>NW_022197768.1:5381760-5471418 GCF_009176525.2 Contarinia nasturtii | reverse complement strand
TACGGTATTACTATTGAATAAATTTCTTTTGTCTTTTCTCTTGGAGCCACCCAACTAATATTCCCTTGTTTTTCGAGTATCAATATCCCGACAAACATTTTATTTTATATAACAGTTATATAGACAATTGATAAAAATCAGTGTTTCATATATCGCTATCAGTATCCGTAAGATAACTGAGAGGGATATATTCAGCCAGATATGACACTGTCTAAATTAGACACTGGAGATGGTAAGCGTGTCTAATGCAATTTTGACACTCATATCTGGCTGAATATATCCCTCTCAGTTATCTTACGGATACTGATAGCGATATATGAAACACTGATAAAAATTGAGGCGAGGCTTGTTTATTTCCTTTCTAACTTCTTTTAAAGAACTAAAAATATTTTTAAAATAATAATAAAGAAAATCTTTACCTGACATGTGTAAACGCCTGAATCGACAGCATATACACCCAAAAGATCCAAAGCAACATAATCGAAATCATGAGCTGGTCTAAATCGATGACCAAATTTAAGTGGATGACCGTTGACAAACCATTCCACTCTCATTGTTGGATCACCGACCGGCTGCAATCGACATTCAAGATGAACATTTGTTCCTTCGACCGTTTCAATGTTATGCAATGGACGAGTGAATTGTGGTGCTTGCAAAACAGTTATATCGTCGGCCACTTGGTTTTGACGACGTGACGATTCCTCAAGCATTTGAATATGTTCCAAAGACATTTCATTTTGAGTATCAGTCACAATATCCGATCGGCCAATGACGCGAACACATGATGATGTATGTGCGGAGCCAAGATGATTCGTTGCCTATGGTTATAAAGCATATTATTATAGAAATTATATAGATTTTATATATCTTTAAAGTTCCTTTTTAAAGTCTTTCAAAGAATTTAACGGAATTTAATAGGCTTTTAAAAAAATTAAGAATACGAATTCTTTTTATCGCCTATATAAGTTCTTTTTCTCAGTAAAAGAATCCGCCATATTTTTCGTTGCTATTTAACAAAATATGTTGTTCTTTTTCAAAATCAATTTAAGCCCAAATTATTGCTTTAAATAATGTTCAAAAAATTTCAATTTTTTTATGCATTCTTTAATTAGAACTTATTTTAAAGGCGCGTAAAAAATGAAAGGGGTAAAGTATTGGATTTTATCATAAAACTTCCATTGCATATGAAAGTTGCGTCAGAAAATACCGGTTCGAAATTAATATTTGATATGCATATTTTGATTTTAACACAATAACATCACACAATTTTATGTCTTTCACTTAGGTCTTAATAGTTATGAAAACAATCAGACTTACAAAGAAGTAGAAAAGAATTATTCCCAACAACATTTTATTTAAGTTGTTTTTAGAGAAATTTGTAAGACCGTATGATAATCTTCTAAAGAATCTGTTATACAATATTCCTTTATAATACCTTAAAAAGGATCCTTTATAAGCGAAATTTTGTATGAGATTAGGCCACGCCTCCGGCGTAACCATCAAAATCTGACCATCAAAAACAAAAGAAATGCAAAAACAAAAGAAAAATAAACATACCCGAACCGTATATTCGCCCGAGTCCAAACTACTTGCATGGATAATGTCCAAAGCGACAAAACCGAAATCATAATATGTTCGGAAACGTGATCCAATTGTAATTGGTTTTCCATTATGGAACCATTCAACACGCATTGTTGGATCACCCAATGGTTCAAGACGACATTCCAAATGAATGTTCTTTCCTTCGTTGACTGGTTTTGGGTCGGATAAAGGTTGAACGAAATAAGGTTTCGATTTTGAAATCTCTTCGATTTCATATTGAGGTTCAACAAATTTCGAATTCTCTAATTTTTGTGTTTTTTCGTAGATGCCTTTATGCATTGATGATGTATCGATGCTTGAACGAGCTAAAAGAAAATATAATCCATTCATTGAAGATGACGAATAGATACAGAAAAAAAAAACAACAGAAAAGAAAAGAAAAATGTATGCTAAACACTTACTTTCAACTACCATTTGTGCGGACAATTGTTCTTCACCAAGTTGATTTCTGGCAACTACAGTATAAACTCCGGCATCATCAGCTCGTACGCTCAGTATATCTAATGCGACATAACCGAAATCGTGATAGATTTGGATGCGATTAGCTGGCATAATGGGTTTGCCATTGTGATACCATTCGATTTTGAGATTAAGATCGTTTTGTGGTTCTACACGAGCTTCAAAATGAGCGCGTTGTCCTTCAATAATTTTATTTGTTCCCTTCAATGGACCCAAAAACCGTGGTTTCTGCAAAATTTGCACATCTTCTTCTGTCTTGCGGCTGTATCTGCTTGTGTCTTCGAGATTTTGGATTTTTTCCAATCCGCCTGGATGATTGGTGTCAAAGCTAATGTCATTCTTGGTAACAACTGTAATTTGAGCCGATGTTGTGGCCTGGCCACGTGCATTGATTGCACGGCATGTATAGGTGCCAATGTCATGAACCGACACTTGTTTGATGGTCAGTGCAACATAGCCGAAATTAAAGAATGACGTGATTCTTGAGCTTGCCTTAATTGGATGTCCATCTTTGAACCATTCCACTTTCAATGTGGAATCACCAACTGGTTCAAGGCGAGCCTCGAAATGGGCAAATCCATTTTCACGAATATTCAATTGATCTTTGATTGGTGTTTTAAATACAGGTGGTGACACACTTTCGGGTATCTCCTGTGCGTATTTTTGTTGTTGTTGGCGTTGATGAGACTCGAGCTCTTCAACGCTTTCGATAAAACGTTGTTGTTCGGGAATTCCAAGGTCAGCGGTAACAGTGTTACGGGAGAAAACTTGAATCGTTGCTGTACTTATGGCTTCTCCTAAACGATTCACTGCACGGCAAGTGTATGAACCAGCATCTTCAGCTCGTAAGTGTAATATATTGAGAGAGACATAGCCGAAGTTGAAGATTGCTGTGATTCGTGAACTTGCTGTGATTGGATGACCATCCTTATACCATTCAACTTTCATTGTTGAATCGTTTACAGGCGTTAATTGACCTTCGAAATGGGCATTTCTACCCTCTTCCAATTGACCCAAATTCCTCAGTGGACGAATGAAAGCTGGCTTTTGATTAACTGATTCGTCAACGCTTTCGGTTCGTTGATATTTTGAATAATCTTCTAATTGTTGTATATATTGCAAGCTGTTCGGATTTTGCGTTGACTTTTCGATCATTGAACGTTGTGTCACTTGTAAAATGGCTCGCGATTCGGCTACACCAGTTGCACTTGTGACCTAATTATAACAATCAATGTTGAAAGAATACGTAGGAGAGGAAAGAGAATGAAAGGAGTGTTGACCAAAAACAAACATACCTGGCACACATATTCACCGCTATCTTCTGCGATAACACTCAACATATCAAGTGCAATAAATCCAAACTTAAATGTATACGTTGATCGAGAGCCTGAAGCCAAAACGAACAAACAAAATAGAAAAAAATCAAATCAAAAATTGAAATTCGTTGCATTTCTCTTTCTATGTTAAAATGCAACATTTTTAAAAATCAATATAAGAAAAGGTATGGTATTTCCATTTTTTTTAATTTAGAAAAATAATGACATAATTTCAAATTAATTAAGTTTTATTTGTATTACAGTTGATTCTCACCTAACAATTAAAAGATTAATAGTCGTTCCAGAATGAAATATATTTTTACGACGGATTTCATTGGTTAATCACAAAATTTTAAATATAACGCATAAATTAAGGTATTAGAATGATATAATGTTACGGTACTTACTCGCAACTAATGGTCTTCCATTCAAAAACCATTCAACATACATCGTGGGGTCACCAACTGGTTCAATACGACCCTCGAAGTGAATCTTACCACCTTCAGTTTGTGTGACATCTCTCAATGGTACAATAAACTGAGGTGGTGGGTAAACACGATCTCCATCTTCAGGTCGAGCATGCGGTCTTGCACGTTCAACATGTCGCAAATAAATAACTTCGGGTTCGGGTTCAGGTCTGGATAAAAAAAAAATGAAGAAAATACACAAATCAATTTACATAGATGAGCCTCCCTCTCACCACAACTAAAATTAAATTTAACCAAAACGAAAAACTTACTCAGGTTCGATAATCTTAGTCGGTCGTGGGAAGTAAAGACGTCTTTGCTCGGGAGTTGGATCTTTAGGTAATTGCACGTAAAGACGTGCTCGTGTTGCTGTTGATCCAGCAACATTTTGAGCGGTACATTGATACCATCCAGCGTCAGCAGCCGTTGCTCTTGGTATATCAAGTGAAGTGGCACCTCCATCAACCGAAATGTAGAGATTTGGATTTGGTGCCAATGTGCATCCATCCTTTTGCCATGTGATACGTGGCACTGGTGTTCCAATTGCACGTGCGTTCAATAAAACTGGTTCACCTTCGCGTACATTAACGGTAGTGAAACGTTCAACAAATTTGGGTGCGACCACTTGTTCTTTTTCAACTACCCCTAATTGAGCTTGAATTGCTACTTCACCAGCTTTATTACGTGCAACACATGTAACCGTGCCAGCATCATATCGGCTCACATTTGTAATCATCAACGAATGATTGCCCGATTCGTTAACAAGAATTTTATGCGTTGCATCGTCACGCAATTGTTTATCATTGATAAACCAAAAAACTTCTGGATACGGACGGCCCGTAATACGACAATCAAATCGTGTCATTTTTCCTTCAGTCACATCTCTATTCTCAAAGACACGAATAAAGTTTGGTGCTAATGCTTTACCTTGTTCGGCCAATTCGGCCTGTGCATCTGGTTGTCGATAGACTGGCACTTCTTGGGCTGGTTCAATGGCTAAAACAGCCGATGAAACAACACATCCTTGTGGATTTTCGGCTAATAATGTATAATGACCAGAATCATTGGCATTTGAATTTTTAATGCGCAATGTTGCTTGACTATTGGAATAAATCGTTTCATGTTTGTTGCTTTCGACCAAACGTTGTCCATCTTTGAACCATGTCAATCTTGGTCTTGGATTCGAACCCACTTTGGCCGAAAAACTGGCATCAGCTCCTTCGACTAATTTTGAATTACGAGGTTTCTGTGTTATTTGTGGTGGTGTTGCTGGTCCAAGATTACGATCAACTTCATAGCATAAATTATAATCATGTTCACCAACATTACGACGCGTCACAGACTCTCTGAATGACGTTTCGCGTAAAATACGATATTCAAATGTGTCTACTTTGAATTCTTCATGAATCGATGTGAATGAATAGCCATTTGAATATTGATTTGTTTGATTTTGTTGCCTATAAAATTGTTGATGAACATTTTGCATTGGTGGTAGCGGTTGACCTTCTGGTTGAATATGTACCGAGCAGATTGCTTCACCATATTGGTTTCTAGCCTTGCATGTGTATTCGCCTTCATCACCAGGGCCAATTTGATTAATTAAAAGTGATACCTACAATTTAAATGTTGCATATGGTTAAGACATTTCCTAGCTATAAATAACAATTGAATTGTTCTTTTTTTTCTTTTTTTTTAATGCATAATTCAAAGCAATGATCAATGCACTTACATCACCCGTATTATCATTGTAATTTATCTGGTATTTGTTGGAGGCGAGAAGTGGTGCGCCTTTTCGCGTCCAAGAAACAACCGGTTTCGGATTTCCCCGTAATTTTCCTTCAAACAATGCATTGCCGCCTTGTGCGAAACGCGCATTTTTGAAAATCTTTTCAAATACTGGTGGTGAAATATCACTTTGACCCTGTGGTTGATAAACTGAACCACCTTGTTGGTTGTCTAAACCATGTACTGAAAATATGAGAAGAAATTTTCAAACAAAAAAAAAATTAAAAATTCGTGCAGAAATGCGTGACATTTTCGTTTTAAATGAATATTAAGTAGTCGTTTTCAACGCATTGGCATTATTCCTCCTCTCATTCTGAATATTTGATTTTATACTTTTTGTTTACATTTCATTCGTTCAGATTTATTTGCAATAATTTGTCCTATAATTGTCCCTAGTATAACTAGCCAATCATTACATCATGTTCTTTTTATAATTCGCAGAAACTGAAATAAAGTGTTTTCTGTCGTGAGAGAGAAAAATAGCTGAGTGATTAGCCGAAAAAAAATTGCCGCGTCCAATTTCGGTGGATAAATAAATGTCAGAAAACTCATATTGAATTTATTCGCACGTTATATGAATGCCTATTTTATCATCGACATCTAGTCGCCCACATGAACATTACGAATGAATCTATTTACGAATGAGAAAACTGTACAGTGGAGAATTCGACATAGTCAACGTCTACAACCACATATACATTTACACACATGTATACATATATCGACTTACATTATTCAATTTTTATGTATATGATTGAAAAATATTTAAATGTTTGTTCAGGCGGCACCCACACAAATCTAAATCGCACTGTTAAATATTAGATTATACACATTATTGGAGGATTCACATCAATTTCAATTTGATTCATTCCCATAACGCTCAACATTATCCTGCAAAAAGTTGCAATTCTAATTACATTAAATTACTCGCTGAAAGTTAATTTATCAATTTAATTACCCGTGCGACATTTTTCAGGTGACAGATGACGAAACGGATTGAACAAAATGAATTGCATTTTTGCAGGTATTTCCTGCATTTTTCAAAGCATAGCCATAATTCACCTTGAGTAAAATTACTGGGAAGTTCTCATTAAAGCAAACATAATCATGTAGATTGCATTCGAATTTAAGTCGAAGGTTAAGATTTGATGGATATGCACTTTTCAGTTGAGATTTTAATTCGTTTCATCAGGAGAAATGAGAGAGAAATGGTCTGGGAGTGTATTGCATTTAATTAGGTGTCACCCAGATAATTCATTAAAATATTTCTCAATCGCTTCCAAAGTGTGACACATATTCGAATACTCGTGAAAATGAACAACAACAACAAAAATTCCCTGTCATCTAAATTTATAACGAATTTGTTTTGCAAATGTACATGATAATTCGGTGTATGCGGTAACATAACAGAATAAACACAACAAAAAAAGAAGGAAATAAAGAAACGAATAAGAATAAAAAGAAGAAGTAGAAAAATGTTGAAATTGGTTGTACCGCAAACCAAATGTGTTTTTTTTTTCTCTCTTATTGCGAGAAAAATGCTTTAGTTGGCTTTTCTCAATGGACCATAGCATTGAGAGGAGATTCTCGAAGTGTAAATATCAAATGGCGACAAAGAAAAAATGAAAATATTTTGCGTTTGTGGCTGTGCTGCTTTTTTATCGAATAAAATGAAAAACCAAATGAAATAATTGTGAAAGATATAAATATCAGCGACTCTGGTGAAATGAGTAACAACATTCTGGCCCAGAAATTTTTTTAAGCTGCTGCAGCATCTCTCGTCTATTAATAGAAACTTATCCATACACACAAAGAAAGAGACTTCGACTAGTATTTAATCCTTTGCAAATTATAGAAATCCGTTCACGTCATTTTATTCGGCACACTTGATTCTTATTTTTTATTTCCCTTCTAATTTTCATCTCTTTTTGCCTTTCTCTCCTCGAATTATAAAATTCCATTCACAATTGTCCTTTTTGCCATTAATCAACAATTGAACATATCACAGTGACCATATTCATTGTAAACAGCGTAGAAAATAATATGAAACAACTGTTGTAATTTTGATTTAGTTGAAAAAAAGGTAAAATTTGTTTTTGTCGTTCTGATTTTGTCCAATTTATGTGGTCCCTTTAACTGACCTCTTTGCTGCGTTACTTGACGAATAGTATGCTCGGTACGCGTAATCCTTTGTTGCTGAGCTAACTGTTGTTGCTGTTGTTGCTGCTGCTGCTGCTGTAGCTGCTGATGGTATTGATTGCTGTCCTGATTGACAGCATACTCTTGCACGCTTTTTTGTTGTTGCGAACTAAAATTTTGCCGATGCATTATATAACACTTTTAATTCTTTTATATCTCACACAATATGCACACAAAATTTTCTTCCTATTCAACAATTTCAAATCTTTTCTCTCTCTCTCTGCTTCTTCACTATAATTTTTTTTTTCTCGATTCTCTTCTTTCTTTCGTATGGCGTAGTTGATTACTCCAATAAAAACGATTGATTAGCACTAAATTCCATTAAAAAAAACTTATTGAAAACAGAAGTAATCGTCGATGTTATTTATTTATTTCCTTATTGATATTGTTGAATTGTTTTCAATTGACAGTTCGTTGAAAAAAATTCACACTATCATCTAAGAAAGTCGATCTTGTGCCCATAAGATAGGCAAAGATTTGATTTTTCGTAATCCCGAGACTAATATTAAACTAAGACGTCCGTCGTTTTAAAACAGCGAGCTAAGAGTGTGGATCGTAAGTTTTGTCGGCTAAATATTCTTGCGGCTGATGCTCTCTTGCGCACTTTAACTGTGATATACGGAATAGTTCGGGCCTTTTATTTTTAGAAATATTCGATCGCCCGAACGCCTTACGAATGCAACGAAAATATTGTAAATTTGCTGCTACACACTCTTTTTCATTTTTCTCTCTCGTTCTCACTTTCGCTACCACCAGAAATTCGAGACGAATCGAATCAAAATCAACATTGGAATATGTTTCATCGGAATTTTCGCTTTTAAAATGTAACAACAACGCCAACCAACTGAAAAAACTATACGGCACACATAAAGAGTCGCACTCTGTTCACAAACAATCACCGTCAAAAAATATTGATCGTGTTTTCCAAAATAAATCAAATGGGAACGCAAATAGCAGCTTTCATCATTGCATGTGACCTGTGCTAGATTCCCCAAGTAAACAGTATTAGTGTCGACACTGATGCGTTTTCGCATGGATTCAAAAATGTTCGTGTCGATGATAAATATTAGTTCAAATTTATTTGTTATAGTATACTCTGTCTCTCTTTTTTTCCTTTCGTGTGTGATTCACATATTTGCATCGAATAGTCCGGCAGTCGCAAATAACCGAAATATTCTGTACCCGAATATCTGTCAAATTCGGTGGCCTTTTTATGAATTGGACTGGTCGAGATTTTATTTTCATAGCCTCATCATTTGACATCTAAAAATATTTGGCGATCTCGCTGTAAGTACGCATCCACAAAATGATTGATAGACCGCAGCGATACAAGATGAAAGAAGTATAATAAAAAAAAATAAACTTAAACTTAAACTTATTATTTGGTTGTTTTTTATTTATTTATTTATTTTTCAATTTTTCTTATGAATGATTTTGAACAATATTCTTCGATTTTTCTTGAGAAACGTTTGCGTATATTAAAACATATACCGGTGAACATAAGTTTCGACTGTTTTATTGCAGTCGTTACAAATCTTGCACAAGTTCAAACGATTTTCTATTTCTATCTCTTGTTTTGCGATTGAAATTATGGATTGTAACATTTTTCATAAATAAAAAATCAGTTACAGCTGCTGATATTGAACTATAGTGTAGAATAAATCATACGCAACGATGCCACAATATAACCAAATATAGAATTTCAATGAAAATGTCGCAACAAATTAAGTTCGAAAATTATTCTCTTTATATGGACGTTGGTAATGTACGTGACAAAATGCATCGATATCAACGTTTCATTACATCTGCTACCTCTTCTTCTTTTATTGTGCTTGACCTTACATCAAATTTCAAATGCATTTAATTACGACGAAGAACATTTGGTAATTTGAATTTATTTTCAGATGTCTTATTAAAGCCAGATCTATCGCTATGAATAATCGATAAATCGATTGCCAATAAAATAAAAATAACAAGAAAACTCATACGAGTACAACTGTATTGTAATAATAAATATCGTCACCTGTATCACAGATAGATTTTTTAATAGATCTTCACCAATACATATATGCATATTAGTTCAGTCATAAAACATTAATATTGGTGATTCGTGAATAGAATTTTTTTTTTCATATCTATTTCCATACAAAAACGATTCAATCCAAAAAAATATGTTTATGATTTTGTTTACGAAGAATAGTGTCGCACAATGGAGAGAGACATCTCAAGTGAGCATACAAGGAAAACATCAACAGTTTCGGTTGGCATGACATAGTTTTCGAGAAAAAAAGGTCGCACGACCGCGCCAAATGATACAACTATGTCTTGATTCAATTGAAAAATATGTATTAATCATTGCTGAGTAGAGTACGAATTAAAAGAAGACAATGATTTAATCATTTATACAAAAAAAAAAAAAACATATATGATTGATCGAGTAAAAATGAACGAAATTCGATTGGTGATTCAACAAATGAAAACAAACCGAATATTTTCGCGCGGCCTGATAGAGCTGTTACGGTTGATTCATTTGTTTTATAAATGAAACGAAATAAACGGCATCAACAAATGATGGCGGCAAAGTGAGTGATTGTTTCAAGTGTTCACATTTTTGTGCGCTGAACATTTGTGTAAACGAATAAATCGAGCAAAGTGAGATGTTTTGTTTGGGACTCTTTTTTTCTCGTCATTTTTTTCTTTACTTCAATTCATTACGACAGTTATTTTATTTGATTTACTTAGTTTCATCAAAGTTTTACGCACTTTTTCTCGACACTTTCATTTATATGAATTTTATTGCATTTCTCTAAGTATGCCTCTACGAAAGAAACGTTGAACATTTGCCAAAATCAATGTATTTTTTTTGCAGTCAATGATGATTTTGATTATACAGACTTTGGGAAAATAATGTAAACAATAGATCAGGAAAAAAAGAGAAACGAGTTTTTGCATTCATTGAATTTGTTAGAGAGGACTGAAAAAAATATGAATACATGATGAGTGTTAAGGAATTTATACATGCTATTCCCCCCCCCCACTCGTACAACCAACGATTAAAGACACATCGATTGATTTCAACATGGTAGCCCATTCATATCTGGTCAGTTTGAAAACAAAAACTAGAGTACTCGATCGTGAAACGATAGCTATTATTAGATAGTAGGGACATTTATGTTTCTTCTTGTGTGTTGACTGTGAATACACAATAAATCGCTTCTGCTTTTGTTCTAAAAACAACGAAATTTACACGGTACATTAGGAAAAAGGGCAAATACGATTGTTGAAATGTTCAACATTTTTAAAACAAAATCTACTTCTACATAGATGAATTTCAAGTGTAGTTTGGTATTTGTTGTAACGCGCCATCACTAATGTAAAATTAATTGAATAAATTCAAATCTTTGTGATAAAAAAAATGGAAAAAGTAGTTGTTGATTCTATAGAAAATGATGTAATATTTTTAGGTGATTCTCATATTTCATCATATCACAATTCAAAAATAGGCAACTTTTCATCCAGCAATAACAAAAACATGCATAAATTGCTGTTCAACGATTGAGGTCCGAGCATTATGAGCACATCGGACTAAATGACCTGTTTAGCGTGGTTTATACCGACTACCAAAATAAAAACGAAAAACAACTCTTGAGACTTTTAAAAATTTCCGATTCAAAGTTGTTTTTAACACGGTTTGGATTGAAGTACTCATAGAGCCACCAGAAGAGAAAAAAAAAACCGAATTAAAAGCCACCATCACATTCAGTTTATTCTTGAACATTCTACTTAACGCCAGACAAAACAAAAATTTGACAAATAGTCATTTATTAGATAGAAAAGTGAATTAAAAAAGAAAACATCGCAAGCACCTCAAATCAAAAACGGGTTATTCGTCATTTGCATTTTAGTCAACGTACTAATTCTTAACTGCCCAATGTACACATTTGATTTATTGTAAACTATGCAATGTTGACTATGTCGACTAAAAATAGGCGATGGTTGCTCGTATCAAAATTCGTTTGCTGATTTACAAGTGCAATTCGCAAAAATTACAAAACATCGAAATATATGATGGCTCCAAACCATCAAAATGTCAAACATTAATATCGCTAACGATTATTTTCACGTTCCATGGTTTATTTTCCCCCATTTTTTTTCTTCTTTTTTAAAATCATTAAGCGATTCAGCTATAGAAATTCGATTCGAATACAGAAACAAATATCATGAAAATAGAACGATATTCATGTTTTGGCACACTGACAATGATACGCTGATGATTATGTTTCTATTTTTAAAAATCAACAAGTTCCTTTTTCATCGAATTCCACATCACTTTTATGAATGTAATACATTGATTTGATTGTTGTTGAAGTATTTTATCGTGCACTTTTGCTGTGCGATCGCCCGTACACATCGGTTTGTTCAAATTTCGAACTCAAATTTATTTGACTGAATTATGTTGGTCATCACTTCCGGTGTTCGCATTTGAATATCGACCATTGCGAATGTTTAACTTACAAGCGATAGATGGCAGCGTTGTTCACTCATTCAAAGCTCTGAATACAACAACTTTTATTGAAAAGTAAAACAATGTTTTGTTAAAGTATACGTTTATTTTGAAACAGTTGAAAATATTTAAAAATTACCAAATATTTCATTTTCTCATTAAACATCGTTTTTTTGTGTGTATTATTATAACAAATTAAAATGTAAAACCATTGAAAGCAGAAAGAGTGAAAGCAATGCGAGTCAAAGATTTAGCAAACATTTCGAACATAACGTTTAAACTAAAATCTAAAAAAAATCTGTCACTAGTTCTACATTTCGTCCATTGTTTAATATATTTTGTTCTTAAAATTAATTTTAAGCAAATTATTCCACATGGATCGTTGCATCTGTTATAAATGGGAAGTAGAAAATATGTGAACTATCATTTCGATTCGATTTGATGAACAAGCGAACGAATGACTATGAATCTATTTTCGGATTCCCCAAATTTCGTTGTTGACAAGAAGTTCAGCTGAGGTCACTACAGATCCCACTGCATTTGTTGCTTTTGCTTGGTATAGACCGGAATCACCTGAAATAGAATCGAAATATTACAATACCTGTGCATTAACAAAGAATATTAAAAAAAAAAAACAAAGAAACAAAAGTGTCGTTTCATTTACTCGGAACCGTTTCGGGAATGGTTAGGCGACAAACACCATTTCGAAATTCAATAAAATATTTGCCATTTTGGATGGGAACATCGTTACGATACCATTCCACGCATGGATGAGGGGGTTCGCACTGTACAATACATTCAAATCTTGCTGTATGTCCACTGAGCACAGCTATATTTCTTAGAGGCTGAAATTAAATGGATTAAATCAGACATTAGGTTTGAGCTATGGATATAGCGGCTGCTATTTCATAGCCGCTATTCATAGGCGCTATTTAATTCGTGTGCTGTTTGTTACACCGAGTAGGAATAGCCTACTATTCTTTTGTACATTTGAATGTGAGTAGGAGAGAGATGTAGAAAATAACGCACAATATGCATAAATGCATTAAAACGAGATAAATAGTGCCTATGAATAGCGCCTATGAAATAGCAGCCGCTATATCCATAGCTCAAACCTAATGTCTGGATTAAATATACATTTGATGAATTTATGATGAATAAAATAATAAAAGAAATCATCAAAACCCACCGCCACAAATAAAGGCGCATATTTTGGTAATTTCACTTGATCGTGCTGTGATGCACCCACTATCGTGTAATTCGTCTCAATCGGTGTATAAACTCGTTGTTCTTTCACCATTTCTATAAAAATTGTATGAAATTTAATGTAGTTTTTTCTTAATTTCAAATGTTACATTCTCCAACATTTTTAACATAATAAATTTATTGAACAATACACAGATTGCACATGCATTTTCCAAACAAAAAACGTGTACAGATACAAAAATGACAATGACTTACGTGATTATTCCCATAGCTCAAAATCCATGCAATAAAATGAATGAAGAAGGTTCTCGAACCACACACATGTACACACACACACAATTGTATAGACATCATTGCACACAACCGATAAACATAGCTATTAAAACCAATCGTGGCGAAAAATTCGTCTGTTAAATCAGCAAGAAGGAACATGCAAAATGTCTAGATTAGTTAGAACACGTTACGCACACACTTTAAGCCTTAAATTATTGATTAATTTTCATTAGTTGCATTTTTCACTTTATACCCGATGAATATCTTCTTATAACTTCACTTGGATCAAAACTTCTTTTAATGGCATGAAGCAAAGAATGGTCGAATGATAATTAAGTTGAAAACACATCGAACATCGATTAAATATATGAGATGAAAATGTTTTTTTTTTTTTAACTTAGTCCATCACATTTTCGAGCTCAATTAGCGTCAAATTACCGAGCATTTATTTGAACTATTTAAATAGTCATTTTTGAGTGTTTTTCGTTAGAGTGCTTGACTTAGATGCTATAGTTCCAATGTATGCTCTGAGAAATTCAAATATTTTGTGCACTATGCTTATTTTATAGAGAAAAAAAATTAAAAGCCGTTGTCGCGTGTGTATTCTTATAAATCTAAAAATACAACATCAATATCATTACAACATCAATAATAGCGAAGCAAGAATTGTAACAAAAACTAATATATTAACTCTTCGCTATAGCTATAAAAAACTATGCACCTTTTCGCGGTAAATGGTGTTTTATCCCCGGCGAATGAAGTTCATCGATATTGAATGAAACGGTTTGTTGATTTTTGCCAAGTAACTTTCTTCTATTCTTTGTTCGCATGATATCTTGAATATTATTCTTATTTCCTTGTCTCCACATATTATATTTGATGGTATTTTCATGTGTAACTGGTATATCGATCGCTCCAGCTGAATTATGTAAAAATTGTTTGGCAATTGGCTGAGAATATTTACTGTTACCGCCGCCAATATATTTTCTACCTTCACCCGGAAATAGGATGCCGAACTCGTAGCCAAAGTCATATTTAAAGTAAATTAGACCTGTATCTTCATCTACACATTTCGTACCTAATAACAATGGTTGATGTCGTATTTATTTAAATAATAAATGTTGTTTCATTGTTGAAAACCAACCAAAAATGTATGACACATGAATGATTCACCTTTTGTTTTATTTATATTTATTATGGAGAGTGTTAAAAATCTCATTGAAATGTAATTTATCCAAAACTTTTAATGAAGATGAAAACCATGCAAAAACCCTTTTTTATGGCATTTTTTATATTATTTGGTGAAAAAAAGTATTACCAACTTACCGTATTGAGATGCTCTACATTCTTCATGGTATGATTGAGACGGTGATCGCATGCGACTATATTTTGGCGTTGAATGTGTAATGTTGATATCATCCTGACTAGATGTTCCAAGATTCGTGCTACTTTTCTTTTTCGAACGGAATCGATCCAATGTTTGCGTTTTAAATTGATTTTGTTGTTGACTTGAATAATTCGGGCTTGATGGATGAATTTTAATTTGACTGGGCATTTCAACAGTGTTTACGTCAAATTCCATTGGTGTTAAAATTCGTTCAAAATAATGTTTCGGAACGCTAGAAGATCGACCGGGTGTTGGAGGTGAAACATGTCGATAGTGCAAATTTTCCAGTTCGATTGGATTCGGTGTCCATAATGGTCGGATTTTCATCGACTCAATTTCACTGTCATAGTCACTCTCACGAAATTCGCCGGGAACGAATTTTGTTGGAGTTGGTGGTGGGCGGTATTTTTGTCGGCTCGGAGTTGGCGAAACTGTGAATGGAAATGGTTCAAACGATTTTTCAACAGTGCTTTGTGAATGCTGCTGCTGCTGTTGTTGTTGTTGTTGATCATATGTAATAATTTTTCTGGTCGAAGACATATTCACGATACGTTGAGTACTTTCGGTGGCTTCTCGTATTTCCATCGTACTACTACTTTCTGCAGCAACATTCTTTTGGTTGTGATATGGTGTTCCGGTTGTGGCTGTATAAAATTGTGTTGATTTTACTAAATCCGATGCAAATGGTTTCGATTGATAACGAGCGGAAACTGGTTTCGGTTTCAACACCTGAACATCACGTGTAAATTGTTCACTGGTCGACGTAAATCGTTGTGGCTTTTCAAAAGCACTTGGTGATATAGGAGACGGACCCACCGATGATCGACCCATTGTTGGTGTTAGAATTGGTTTAATTGATCGATATCGTGGTGATTCAGCGTCAGATTCACAGCCAGGCCGCCACAATGGATGAATTTTTTGATTTGAATCTCTTCCCGAATCACTTTCTTTGAATCTAACCGAACTTGATCGGTACTCATCATTCACTTGATTCTCCATGGTTGTAAATGAAACATTCGAACAAACTGACGTATTGAATTGATTCTGTAAAATAAAATTTATTATAGAGAGATTAGATAATATATGTATTATTTGTTGCGAAAAAAAACAATGCATGCAATTTACAAAATTTAGCATCGAACAGTTTAAATCACATATAATTAGCATAAGTTAATGGAATTAAATAAAACTACAATTAAGCTAAGTTATCAATCTAATTTGGTTAACCAGCAATGATGAATAAAGGTGAACAAAGGTAAAATTAAAAACAATGGAATCAAATTGTTCGGACATGAATATTATTAGCTTATGTTGATTTAATTTTATTACGAGTTATGGATTTACATCACGCTAACAATATTTCACACGAAAACACATAGATCAAACCTTTTTAGGAGCTTGTGTTGGTGAAGGAACTTGGTCAAAAGTATTTCTTTGTAAAGGTTTATTATGTTCATGGAAAGTGTGTTTGATCTGATTAAAATCTTTATTTTGTTCGATCATTTCCGGTTGTGACGTTTGTTTCATGATGCTATGCTTAGACGATTCAAACGATTCACTTGAAACCGTATGCAATGATGGTGGTATAATTCGAACTGAATGTGGTACCACTTTTGATGGTCCTTTTTCCAATTCCCGTTCCAAACTCTTTTCCATTCGTTCGACAATTGATGGTTTTCTTTCGGTTGTTAAACGTGGCGCAAAACAAAATTCCGGCTCCTCGCCACGTTGTAAATTTAACGGTTGTTCTTGTACAGAAATATCCTTGAACTTTTGATATCCATTCACACTTGGTGTAACATGTTTAACTAAAGCTGGAGCTTTCAAGTCATAACCGTTGGACATGCGGCTCTGTTCATATTCATACATTTTATTCGAAATTTTGTCCAGAGTGTCTTTGATTGAGTTTGGTGTACAAGTTCCATTTAATTGATACGATGGTATAGACGTTTCTTTTTCCATATGGTATTGATCAATTGAAGTCTCATTCGATGTATTCCATACAGGGATCGATTTAAAAACTGGTTGTTCTTGCTTGCATTGTTCGAGTGTTTTAATACGCTGTGATACACTAGAATATTTCGATTGAGCTTCAGGCTTTTCTTCAACAAAATTGTTTTCACTTCGAATGACTGGTATTTTAGTTGACGCATCCTTTTCTAATGTTGTGTATCGGATATTTTCAAATGTTTTAGTGGCAACCGAATGATCTTGTTCAGTGTGACCAAATTGTTTTTGTGGTATGGATACTACATCGGTGGGGGGTTTGATTTGACTGTCAAATATTTCTTTTGATTCAAATGGTCTTGGTGATGGTCGTGGTGATGGATTAAATTCAATGTCGGGAAGTGGTGATTTATGTTCCATTCGCATTGTTGTTTCAGTTATTCGACATGTTTGAGTGTGAATGGTTTGTTCGCTGGATCCATGCGTGTTGGACTGTGTAATGGAGTCAGTTTGCGAGGAATGATATGATTTGGGTAAAATGGTGGGCGTATTTATTTCATTTGCCGCCTTTTTATTTGTGTTTAATAATCGTTTAATAGAAGAGTTTTTTTTTAGTAAAATGAATAGAAAATATTTTCAAAAATACAAAATTGATTGTGGTAATAGCTGTTTTTGACTCTATTTATCGTTTTCAACAACATCTACCACAATCGTTTTGTGAAACAAAACATAAAGTGTGCGAAACACTTTTACAAAGAGAATTATATCGATACTACGTGTTGTATTTTACGTTGCGAAATCGAAATCGTATTTGCAGACATTTCTACTAGAGACTATTCATTTCTAAACTCAAATATCATAGGTGTTGACGAGATTTTTCGATTTACTGCGGATTTTTGCTGAAAGAAAATCTTTCGATTTGCTGGGGAACACTAGATAAAATTTATTCTAACGCAGACCCCATCTGCCCCTCAAAATAAAAAATTCCCTTCAACACTTATGTACTCGAGTACTCAGGAACCATAAATTGCTATTTTAGAAATTCATTTTTTTTTAAATTTTCAAATTGCTCTGAGCTATGTGCTTTTGAGATTTTCGATTTTCGCTCGGTGAATTGAAATCAAACATACAAAAATACGTACTCTGTGTTCATCAACATTCTCGACAGCAACTGTTTTTACAATGTCAGTCATTTGTTCGGGTGTCGGTTCTAAAATTATAAAATCAGCAATGCTTTGTGTTTCTCCAGCATCATTTACAGCTTTACACATGTATGTACCGGAATCTTGTTTACACACTGTAATGATACAATTAACACACTTTGAAAATCGTTTATATTCACCAGTTGATTGCGTTCAGTTACCTTTCTCAAAGATAAGTGTATGACAATTTCCGCTTGAAATAATTTTGTGTGCCGAAATATTGGCGTCGTCTAATGGTTTACCATCCTTATACCATGTAATATTTGGTTGTGGTGTACCAGACACTTCTATATCCATTAGTACACGGTCTCCATTTTTGGCCACTTTTGCTTGCAATCGATGTCCGAAAACCGGTGGAAAAATAGTTTCTATAAAATGAAAAAAATAAATGATTCAACTCTCATAATATAATCGATTTATAACAATCATTCACTAACTTTTTACAACAACATCGGCTGTGTTAAGTGCGTTTCCAATAGGATTAGTAAGACTGCAAGAATATCGGCCTGCATCAGCGGTGGTAACATTTTGTAGTGTAATTATTATGCGATTATTTTTGCAGGAAATGGTGACATTTTCTTTTTCACAAAGTGGAACTCCATTTTTGGTCAATTCAATGTTTGGTGCTGGGAAACCGTCAATAACCGCCTCCAATATCATATTGCAACCTTGTTCTATAATTTTACCGATGAATGGTGAAATAAATCTTGGGGCTGTTTCTCTTTTTGCGGTTTTTGGGAATAGATTTTCGCCAGGTTGAACCAATTTTGTTTGTGAGATGGTACTTTTCTTCAGTTCGGTAATTCCATTAGCATCAATATTGATTGGCTTTTCAATCTGCCCGATTGATGCATCGGCAGTTATCGTCACTGTTGGCGCACCATTTTGAAACGATGTAATTTGTGACGTATGTGTCGATATTGTTGATTGTTTCTTTATGGTAACATTTGAACAGCTTGTATCGTATTCCTGTGTATAGAGTTCAGTTTGTTGTGATGACAATGGCGTTAGCTTAGTTGATAGTGGCGTCGAATCTGGAACTAAGGTCAAATAAGCTGAGCACATTTCTCTATGGAAATCATTTTCTGCTGCGCATGAAATCTTTCCAATTGTTTCATTGCTGATCGCTGGAATTGTCAATACCTGTCGATCACCACTGGTTGATGGTAAAAAGTTTGAACCTTGAACGGGCCTATCGTTAAACAACCAACGAATTTTCGGTTTTGGTTTCCCAGCAACGATACATTCAAATTTGACTGAGTCACCAATGGATGCGTGTTTATCGGTGAATTTCTCCTTAAAATCAAGAAAATGATGTAATTCTTCACTTTTGACTTGTTTATCTAGCAACGATTCGGACGTATTTATCGATTTTACAATTAAATGTGAAAAACATTTCGCTTCACCAAGTGAATTTATTGCTTGTACAGTATACACTCCTTTGTCATCGATTGAAACATTTTTCAAAATTAGTTTTGCTTTTCCATCGTCCGGACTGTATGCGAATTGAATTCGATCAGTTTCAATAATTTCATTGTTGCTCAGAAACCATTTGATTGTCGGTTTCGGTTGGCCAACCACCATGCACTCCAAATGAATTGTTTCACCTTCGTTTGCTAAAATGTCACACAAAAGGTGCTCGAATCGTGGTGCAAATCCATCGCATATGTTGGTGATTGCATTTGCTGCACTTCGTTTGGCTGGATCGGTTTCATTTAGAGATTCAATTGTTAATTTACACGTGCTAGATGCTTCACCAGCCGAATTGATAGCAACTACTTTGTACACACCCATATCTTCAAGATATGCCTCTTGGATGAACAATGAACAACGATCACCGCGAAATAGGAGTTGCACATCCGATGATTCTTTTACCGGTTTATTTTCGTGATACCAAATCACTTCAGGTTCGGGTAAGCCACTAATTTCACATTGCAATTGCACTGATTTTCCTTCAATGGCACGCACATCCTTCAATGGAAGCAATACCGTTGGTTTTTTTAATGTTTCCGTTTCCATGGTCATTTCTAAATGTACGTCACACGATGTATACGCAATGCCTGCAATATTCTTAGCACACAGTGTATAAGTTCCAACGTCTTTTGATTGAGCTTCGCTTATTAACAACTTGACTCGATCGAAGTCGTGCTGCAACTGTCGACAAAAAAATAAATTTTACAGTAAATTTTTATTGAAGATTATTCAAACAGTGTTTTTCCGTTTATTTTTTTTTTTTGTTCTTCCATGTTTATATGTGCCGAGTGATCGCGTTTAAGTAGCAATCATCCCAAACATGTCTATGTATGCAAACAAATTGCTCAATAAACGTACAAAAATAAACGAAAAAGAGTTTAATCTTTAACATGTACATCTTTAAGTCAACGCCATTAAAACATATTTAAATTTATTCGTTAGGATAAGTTTTCATTTTGCGTTAAAATGAGTCGTAAATATAGCTCATATTTGTGTGTTCATGTTCAGTGAGATAGAGCGAGAGAGATAAAACGAGCGTCATATTCCACCATAAAGTTTGAGGTAAACGCACGCTCGCTCCTTAGGAGAAGAAAAAAAAAACACACGAAAAAAAAGTTGACTAATAGAAGACATGCCAAACAAAAAATGAAGATGACGCGACAGACCATAATCTTTGAAACAATTATCTGCGCTATTTAAAACAAGCTTACACTTATTTAAAAATAAACTTGTGAAAAAAATAGTATTTGTAAAATGATAAAAAAGAAAACGTTTTCTACATAAATGTTTGTCTTCACTTACTTTCATTCGATCACTTATTAGAAGCGGTTTGCCATTAAATTTCCAGTAAATGTTCGGCTTTGGTTCTCCAACTAATTCACACTCCATTACAATCGGTTGACCAACGGAAGCCGTTAAATTTCTCAACGGCGTCCGAAATTCGGGTCTAACATGGTGAATCTGTTGTTGATGCGATTGCAATATACTGTCGGATTCAGCTGTTCATTCAATTATAAAAGAATAAGCCAAGTTAATAAATAAAATGTTTGTTTATTTGATTTTTCGTTGATCGTCATTTTCCATTTGCAAACTGAATAAATTTAACCCAGATTCAAATTGAAAAATCAAAAGACACCATTTGAAAATAGAATGGGTAAACATTTCGGTTTCATGTATTATTTGAAATTTGCCAAAAAATGAAAACTAATATGAAAATGAATGCGCACATCATATAAACACATCTGTATAAACTTGAACTAACCGTTTTTAACGACTGAATCAGTGGTAACAGTAAGTATGGCCGAACATTGATCGACGCCTAAAATATTCTTAGCAATCGCTGTGTATGTGCCAGCATCATCAATCGTTAAATCGTCGATGCGTAAAATCGCTTCGCCGTTATTATAAGAAATATTATATCGTGGCGATACATCGATGCATATGTCATTTTTAAACCATTGGACAGTTGGCAATGGTGTGCCACCGACAAAACAACGCCACATCAACGATGAACCCGCTGATGTTTTGCAATTTGTTAACGGATTCACAAAATTCGGTGGATAAAGCATTTCAACTTGTTCATTTGGTTGAATAATTAGTTTGGCCGTTGTTTCATGCGATCCCATATGATTTTTGGCACGACAACTGAATATTGCCGAATCACCACCAACAGTTCGCTCAATGGCTAAAGTGCAAAGGCCGTTTTCATTACGAATCACATAGTTTGATTGATTTGTAATTGGATCACCATCTTTAAACCACTCAATAATTGTTGATGGACTAAATTTTTGTAGTTGACACATAAAATGACACCGTTCACCTTCCTGAACGGTAACATCACAAAGGTGACGAATAAAACGTGGTGCCTCCTCTAACAAAAGCACTTGTCGTGTTTCAGTCACTTTTACGTCCAGCAATTGTTGCTGGTGCTGCTGCTGCTGTAGCGTTTGATGCAGTTGCTTTGAAACAAAATCTACCACTTCATCAGAGGTTTCAATTGGTTTGATTTGTTGTTGTTGTTGTTGTTGTTGCTTTTGAATCTCTTGATTTCGTCGATACTCCTCGGCGGCTGCCACTTTTAATCGTTCCTCCTCCACTAATTGTTCGCCCAAGGAATTCAATTGATTTTTCGTCGAGAAAAATGATTGAAATAATTCAATATTTTCGCTGTACTTTTCAATAGTCTTATCGAAACCATAAACCATTTTGGAGAGCGTTGCCAAATCTTTTAGCAACTCAAGTTGCCGTGACTCATGATCCGAAATATATCGATCAATTTTATTGATCAATTCATTTGTTTCATTTGAACTTTTCGCAAATACCGTTGCATTGATGATTGTTTGCAAATATTCCCTATGCTCTCGATGTAGACAATCGATCTGCGCATGTGAATGAAATGGAAGAAAAAAGAGCACATTTTTAAATTACAAGTTCAAACGATCGTAAATAAAATATAAATCAAAACGGAATTACTTGTTCGTTCACTGTAAAATATTGTTTCATATTTTCAATATTTCGCTCTAGTTCGTTAGCTTGTCGCTTAAGATCGTTCCAATAACGTTTCAATTCACTTATTGAATTTTGTATAAATGGTTTTGCGTTGCTGTTGTTATTGCACACATTTTCAGATGTGTTGATGAATTTATCAATTCGTTGATCTAGAACCTGTGGTTGAGGTTGAAATCGTCCGAAATGAAAGAAAAACAAAATATTTAATAATCAATTAGGAAATCCATATAAAAATAGAAAGTCGAACATTTGAAATGAAGTCAATTAATTGAATCAATCAGTGTGTCTTCAATGCAACGGAGTGATCAGTGCTGTTATTTAAAAAAAAAACAGTATGTGTAGCAATGCAATTCGATGATTATGTCATACTCCTTACTTGAACGACAGACACTTTTGATGTCGTAGTTTTTTTTTTTCAGTGCTCACCTGAATAACTTGTTCGTAACTTTTGTAGCTAATGTAATTCGTATTGGAAGTTAATAAAGTCTGTTTAAGTTGTTCCTCTGAATTGTTTAGCTGGTTTTTCAGACGATCAATTTCTTCAAAAATTGATTTGAAATTTGTTTTGAATCGTTCAACGTCTCCTTCGCTCCTTAGATTCTCGATTAATGCCGAGTTTTTCGTGTCAAATTCGTCTTTCACAATGTCCAACAATGAGTTTACAACGTTTATATCATGGTCTTTGGTTTCGAATGGCTCTTGTTTGTTGATTTGTGCAATAAGTCGATCTCTCTGCTCGAATAAAATTCGCAATTCGCTTTGAAACTTATTGGAAAATTGCTCATTTTCGGTAATCTTTGTGTCGATATTTTTTGAATCGGAGGCCAGCGATGCTTGTTTGAAGTACAATTCAAGTGAGTTCTTTGCTGTAATTAAACTTTCAATAAAATCGACAATTCCATCGATTAAATTTTGAAAATCATTTTTTATGGATGCCAACTTATTGACAATTGCATTTAGATTTCTCAACACTTGTGTCACTTTGTCAATGGTCTTGTCATCCTTCGGTTGTAATGCTGCCGTCGTTTGAATATGATGAGTTATTTCGATCTGTGCCTTCTCTATATCGGCCAAAAATAAATGTAATTTATCGTGTAAAAATGATTTGAGTGTGGTCAAATCCGTGGTTTGTTTGATTAAAATTGGATACAGTTGTGCATCTAACTTCGATGCGGAAATTAAAGACTGTCAGAATAAAAGTGAAAAAAAAAAATCAACAACACATTTCAAAAAAATACACTTTTCAATTTAATTTAATTATTTTTTTTTTCTTCTCAATCCAGTAAGTGATTAGTTTGTGAATGTTCACACTCACCAGTTCATTTTTGGACATAATTTTCTGTAGAATTTCCTCAATTTCCCGTCGTTCGCGTATTATTGTGGTCCACTTTTCCCAACTTTCAGTAATACCGAGTTGCCGCAAACTGAAATCCGTCAAAATCTGTTCAACGCACTTACGTGTCGTTTGCCTCTCAAGAGTGTCGTCGACAACCTATTACATAAATAGATTTTAGTCCTAAGGTTTAAACATGTGCGATGAGCGCATTAATTTTATCTGGAGAATAAATGCGCATTTCGTAAGCCGACAACAGACATGAAAACGAACACATATACGTTCGATATATGCTGATTAGTAGTTGAGAATAATAAACCAAACATGTTTGTCTCTTTCAAAATCGAGATGATGGTTTTGTTTCATTTCGATTTGTATTTCAGATTCTAAAATACTAAGAAGAGTGAGCGAACACAAATGAAAGTGAGAGTGGCGATTAGCCATACATAGAAAGTGTCGAACCGAAATGCACGTAGATCGCACTTTATCGTTGAATAAGCATCGCGCACTAAAAGATGCCATAGATTTGCCTCACTTCAACTAATATGGCGATGGTCTTTGAAAGAAGCCCTTCCCTGTGCTATTTTTGTGACAAGCTCAGTATACAGTGAATTTCCTTTTGATTTGTATGTTTGTGAAAGTGCATACATAAAAATGGTTAGATGCGATATTTTTAGCACACAATTCTACAAACGATCAAACTACTTACCATTGAAATATGTTCAACGAAACTGTTTCCATCCTCTTTTAATTGTGTGTACGCGGTGCAGATTTTGGCCCAAAGTTCATCCATTTGGCTCAGCTTTGATTGTTCGGGTGACGATTGTAAAATTTGCTCAACACATTTGAACATTTCGGCCAGCTTTTCAGCCAATTGCAAGAATTTTATGAAATTCGTTGAAAGATCAACACGATTTTCGACAATCGTTTTGATAACATCCCATGAATCGCGTAACGCCTGAACTCTTTTATCCACCTCATCGCGTTCATCTTTATCGATTGCTTCAAGGATTTGGCTTGTGTCTGATAGCAAGCGATTAATTTGTGTTCCCTTAATTTCTAAATCGGACAACATTTGATGATTCAATTGAAGAAATAATGTACCGTCATGCAACGTTTTGCCCATCGAATTATTTGAACTGAGAAATGCTTTATTTACCGACACAAGCCAAGCTGATATACTATTACACGTTTCGTAGAATTCATTTAGTGTTTGAGTGATTTTGATGTAGTCTAAATTATATTGTGAATAAAGCTCTTCCAAATAGATTCGACGATTTTCAATTTCAACAATGGTCTTTTCAACGCCAAATGCTTCTGGATTGGATCGTCCAATGCGATCTAATAAAGCGTAGCCAAGACGTAGTGGCTCTTCAACAAGTGCAGATGTATCGTTTATCAAGCGTGTCAACGTACATTTTTCAAGCAATCTCTCTTTGATCAAATGCGATGATTCAGACTCCAATTGTCGTAGAGAGGTTAATGATTTTTCGGCTTTTTCAAAGAACAATGAAATCTTCGATAATAGTTCTTCATAATTATCCAATTCTTCGACTAATTCAGTGCATTCATTTAGGAACATGTACGCCGTATTATTGCTATTGTTATCGAAACGACAGACATTCGATAGTTTTTCAGTTGATCTTGTTATTTTCAATGCACGATCGCGTATTACGATCGCTTCATTCTTCCAAGCGACTACCTCAGCATGTGCATTGCTTGCACTCACCTCTGAGTCTAATTGGTGCTTGCGATTGTCGTAAATTTCTCTTAAATTTCGCGTTTGTTTTTGTAATTCATTTATATCACGGATTAGCATTGCAAAGGCTAAGCATTGCTCCAATTGTGTTTTTCTACTTTGCCATGCTTGTTCTAAATCATTGCGTCGATCATGTAATTGTTCAAGCCATAACTCAACTAAAGCCATTGATTTCTTAATTTCAACTTTAATGCTGTCTGGTCTTGAGTCACATTGACCGCCCATCGCTGTTTCTCTTAACGCTGCTAATAGTTCGTTGCCTTCTTTCAATGTTACCATCACCGATGCCAGCACATCGATACGCAGTTGCTTGAATTTATTCAAAAAATCCTGTATCGCATCAATTTCATTCGGTAACATTGTGTCGCGACATGCCACTTCAAGTGATGACATTTTACCCAAACAAATGGCAATTTTCTCATGAAAATTTGCATTTATATTCAATACATGACGACGCTGTTCAAAAATTCGTAACAAATCTTGCCATGCAATATTCAATGATTGTTCCATTGCTTCCAGTAATTTTGGATTCGCTTTTTTATCGGCAATTAATTTTTCGGCTTTAACAACAAATTCATCAATTGGCGTTCGTTGCGTTTGTAATTTTCGATGGACGATCTCATGATCCTGTTTATGATTTACAAATAACCAGAAACATTGTTCATATTTTTGATAGAAAATACATAATAAATCTAGTAATAAATTCATATTAAAGCTTACCCGTTGCATTTCAACCGTTTCATCAATATTTGCACCCAGAAAATTTAACTTTGGCGTAATCTCAACAACTTTCACATACATACTATTTTTAGTCTGTTGAAAAAAAAAGAAAAAAAAACAAATAAATAAAATAGAAAAACACATTTCATATGAAACGTCATAATATATATATATATATGCACATATATATATTCCAAATTCTATATCAATAAAATTAGCAACAATGCATATATGCCACTTTTATCGCAAATTGCGGTTTGCCATTTTCTCTCGGCTAGCCTGTGTTTGTCTCTCATGACTCATGTTCAATCTGCTATGAATCTATATTTGACTATTGCAGACCGACCAACGTGAATACATACATTTGAATATATTCAATATACTGTATAGTATATAATAACTGCGAAAAACAAAATGAATTACGCATACAATTCGGTTTTTGATGTGGCAAACATGAACATATTAGTTGTTATTTATAGATTTTCTCTCGACCAATTTTTCTACACGCATTTTCTTTTCAACCCGATTCACAAGAATGTTTTGCTTCGGCTAAATTGCTTTTCAATTGCTCGCTGATACATGTACACATGTAAGATCAAAAATCAGGAAGGAAAAAAAACTGTTCGGTTGTTCTAAGTCAACGTATTGAATCCAATAAATTAAGTCACTCAAAAGTTTGCAAATCACTCATCATGCCCAATACAATGCTCGTATCGAACAGTTTGGCTCATATTCATATCTAAATTAATATATGTACCGAAAGTATCATTTATCAAGAGTCTCAGTTTCCAACAGTAAACATTATGAAATTTTGAATAATTTTCGGAATGAATTCGTAAACTGGTTGTATGATTCGCTCATTATTTATTATTATGGATGATAAAAAAAATTGATGAAGAAAAAACAAATGGCTTGGGTAACCAAAGATTTAGTATCGAAAGTGAAACCAAAGTTTTGTATTAAGCACATGAAAGACGTAGACAAATATATTTCACAATTGGGTAAGAAAAGTTTATTTGTATACACATTCAAATCTATGTCAATTAGTAACAATTTTTTTTTCTTCTTTTTCACAAGTTAATAAAATCTTGGTGCGCGCCAACATTACGATTTCACTAACAATATAAAAGGTATCAATATGATGCAAATGAATTCGCTTTGCTTCAGTCAATCATAAAAATCAAGTGGGAACAGGCACGTACAGTGTACAATGTGCACTGTGCAGAACATAGTTTTGTCGTAATGTTAATAAATAAATAAAAAAAAATGTTCAATCTAATCAATGAAATCTCCACAGATGTATTCTCTTGAGGTGCATGCCAATTATACAAACGATTCAATTTGCCAGTTAAAAACGAATCGTTGTGAATCTTCTTCTATCTGCACAATTTTACCAAGCGGAATGAGAAACATTTTTTTTTTCGAAATATGCTTTGAATATATCATAAATGTATAACAAACTTCTTTTTTTTGCAATTGGAAAGCGTAAAAGGATCACTGTACGAAACGAACATCTTATTCCCATTTATTTTATTTATTTAAATTTAAATGCACACTACGTATGAGCACACGGTATACATTATGCTTTAACTGTAAACACATGGTTTTTCGAATGTTGAACCAAAAGAGGTAAGAGCAGTATGTTTATGTAAATCATTGACAAGAGAAAAAAAATTATTTCCAAACTCAAAACACTCCAGCCAACTGGATAGTGGCTGCTCTTAGGTAGTTAGGCGATTTCCAATAGTAGCTGGTTACCATTGCAACGATTGAATGGTTTTGCTGCATATGCGCTCATCCAATAGCAATGCTGGTGAATGGCAGCAACTGTCCACTTTGCTCGATCCTAGATCTGATTATTTCTAATTTTCAAAGTCTATCGTACCAAATTTATTTGTAATATTTGAATGTTATTGCTTGAAATCAAGTCAATGATCGCCACCAAAAACTCTATTAAATATATGTCAGCTCTGTTTTTTTTTGCAACTAGTTCTAGTTTCAATTTATTTTAATTAGCTTATTTGAAAATTCGTTTTCTTTGCAGTTAATAATAATAATGGGCACACTTGGTTCCCATCATCATTGCAAATAAATATAATGTATAACATACATTCATTTGTGCACAACGAGGACGCTTTTGATTTCGATGAACATCCTAATTCAAACGACACATGCTGGAAAACTAGAAAAACCAAATATATTTCATTGATGTCGAGCATACCATAGTCAAGTATGATGTCAGTAACTTGTTTTAACTCAACATATGGAAGATAAAAGATATTGTAAACAGTGTGCATTACTGGATGAGCCAGATGAGCAACTCAAAAGCGATATTGCTCAGAAAATGTGAATTAAAAAACAAAATATTTATTTATCAATGTTTACCGTAGTAATTTCGTGAAACATACATTCAATGCACACAATTTGGGCGCAATGTCGGAAACAAATCAACATTTATTCTTTTGAAACTTGGTTCATCAACAATTCAAATAAAATGATAAGCCAAAGCTATTACCAAAATATATGTTGATTTCGATGAAATTCGATGAAATGTCAAATTGAATGCAGCATAACCGTTTTGGATATTGATTCGTAGTACAAATTTCAAGTGTTCGCCATCGAACATTGGTTGCATCAATCAAAGCGAATGCTGAAATTTAAGCGAGAGTGTCAAGTACCATTTCGATTTGAATGTTCAAAAATAAAAATATGTGTTGTTTTCTAACTCGACTTTTACTTTTACTTTCGTAATAAATCTCAAAATCGATTGAAGAATTCTTTTTTTGTCAGTGTTATTAGGCCTTTTCATTGGAAAATGTTGCATTCATGAGTTTATAGCGCATTTTGCTAAATATGAGGAAAATGTGCATTTCTCATATTGGACCGCACCCAAATGGTGTCAAAAATGACGACGGTTATCATTGTCAGTGTCATATATATTGTCTACAATGGTTTTTTCGACTGTCACCGTAGACATAGTCAGTGTGAGCAACGGTGGTACATATGCACAATGCCCCAGGTACAAAACGAACTAAACCTCATTGGGCACATATTTTTAATGATGTGATGCGAATTTCAGTTTAATGTTTACAATTTGAATTCGGTTTAAGTTTCAATTTTTTCATCTAATTTGTTTTGAGCGAAATATTTGCGCCAACTTTTCAACTACTTCATACCGCGTTTTTTTTGCTGGATACAGTTTTTTTTCTATCCTAAATCACTTCAATTCTATCTCGAACTTTTTTATTTTATGGTTGACGAAGAAACTAATTACCGTGACTAGCAAAATAATAAAACATATCTTAATTTAAAAATATTCTTGGCTTTTTTTGTTTTAACTACAACTGATGTGAGACAAATTAAGACCAATAGTAAAAAGAATTTTGTTGATACATTTGAATTTTTTTTACATTTTTCCCTGGATAGAGTATGCTTCTTTTGATTGGACATACGGATATACATTCATTTAACGAAAATTACTGTTATTTTTATGATGCCCATAAATATTTATATAGATCCAATATTACTGTGAACAGGCTGTGCGTAACAATCACAATAACCCGCTTTTTTCAATTCACATTTCACTTCAACATGTTTAAAAGTGGCGATTTTCATTTTGTATCAACACAAATGTCGAATGAAAATGTTTCAAGTATGCGTAGTTTTTCTCGATTTTTATAGTTGGTAACATTAAATTTATACTACCGAGCGGCCGAAAATAGAATTTTTTCGGCCGTTGAACACGAAAAAAAAGGAGAAATAATGTGTATTAAAACACGGGTACCAATTTCTGTTGTATGATTTGAAATTAGTACAAAAACAATACCAACAAATTGAAATCCACTGATTTAATTTTCATTCACACTCTCTTCGCATTCAATTTTCTTGATTATCAACTGCAAATATAAGCGTTGTTGATGTCATCAATTTAGTATGGCTGTAATCATTCGGTCACCATGGAAATGGAATTCGTATGTTGTGCTTTGCGATGCTAACTTACGAGTATGTATTCCAATATTTTAACATATTTCGCAAAGGCCACATAAAAATGTATTGTATTAAGAGTTGACTTTAATCTGTTGTTTGGAAAGATTTTTGCATTTTTATTTTTGTGCATAGCATCGTTTTACATTTACACGTGTGCATACTCACACACTCTTAAAGATCATCAGCAAAAATATTTGCCATAAAATATTTCTTCAAGTTCCCGGTTTTGCATGGAAAGAACACATCATCAAGACAACAAAAAAAAATTGAAGAAGAGGTACCGAGAAGAACATGGCACGATTCGGATTCAAATGCAACCGATATTATTTGCAAAAAAAAAAAGAAAAACAAGCAAAAACGCACATAAAAAAATGTGAAGAAGACGACGACGTCGAGTAAGGAGTTGATAATTTATTATAAGGCGATATTTAATGGGCTATATTCGAAAACAGATAAATAACGAAATAAAAAAAGCAATCCAGAGAGAAGGAACGCACCAAATGATCATGCACATTTTTTAAGAATTTACCTGTAAAAGTCCAACGACGATTTGTATTGGATGACTTTGTAAGATTATTGTGCTGATCGTGGTTGCCGTTTCGGTTGTTGCAGGTGAGGTCGTTGATGTTGATACTGATGCAGCGCGATCGTATTCGGTGTCCATCGCATCATTTCTACTGTTATTCGTTGAAGAATCCATTTTCTCCAGTTCGTTTTTTCTTCTTCGTTTGAATTTGTATTTTTTTTATTAAAGGAGAACACAAAATGTATAAATTTATGTGTGCCGTTAATTCAATGCTTTCTGTTCGCTTGTTTAAATTCTTCTCTAGTCTTAAGATATTAGAACAATTGCATAGTTTGTTGTTAGATTATTGCAATTACGAAGAAGTTTCAAACTTTTCGAAATACCACCGGATCCGATGAAGTTTTTGATTTATTTATTTATTAAATTAGAGCACACACACATATCACCGACTGTCATCGAACGCACATCTCCATTGGATGCTTGATAAAAAAAATTATCAACAATTCGACGATTTGCGGTTCGTTGCAGTTTATATAACACTTTATTTTCTTCTTCAATAGATAACACTTCTTAAACGTATTTTTTTATATTTGTTTCGTGTTGAATAAACATGAATATAACGACTAGTACATTTGTTAATTCCTTTACATACGTTAATTGATTAATTAGTATCTATTGATTTGATGCGAATATTTCACAAAATTCTCGTTTTGGCTGCACTACACCATGAACAAAACAAATGAATGTGGAATTGGCCAGAGCGTCACAATTTTATAGGATGCGAATGTGATTGATCAAAAGCTGTGTGACTATTGATTTATTTTTCGTTAAATTTTCTTGTCGAAATATGCACGCGTTTGTCTGATTTGATTGGTTTATTAAATCAGTAACACGCGAACAAACACCGCCACATATTCGATGCGTTTCAAGAGATACAGCAGACTGAGGTTTCGTTGAATATAAGAAAACATTCGATGCGTATCAGAGATCCAAGACGCGTACCGAAAGAAGTTGTTTTTGCTGTGTGTTTGTTGACGTTTTTGCTCGTCTTCTATTTCATTTTTGCCGCTGATATTGTTGTTGTTACTTATATTCAAGTGAACATACACAGGCACGATTGCCTGAACATGTGTTCATATGTGGTGAACACAGTCATACACATCGAAACATTTGCACCATGCACAGACCAACCGATCACTGTATAAGACGCGTACGATACAAGTTTGATTACAACAACTACCATTCCCTCATGATCATAAACGAAACGATAATATTATACGTTTCACCGTGTGTCTATTGCTTTCTTACTTACTCGATTGCGCAACCGATATTTGTATATATTCACTCTGCTGTGGTGCTTACATTCAGTATTCAGATTCTGTTGTTATCGTACCTCATTCGCGAACACTCAGCGAACAATATTTCTATGTATCAGTATGCCATGGATATTTTGTTTCGTTGCCAATGTGTGAAATACTAATGCTGGATTTGTACTATGTTACAAATGCTAAACCACAATCTATTTACGTGCATGCGATGTGTGGTTTACAATTTGCCAATATCACAGGCATCAGGTCTCACATTTTACTTTTTGGCACATATTCTAGATACATATTTCATACAAAACGTACGACCAACAAACATCGATGAAATATCGTTTGCCAAAAATACATCATCACCGCGAATATAGAAATGACAAGAGGACAAAATTGAATAGTTTTATTTCAAATAGTCGATTATAACTCAGATATGAAATATTTGCACGAAAGTTTAAATTAATTCTGATTCGAATCGGAAATCATTTGAAAGTAAAAAAAATGAAAGAGTTTTAATAAGTCTCTTCTTTTAAATGTTATTATCACATAAAAACTCAGATATAAATACAAATATTCTACAATCATACACGTCCTTACCTAGGCTCTCACGTAAGCGATTTCAGGGGGTTGCATTTTAAAATTTTGTAAAAAATACAAATCCCCAGAAAATCAAACGATTTTTCCAAAAGTCCATTTTATCTAGTACATATAAGGTTTTTTTTCCAATTCAAAAGTGTAACGTAAACATAATTTTGTCACATTTCTAAAAACATTCACTCAGAAATTCATTTTTAGCATGGCTTTGAAAAAAAAATCGAATATGACAAATGCAAAAATGAGAACAAATAAAAAAAGTCAATTCAAAATTGTCCCCAAAAATCTAGAAGATAATTGAAAATGTTGTAAAAATCTGAGGGGGTTAATTTTTGAGTCGTTTCCCTGGACCCTTGTCAGAACCTATGCTTTCTTGCACTTTTTTCGTTTTTTTTTAATCGTTTGAAGTTTCTTACCCATTCTTAAAATTTTGAGACATTAAGACGTGGAGCAATAAATATATTCGTCGTGAATGTTGTCAGCATATTTTATTAACGAGAGTTGTTCCACTTCCAAATGAAGAACTGTTAATTTTCAATTTATATTTATGGGGATGTATTCTCATAAACATTCTTACATTCAAAATATTCCATCTAAAAATGCCAAAGTGTATATAATAAAACTAGTGTGAAAATGATTGTAATATGAAATTTCGAATTGTATAAACAAAAACTAAATTAGCCTATTATCAGGGTTACAAACAACCCTTGACAGTATGTTTTGTAGCTTTAATAAACACATCAGATAAATCCGAACATTCAATACTCTTGTTCTTCGTGCAACTGTTCAAATCATCATCAACATCTTCACTTGAATTATAAATCGATTGAAAACTGTTGTCCGAATCATAAAATGAATTGATTGCCGATGAAATAACACCAGAGAGTAGTTGCATTGATGGCACCTCAGAGTCAGAACTGCTGCATGTTTCAAATGAATTTTTATCCGTTCCACTGCTCGCCCATGGCGACATTAGACCACCTTCCGAAGCTGTTTCATATGATGACGAATGTGAATGTGGCGTTAAGGTGCATTCAGATGCTGTCATAAATGATTCATCTTCCGTTGAAGATTTTGCAAATGAATTTAGTTCCTAATAAAAAAAAAACAAAAACAATTTAACAAAATCTATCTTGCTTTTCAAAAGTTCAATGTCACAGATATTCACAGTTAAAATCGAATGACTTACATCGATGCTTCCTCGACTGTCAATACTTGTGTTTCCGTCGATTTTCCGTTCTAAAGAGTTTGTTTGGCCAATGTCAAGCTCAAGAATGGTTTGAGTTTCTCTCAAAGCAACATCAAGCGACTCCGCTATTTTGGAGACCTCATTTAATTTTCCAGTAATGGCATTGGCTGCAATCATGTTGCTTTCAACATGTTGTGTTATTGGAAGTGCTGAATCGCTTTCATCTTCGATTTTCCTATGAAATCAAAGAAAATGAAATATAAAATTTAGTTGTTTGTAGAAAAAACTCTAATAATATAGTTTACCCAAATGGTTCCTTCAATCGTGACCTAAGCAATTTTCCCAGCCGCACCATTCGACCGATTTCAAGAATCAATTGCTCTCGATTAAGCATATGTAGACGTAACCGCAACAATTTCTCCTCTTTATTTTCATATTCGGATTCGGCCTCAATAGTTTCCTTCAAGTCCTTTAGCTGTTGGCAGTGTTCTTCCATAGTGCGATGAAATACAGAACTGACCCTCAATCGGCACAGTTGCTCCTGACTTATATTTTCTAAACTTTTCCAAGTTTCGAGTAGACTTTTCATTTTTTCACGACTTTGCGAATCATCCAGTTTACAATTTATACGTAAGGCCATTGACGCTTCCAAAAGCTGATTTCCGTAATCAAAGATTCTCTGCAATGTTTGAAAAAATTAGATAAATTATTCTTAATATTGGGCAGTAAAAATGGTACATACTCTGGCGGTTTGTTGAATATTTTGAAGGTTTTGTTTTTGTCTTTGGATTTCGAATATATTGCATCCGACGTATGAATGTGTTTTTATCGTAATTGCTAATAAGTCATCGATCCATTTACTTGCCATCATTGCATCTTTCTCATACGAATAAATCGAGATAATTTGTTCAAATGTCAATGTTTGTAGTTCAAAACTCTCCGAAAAAATACGTCGCCGATTTGTTGTTTCTTGAAGAATATCTCGTACTACGGAAATTTCATCGGTGTAATCAACTCCTGTGTCACGTCCAAGCACATCTTTCACCGGCATCGATAGTAGATCGCTTAATTTTTCGCCTTCTTTTTCTAATTCATCCACCATTCGTTCCAGATTATTATTTGATTCGCGCAATGATTTCAATTTTTTCATGCACATATCATAGTCAAACAGTTTATTACCGACAATATTTTGCTTCCAAACTTGACTTGTGCGCTCAAAATACGTAGTGACAAGCCGATAAAATCGTACACATGTGATTAAAATGATGCGACGCTTTTCCAAACGATTCGCAAAACTGCGACACAAAAAGTCCATAAATTGTTTTTGAGCTAGTAAATCTTTGTACGTTACCGAATTGGCTGTTATTGAATCTTTTTCGCTCGTAAACATTTGAATTTTAAAATTTAATTCAGCATAATATCCATACGTATCGCAACATTTCATTTCGAGCGCATCATGCGCATCACGTAATGCTTCAGATGTTTCCAAGTCTGCACCGATTTTATGCTGTTCACTAATTAACTCTTCGCCTTTGCCCATAATCCATTTTGTAATCGTGCCAATGTTGTCGATGAGCGACGTTGCCACTTTCAAATTTGATAAGTACGTCTCAAACTCACACCAGATCGCCGAGAAATCCATTTGCTTTTGCTCCATCTTATTGAGCATACGTTTGATCGACTCTCTTGCATCGATAATATCTCGTGTTTTGCAATAATTTTTATTCAACGAATCATTCAATTCGAGCAACAATTTATTACCTGTGTATAGTATAGAAAAACCAAACAAAACAAAAAAACAAAAAAAAAAACATTCGTCTGATTAAAATTGCAAATTATATTAAATTGTTCGACTATAATAGAGCAGCACAGTTGGATGTATGAGCAGCAACCATTTATTTCGAGAGTCAATCAACCAACTCTCTGACTAATGTGAATTTTTACGTATGGGCTTTAAAAATACAACGTTTTTATTCGAATGCAGCCGTAGCAGTAGCGCACCGCACCAAATCAACATCCAACCAAACAAAATACCATTGAATGAGAACTTGGGTGCGACAGTTGCACATTTTTTGTGGCTCGTGAAATGCAGTTAACGTTTTAAAGTAAATGGAAGTAATGTAAACTAACAAATTTCATAATAATTATTTTTTTTTTACATTCACATCCCAAGCATGCGAGCGCCTATGGTGAACCATTCTAAATTTTAACCAAAAAAAATGTATAAATGCCCGATGCAGCGAAACGACGACGTTTCAGCTATATTTGATGGCGTTATTCGCCAATATCTATGCGAACACATGTGAAGCAGTAAATGCACAACTAAAAACAAACAAAGAAGGAAAATAGTGAAAACGACCGAATGTCGTACATTACAGCAGCAATGAAGAAAAGACAGTATATCTATAAGCACATATGTTGTTATTTAACGGGCATACATTTGTGCAATGCACGTACTACCAAAACAGACAAACAAATATTTGAATGTTTGAACAGAAGAAAAATAACGAAATATACGTGTAGAAGAATAAATATAATCAATAAAATAAAATCGCACACATTTACAGCTTATCTCAGTTTTGCTGCAACACAGAAGTAATTGCTCTACGATTTTCTCTTTTAAAACTTATTGTACGAAAAAAAGGAACAAATGTTTTTTTTTTTCTTCACCTAATATGAAATGCTATGCCATGTTGTATGTAAATTTAAGAAAAAAAAAATTATAAATTTTCCACATTTACGACCAATATTCAGCGCACAAACATTCTCACACTTAAAGAGAACGGTGACGAATAAAAAAAACACCAAGAGCGTAAAGAAAATATTCGTAAAAGTGATTTATGCAAAACGAGTTTTGTGAAAGTATCATAAAAAAGAAGTAGTGTTTTTGTTTGGAATTTCTTCATATCATAACTCCAGTGTGGAATTTAAATTTATATTCTTATGATGACATTTTCGTCAGATGAATAACAAAGTGGGAAAAGTAACAGATGAAGTCGGTTGACGCGACTATACTCGACATATATATATGTGTGTTTTTTTATCAGACTACATTTCAGCATAATTTACATGAGTGTGCGCGATAGTGATGAATGATCGAGAAGAATGAATAACATAGAAACATTGTATGTGAAACAAACAAAACAATTTTGAAATGTCTTACCATTTTTTATGATCATTTTAACGATGTTTTGCATTTCAATATTTGTGCCGGATCTTCTTTTTAAAATCTCACTGATCTCCGTGGGTCGCATTGTTTTGAGGTCTTGCATTGACTCGATGAAATTGTCTAAATCAACAATAACTTTGTTGAAGGATTTTCGAAAATCTTCAATGCGCTACAGAAAGAGAGATAGAAAGACAGACACAGAGAGAAATAAACATTGTCATTTTTCACACATGTTTGATGTGACTTTGCCGAAAGTTTGAAAATTTAAATCCACTTACGATTCGACTCTTTAACCATTGTTCATGATTTAAAGATAGCGATCCACCCAGCTCTTCTGGAAGCTCTTCACTTTTGAAATATTTCAATAATCTCAATTTGGTCACAACTGACACCTGAAATGCCATCAATTTAAGAATTTTATAATAGAATTAACACAATAAATGCCGCATCGACATTATTACAATGAAATGTTAACATTTTTAAATGTTACAAAACACTCACATCCATATACTGGTGGGCTTTTGTACAATTGTCTAAACCAAATGCTTCAGCCCGAACAGCATAAAATTTAGCATTTTTATTATTCAGCAATTCATTTACATATTGGATTGTATTCCGCGCATATCGCCACGAGCATAACTGAATATCAATGATGATATTTAGTTCACTGTCTACAGTCTCTTTGCTATGATCGCATGTTATGAAGAAAAAAGAAGAAGAAGAAGAAGAACATTACACAAATATATTGGTGAAAAATTTGCTAAAACTATAGGAAGAACGACAGAGTGAAAGAAATAGATAGAGAGAGATGTTCATATGTGCAATGACATGATGGTGGTATGATGGAAATGCAGAAAGCCATTAATATACAATAAGTACTCCAATGATTTGATAGCTTAATTGGAAAAACGTTTCTGGCTCTTTTTCCTTTCTCTATCTCTCTCTTTCTTACACACACACTCTCTCTCTCTCCATTTTTTTCTTTAGATAAATACACTAGATGTGCAATTGCAACAACAAAAAAATTACCTCAAACTGCTAATTAAATACTGAAGGCACAGGTCTAACGGTTGTTTTTTCCATGTTGACTTTAATTCCGCAGCAGGTGATTTTACAATTATTATCGGACGATCTCGATTGCCCGCCAAGTAGGCAGCTTGAGTTTTCAATGCCTTTATTACATCTGCGTCCATTGTTAAACTAAATTTCATTACGAACAAAAACACAGGAAGAAAAAAACGATCGAAATTATTGTATTTGTATTCGACGCATGTCATACATATATGTCCTCGCTACAAAAGATGTATTCAGTGTATTACACGTACATTAAACCAATAACAAAATAATAAAAAAAAGACACAATTGCATTACCGTGCAACTTTTGCTATAATGGCAAAAAAATACACGACGGTCACGTGGCAAATGCATCAATGTACGTCTCAGTAGTTTTTAAACTATCGCAATATGATACAAATATAATGGTTTAAAATGGCAAAGAGCCCATTCTATAATTTAACTGGACATTGGCTTTGCAATTTGTGCTGTGCAAGACGAAAGCAGAAAACTTGTTTCATTTTACAGTTATTACAATACTATTGGGGTTTTTGATTCTGATTTTCTGCCATTTTAACTGGTTTCATTTAACGGTGTAATTCAGAATCAGTTGTCTTCTTTTTATTCTATATTGAACTATATTTGGATTTTGGTTGCAGTGTGAATAAATTGGTATATCATAAATTGTGACACGTTATATTCGATTTTGCCATTGACTTACCGTTGATGTGATCCATTCTGATCATGTATAAATGTGAGTATTAAACTTTCACCGTATTTTCTTTGCAAATTGACGAGTTATCGAATTTTTTTTTTCATATAAAGTCGCCTATTTATATCGAATACGCAAAGAAATCACTTGTTTAACCGATTGAACGGTGAACGAAATGTTGACAACAGTGTTTGTATTCTTGTTTTTATGCAATCGTTCACGTTCCGAATAATCGATGCATGAGTATGATAATGATGATAGTTATTCTAAAACAAGTTAGGTGTTTTCTTGATCTTCCATTTATTCCTTTTTCATTGGTTTTTATCACTTGTTCTCTTTGGTTGCTGTCATCGAACTTTCGGTTTATTAATAACTTTTTCTTCTTTTTCTTTTCTTATTCGTATTCGTGCGATAGAAAACAAGCGAACGGGTTAATTACAACACGACGAACTGAGATGAGTGGCCATCATTCACTGAACATCGTTGATAATGACGAGAACGCAATGATGAAGCAATTGCAAACGATGCGGCAAAGATTCTACACCTTCAAGATAAATTCATTTATCAATTAAAATCACAATGCTGATACGATTGCTTAACTAAAATGCAACTTGCAACAGCCACAAAAAATTCCAATGTTTAGATTACTTTGCCAGTGAGCAAAAAGCATAAATGCAAACCTGTTACACATTTACTTAATGTTAGCATTCCTAACATTTCATACACTCATGATCAATTATGTACCAACAACTCTTTTTCTTTTCTTGATATATCTCATCAACAAATTGGTTTTCAGACGTGATTTGAATGTTTTGTACACATGTATATTCACTGGATGATCGCTTCTTTTATTACATACATTTTTTTTATCATGCAATCATTAAAAATGTATCCACAAATCAATTTTAACGCTTTCGATATTCAATTTTAATACACAAAAATATAAATTCAGCACACATTTATGATTATTTTCATGAAAATAATAATAAAAATAAAAATCACACACAAATGCAGAATTCTCCTTACGTGATCCGTTTACGCGAGCATGTGAAATCGAACTAACAGTTTGCGTTCGTCAATGGTACGCCAAGGTGTGCACAGTCTAATCAAACGAATGTAGAGAATCAAGAAAACCACACAGTCTCAACGATTTTGTGTACACACATGTACGACGACTTGTTTGCTTCACACCGGGTGCTTCGTAAGCACCGTACATTCGATGTATTTGTGACAATAAGATTTGATTTTTTTTTGAACGGTGATGCTCACGATGCAACACAAATTTCGATAAGAATCTCTCTTTTATGGCACCCGGTTCACTTTCAATCGTTGACTCGCATCCATGAACCATGTATATTTCTCTGTTGAATCGAATTTCTTGTCCATGGAATGAGAAAGACATGAAAGGAGAAGAAAAAAACAGATATTGACTTGAAGGCAGAAAGGAAAAAAGAAGAAACACGTAAGAGAGACAAAGGCCGATGAGCCGATCGATGAACAACTTATAAAGAGAGATCAGAAGAGAAAAGGATGCATTTCACAGCACGAAAACAAAGTATATACATTTTTCTCTAGTCATCTTCTGAAAGAAAGACGATGGTATAGGGCCAATGATAATTTGAAAGAACAATTTTTTGAGTTCACAACAATTAAACAAAAAAAACACCACGAATAACATTGAAAGGAAATCTTAAACGAACATTAGAAAACCTTTAGGCTTGTTGGTTTATTTCAAAGCAGGTAGCATCATCTTATTGTGAATGCTCATTCATCGACGTAATGAAGGATTTTTTTTGTTATTTTCAATGGAAATTGTTGAATGGAAATGGATAGCTGTATGCGGTACTTGTCAGACGCCAACTTCAAATGCAGTACTCAATCCCAAAATAGAGAAAATGTGATGAAGTTATGTATAGAGTATTCATTTTGATAACCGAACTGGATCTATACATAGAAACCAATTATAATAGTTTCATTTTCATTTGAAAATACAATCTAATGCATACTCTTCACGATTCAAAAATTATGAACTTGAAATCTGAGCGCAAAAGTTTTCTATAACAATAATTCATTTATTAATAAAAAGTTACGATTCAGTTTTTACCCAGACTTTGTATGCTCATAAAGTCTTTTTGTTAAACTTTTTGCTTTAAGCCAATCATTATTATTATTGTTATAAATATTGTGTGATCTGTTTGAATGGTAGTCATTTCTTTTGCCAAAGGATCTCTAAAATATTGTGAGGTAGCTACGTCAAATGGATACATAGCCAATTCTCTTACCAGCATATAGAGTTTTAATTGAATAAAAAGTAAGAGAAAAAAAGCATAATTTAAGGAAGCAAATACAAGAAAAAAAGGAAGTAAAAGCATTGATAGCAATTGGTGTAGATTTTCATGTTTTTCATCCCGTTTTTCCTGTCTTCCCGCATTTGAGAGTGAATATTTTTAAATCGTTGATTTAAATGAAAGCTAAACAGTCTGTTGAAGCTGAATCTCATTTAACGTGTGTACTGTGTGTGCTCTCTGTTTGGCGTGCTGTACACATATAAATAAATAAGCATCCCGACGTATTTAGATTTCGCTCTCCCAAAATATAGATCACAGACACATTCGCGAACATCCGCCTATCGAGCAGTAATGGGTCAGTTCGTTTTTGCTCGGAATTCTAAAACAAGATCATTCTTATGACATAAAGCAGCCGAAATTGTGCAGTAGTGTTTAAAATTTTGTGTGCGAGAGACGGGCGTCGACATTTTGAGACGCTATTGTCTCCGAAAATTCCCTTTTTTCTATTATATTTTCGTTAGATTTTAGTTTTAATTTTATTATTGTTTGAATATTTTACGGTTTTCGTTTTATCAATTCGATCTAGTTGTTTAAAATAGTTTTTTGTTTTAAATTTGATTTTTGCTTCATTGATTGAGTACATTAATGTATTGAAACGCTTGGTGAACTATCAGCAATGGGCAATCATTCGACCAAAAGTCAAAATATTAGCCGTGATCATCGGCCAAAGAAAAACGTACACTGGAAATCAGCAGGTAATCAATCAATTTCAATGGTTTCTCTTTGTGTCACACAAACTATCATTGATTAATAACAAAAAAAGAATGCGACTATTTGGAATAATGAGTAAATTTACTGAGATGCATACAAATTTTTGTTAAAAACGATAGTTGAACATTCCAACTATTCGTGTGAATGTGTGTGTGTGTGTGTGTAACATTGCAATATTGTGTTAGCAAATATTAGTGCGCAATCGGAGCGTAAATGTATAGTAGTGTTCAAATGTTATATTTTTAGATTTTTGTATTTGTATGTTTTGTTGTATGTTTGTATTTTAAGAAATTAATGTCTACCGAAACAGAAAATATGTGGTAAAACAATAGGCAACCGAATCGAGTTTAATTTACAAATAAATGCAACTTAAACGAACTACAACTACTTCCAGATGGGAATTTTTCTTTTAAAAAAATCTTTTCTTTTATCTCGTTTCAACTAGAGCCACCATCAAATCCTGGCAAACCGATACAGATTACAGACTACAATGCACCAGCTGACGCAGTAGTTATAAAATGGGATCGCCCCTATACCGATGGTGGTTCACCCATAATGGGATACCTGGTTGAGCAGCGACGTGTTGGTTCGCCAACATGGGTGAAAACATCGGCAACATTGGTGCCATATCAAGAAATCACATTGACTGGCATAGATCCGACATGGAGGTATCAGTTTCGCGTGTTTGCCCAAAATGTTGTTGGTATTTCCGAATCAAGCCCAATATCGGATATAATATCAGCTATTTCACAGCGAAGTGGAACAGCAGCACCGCAATTTTTAAATGAACTTGAAAATGCAACGGTTTTAGAAAACGATCAATGTGAATTTCATGTTAGTGTGATTGGTTCGCCGACACCACAAATCAATTGGTTCAAAGATGGCTTCGAAATATTTAGCAGCCGACGAACAAAAATTATTAATGATCACGATTCGAGCACATTAATTTTCCATCAAATTGCACTTACCGATGAGGGTGAAATAAAATGTACTGCAACCAATCGATATGGACATGTTGTCACACGATTCCAATTAAGAATTGATGCACCGCCAAAAATACGGTTACCACGACAGTATGAAGATGGATATTTGGTTGAAGCTGGTGAAATAATAAAACTTAAAGTGGGATTGGCTGGTAGACCGACGCCAGGAATTTGTTGGTCGCACAATGGTGATGTAATTAAAAACGGCGGACGCTACGAAATTACAACAAACGATAAGAATTCGTTTTTAAAAATAACCAAAGCAACACGTAAAGATCGTGGTGAATACAATGTGCGTGCAATAAATAAATTGGGTGAATTCAATGCATCGTTTTTAGTGACGGTTACAGCAAAGCCAAGTCCACCGCAAAATGTTCGAATTTCAATGTCATTGGGAAAATCAGTAACGCTTACTTGGAATACACCCGAAGACGATGGTGGATGCAAAATTGGAAATTATGTTGTTGAATATTTTCGTATTGGATGGGATGTGTGGTTGAAAGCGTCGTCAACAAGACAACTAACTGCCACATTAAACGATTTAATTGAAGGATCCGAATATAAATTTCGTGTAAAAGCTGAAAGTCCATATGGATTAAGTGAACCAAGCGAGGAATCAAAAACTCTTTTCATTCCTGATCCAAAGCGTGGCATTGTAACACCAGCCAAAGTATCAACTTTATCGCCCAATGCCGACCGGAAACATCTGATTAATCAACAATATAATCAAGACAGAAAAAGCCCAATCAAACAAATTATTATACCGGATCTACCAAAAAATGTTGAATTCATTTCACAAATTTATGATAACGAACAAATTGTAAAAGAACTTAATTATGGTACAAGTGTAGAAAATCGAACGAAAAAGAAAGAAAGTATTTCAAATACGACACCGAAATTAAATCCCAATTCAATTCGGCACACTGAAAACCATGCAAATAAAAAGTCAGTAAAATCTGAACCAGATTCAATGGCTTCCAGAATCACGTCATCTCCACAGGCAAACAAAAATGAAAGTCGAGCACATGGAAAAACTAGAAATCAAGGTGACGAGAAGAACACACTTTCACCCGCTCATGATGAAGTTCACACGAGCAATGAGTACATGCTAGTTTTATACGATGACAAAAAGTCGGGAAAACAAAACGAAGAAAGTTAGTTTGCTTAAATTTTAGTATATGCGTCCAATTATCGTAAAGTTAATACGATTTTATTTTTATAGAAAATCACTTTGATTTGGATTTGAAGGAAGCTATTGATGCACCACCTTTGTCACTATCGACACCAGACTTATCTGATATGTCACATCACAGTACATTTCAACCATTGAGACGATCTGCTAGTTCATCGGAATTACTTTATGAGAAGGTATGACAAAGGACTATTGTTACCATTTTATATTGGAAAATAAATTTCTGTTGCAATAGGTAATGCAACGATTTTATGAAGCAGTCGAACTTGACGAAGCAGAAATGGCACGGAAACAAGGTGATTCCGGTCAAAATAAAAAATCAAAATTTGTCGAGCACATGGAAGATGATAATGAATTCATTTCGGTAAAACACATTCATTGAATTATTTTTTTTTTTTAATTTGGATTCTGTACTCAATTTTTTTAAAACAATTCCAATTACTTGTTACAGCGTACAAATGAAGCAAAGCCTGAAATTAAATCAGATCAGTCACATGAATGGAAAAACGAAGATGATCGTGATCTTCGAAAAGAGATCTACGAATCACAACGGAAACGCAGCCATCGACCACATGAACCATCCACAGACATTGTTTACGATGATGATTATACAGAGAGTACGGCATCATCAGTTGGATCAATATCAATATCTGCATCAATCGAATCCATTGAACAATTTATAAATTCAGTACGATCGGCATCGACAAATACAAGCACAACTGCCATCAATACACGAACTTCGGTAAATGATGAACTCGAAACATATCATCCAAGTATGGAAGTGCGTGCACTTTCACCATATCGTACACCAGATCCCGGACAGGCAACAATTGAACTAAATCGCCCGATTGCATTGCCAAATCCAGACATAAAGCCAAAATCAATATTGAAACGACGGACATCTAATGAAAATGGCATGAACGAAGCAATAGTAACACAAACAATCGTCGAAAATAAAGAAAATCTACAAAAGGAGAAAAAACCATCACAAAAACAAACGGAGTCCCAACCACCGTCACCAATACCATTACATCCGTCACATTTACAGTCAAAACCACAACCAAAACCACAACCACAACCAGAAAAAGAACCAGAACCAAAGTCATTGCCATCAACTCCAAAGCCAGAAAAAGAGAAGCGAAGCTTTTTGAATTTGTTTAGTAAGAAACAAGCGACATCTGCTGAAAATTTAAAGAAACCGATCGAATCGCCGGTTGAGAAAGTATTGCCCGAAAAAGCTACCGAAAAAGAAAAACTTTCAAAACTGCGACAAAATTCAATCGAAGAAAATAAAGTGGAACAAGTTGCGGTGATTGATCATTACAGTGATATTGTCAAAGAATTGGGTGGCAATCAAAAAACAAAAGCGTCCATACCATTATACATGAATCATCATGCGCTACGTGAAGCGGCCGCACGGGCTGAATTGGAAGAACGTGAACAGCTTCTTGCGAAACAGACGAATGAAATGCATAAAATCAATATAAATGATGATGTAGACGATATGTCAGAATTGGCTAAAAAAATGAACCTATATACCGATGCAAATGAAAATTCAGTCGAACGTGAAACGGTGTCACCACCACCATCATCATCACCAAATGATTTGGTTGAAATCAGTGTGGAGCATACACAGTCAGTTTCATATGCATTGCGACAAATAAAACAACCGGATGTTTGTAGAACAAACAATGAAACGATGGTTGAAGCAAATGCAAAATGTCTAACCGAATCGACCAAACTATGCAATGAAGACGATGGAATCGATAGCGTGATCGATACGAAAAAACAAGAGACACTAACGAAAGTGCGGAGTTCGTCACGTTCGCGTCAACTGGGACGTAAATCAATATCAGAGAGGCGCAGTCAGTCAAAATCTCCAGTTTCAGAGCGTATGACATCGGTATCGAATACTGTATTGAAAGTAACGAGAATGCCCATCCAAAACGATATTGACATTGAGCTGGAGCCATCTGAACAATCACCATCACCGGAATTGCCGGAATCACGGTGCATAACGCCCGAACAAATGCAAACAACGGCCGAATTAAAAATTCGGTCAACCTTATCATATGCAACCGATCTTTTTCTGTTTTTGTTCGCTTGCTATTTGTATATATTTCGAGATGCATATTTGCTGACAATTCCCATTTTAATTTTAATGGTATGTCGGCATGTGATCAATCTTCTCATAGATAAATGGCAGAAATGGACAACATTGGACAAACGGAAAACAGAATGAATACAATACAATGTTGGGCAAACAAGATCAGCGCAAATCATATATTCATATTGATTAATTTTAACCATTTATTATTATATGAACAAGTAATTTGTTATCAATAATTTTTTTTTTGTATTTATAACCCCATGCATATCATCACAACACAAATTGAAACGAAAAAGAAAAGGCAGAGAACTTTATCTCATGGGGCAACATGACATTAGACTATATTTAATTGTATATATAAATATATGTTGTCAAAAATCATACTGCACATACACTATATTGAATTCGGTTGCTGATCTTTTTTTTTAGTTTCATCAATTTGAAATTTAATAAAAACAATTGCAAATACCATGAAAACCGATTTTCATTTGTTGGTGCGTTTATTTAAAGAGCGATAGGCAAATGAAGGCGACATTGAAAAATGTTAAGCCCACTATCGCAGTTTATTAGCCTTTAAACTTATACATGACATATTAAATAAAGACGAACATGGGGCATGTGTGCATATTGAACATTCTTTATAGTAGAAAATTTATATGATGTCAGGATCACAAATAGCGTATATACAATTACCTTCCACAATATGGTAGTGGAAAACGGCATATTGATTTTTTTATTGTGGTTCTGTCCAATATTTTTGCCGACAGTCTTACATTGACACATTATGTTGCGTGATTGGGACTGAAGGTGTGCCCGGATAATAAATTCATAGACTAATTGTGACGATACCGGCATTAATTTTTCCATTTAAAATGAAACAGATCGCAGTACAAATACGTTGCTGAGCTGCGTTTGGTGTTGCAAACACACACACATACATACATACACACGCGCGTGCCTCGTCTACACTCTCTCGAGCGTTCATTTTATACTACGCATATTTTCGGCGAGAGCCAAAGATTAACGGTTTCCGAAGAAACATTTTTCGACGAAAAAAAAAACTGCTCATGTCTCACACTTTGCTTAAGATTTAATCTTATTTAGTTGTACGCATGATTTTAAGGAAAGTATTCAAAATAGCTCATGTTTTACGATGTCGTTTGCAATGCAAATTCTACAAACTGTACGGTGTGGACGTTTTTTTGGTATGCACTACTGTACGCACGTACATTTTTCTCTAAAGGTATTTTGCTGTTCATTTATTTCGTATTTGACCAGCGAGTTTTTTTTTATATATATATCTCAGCTATGCAAAAAAAAAAAACAATACACTTGATGTCCGATTACCATACGAAATTCGAACTCTTACTGCACCTAAAATGATAACTTCACATTCTTAGCAATTGTGTGTAGGTTTTGCCTTCTTAATATCATCTAATATCTTTTATTAAGTTTCTCTCATTAAAGGTATTGTATTGTAGTTTGGTGTTGGGCTTTGGGCTTTGTTTTGTTTTCTATACCGTTTGAAATGTACTTGTACCCGACTTTGTTCATTTTCAGTATCATTTTTTCTATACATGTACAACAGTTGTATATATTATATGTATATTCATAGTTTTGCCGTCTGCTTCAGAATTAAGCTAATAAAGGTAAGCGTACCGATGACGATGATGCGCACGATATATGTATTATCGGCTATATTGAAGGTGGGGCTATATGTAGTTTTACGTATGCACAAAGGAAATGAACTCTCGCTAGTGTAAGCTTTCAACACGCTACAGTCTAGAAAATTGACGAAACGATAAACCGTATTTAGAAAAAAAAGCCAACGAAAACAATAAAAAATGAATATAAACAAATAAAACAGCATTGCGATGGTAGTGGTAACAATACCACAAACTATAGATTTTGTTGTGCTGTGCGCGCACTAGCCCAGCTCGTATCGGCTTTGACATGTTATTTCATTTCATTTCTGTTTGATTTGTATTATTATTACTGTGTATAAGGTATGATAGTGTATTTTTATTTTGCCTTCTCGAAAACATCAAGATACGGTTTGGCATTTGTGTTTAAGTTTCATAGCAATTCAGACACACTTTTTTTTTCGTTTGTAACTTATAAGTAGCATAATTTCAGCAAATTTCACGTGAATACTGTCAAAGTTTCATTAACAACACTGTTAGTATGAACATATTTGAATATTCGCAAAGTCGAACACTGAATAATGATAAAAACAAGATAAAAGAAACACAAATGCATGTGAGAAACGGTAACAGCTACTACATCAAATGATAAAAAAGTGTGTATCGATTGAAATTCAAGTGCCGTACAAATGTGTGTGTATCAAAAATTGCGACGACATTGTGCGCGTAATGTTCCAATTAGAAGAAAGTAAACAGTTTTTGTATGATCTTCACATAGTTCGGCTATTTCGAATTGTTTTCACGCCGAAGACACAATCAATTTCACATTGAACAAGCGAATGAATCAGTTTTTTTTGACAGAGTGGTGTTGACAAGTTTAAGAGCAAAAATCAGTGTTCACATATAAAATCGAAAAAATGGCGTATGTTGTGTGGCGTGTTCTAATGAAAAAATATTCAAAAGTTCGATTGGGATTGCAAAAAGGTTCGCCTTGTCCACATTCAACGTCAAATAATGTAAGTACCATACATAGTCTTTAGTCGTACAAAATAAAACCTAATTTCTTCTATTCCAACACTACACATTGCGTGACGCATTCATGCCTAACATTGAAAAACAAAACTCTGCAATGCAATTTCTTCGCACATCATTTACGTCACCGTACCTGTTTGCAAATGACAATATTATTTGTATGTGATTCATTTCAAGTCGAATACTATTTATCAATACATTAATTGGTTGGTGCAATTATATGGAATCATCTTTATGACCATTGAATAAAAACATTGCCAGAGAGATATCAATTTGCAATGCGTTTGTTGCACGGGCACTTTCAAGTCATTCAATCAAAATTGATTACATCGTTCAAAAATAGCTATTTGTTAAAAGCCCTTCAAACATGAAAAACACAAATAAACCAACAACAACAACAAAAATTAAACAACTTTTATGAATCATAAAATTTACTTTTCGTTAAGCAGTTGTATTGTGTTGCATTCGTGTGGATAATAATGTGCACAGCAATTAGGTGAGCGAATTTTCTTCATTCGCTTGGGCAAGTTGATGTTAAATTAAGCCGCCTGATGCAAGAATTTACCAAGTTTATGTGCATAACGTTGTTTTGTTTTAATTTATCTTTCAACAAACATAAAAAATCGTATTAAGGTATTTCAATTTACACGTTTCCATCATGGTGTCAGGCAAAATGTTCAGCATTTCTAGAGCAATTCATTGCATTGTTTATGTAGCAAAATCATTACAAATGCATTTCGATTATAGTTAACAAGTATCTTTATTTAAGAAAAAGACAAACATTTGAAACGATAAATGATAGAATATTTGTGTATTCTTCGTAAGTTCAGGCTGTCAGATAATGTTGAAAAAGCGATGGTTCAATCACGCGAAATAAATGCAACACAAAAGACCTTCACGATGTTCTTTTACTTACTTGAATTGAACTCAATTTTACATTGCCTAAATTTTGAGAATACGATAAACATGTTTATCGCTGACAAGTGTGTGAAACATAAATACACCATAAGTTATACTGGATTTAACCTACAGGTATTTGAGGCACAATCGTTTAAGTGCCATGACCAAAATATTTTAAAAAAACTGTTGGCAACAAATGAATACGGTTGAACCGTTTGATGATTAAAAATTCACCAATTTTATTTCACTTGATTACAAACACTTTAAACCCTTTTGAAAAGTACCGTGACTTACATGTGTTCACTTATAGTGATTGATCGATTTTTCATTAAAACGATATTAGTTGTCGAATGCAAAGTAGCAATGACAGTTATTGATTTGTTGATTTTCGGAATTTGAAGGTCATTTTAGATGGAAAAACAATAGCAAATCTATTTCCATCATAGATGCAATATGCCGTGCTGATTTTTCGCAATTAGAAACTCTGACTATATTACAAAGATATTCTATGTTTCATTCATCATCCCAAGAAATAGTTCAAAATGATTTTTTTTTAGAACAAAGACGAGATATAATTAAGTAAGCTATTGCATTGCTATGCCATTAGAACAAACATCGTATAAATCTTAGCTATAGGTTAATTTTATGTTAATCATATTTGATTCTAGCATAGGTGTTTGCGATGAATCTCACACAATCCATGCGAAAAGTTCAAAGTATTTACAATTCCGTAATGAATCGCAAACTCTATTCACTTCATGTTAACTTACATGAGATAAAGATAGATCTGAAGCAAATTATTTCTATGTATATATATATATCAACAAATGAGCGAGAAAAGATATCTACGGATATAAGTGTGTGTGTGTGTTTGGATCGTGTAACAGTTCACATTGGTCAAATTGCATTTTCTCGATTCGATGAAAATAAAATTTGCGTGTTTCAAATCATGCATGTATACGCTATCAAATGTTCATGTAATCAAAAATTAGCAAATAGTCTTATTATTCCATAAAAATTGTACGTATCATTTAACGAATTGATATTGAATGGTAATTGCTATGGTGTGTACGCCATTACGGTAATTTTGGTTAAAAACTCATATCTTCAATCGAATAATTTGTGCCAAAAATTCATATATATAATTAAATAAACGAGCAATTCTAGCTTTCAATTCCAGCTTAGTGTTAAAATCAACATCGTCCAAACGGAAATTATATCAAATATCATTATAACGGGAAATCACATCAAATCGTTTAGCTTTTACATCCATCACACTGCATTTTAAAAGAAATGTAATTGATAGTTTATGTTGATGAGTATTCTTACTGCATTCACACAAATGCAACGCGAAATAACCGCAGAGAATTATTATGAAAGAAAAGTTCATTGGAAGCGCCATCTAATATGTTGGCGTAATACATGCATGTATCCTTTGAATACCTGGCATCACAAACCGGTCTCACATTTTGTAAGATAATTTTCGGTATGTGAATTTAGATGGCTCTGAAGTTTAATACGCATCATCCATTGATGTTGGTACATTACCTGTTTACTCACGTTCACAGAATTTTTCGTTCTTTCACTAAGAGTTGAATTGGTTGATTACGTTCCTAAACTGTTGATGGAAGTAGCATTTTAACATTTAGTTTACGTTTTTCGTTTCATGTGCGGGTCTCAGCCATGGGCAAAACACGAAGAAAATTTGCAATTAATGTTTCTGGAAGAAAAATAGGAAACATATGGTAAAAAAAAAGTTCAGGTGTGTATGTGTGTATATCGTACATTTCATTTTGTGCTGATATCATATGCGATGGGTACATTTAAGTTCGTCTTCATTTCTTTGTAAATTGTTTGCGGAATTTTTCGCTCGCATCTTCCTCTTATAGTGATTTTAATATCAGTGCAAACATATAGACGAATGTTTTCAATTGTGTGAATATAAATCGTGGAATATTGTTCATATTAACGCATACTTGACGAATGCAATTTTTATACTTTTGTAACAATCGCTATCACACAAAGAAATAACGTTTTTTTTTCTCTTTACTTTTTGTATCGTCCGCTTTTTCTTCGTCTTCTTCTTGTTTAGCTCTTCGCCAGCCATTTTTTTCGTCTTCTTGCTGATATGAGAGTGAAGAAAGATTCACCAACTCTTTCACTTGTAAATTATGAATTATTATTACATAAATTGTTTGATTTTTAGGTACATTTGTGTATGTGTGTGTGGTGTGTGCATTGCCATTCAAGACATTTCGTTTTTTTTTTTTCGTTATTTACATTATTACCTTTGTTTCAAATCCGATTTTCAATTCACATTCTGTCTGTATTACTAACGCGCGTGTGAGCTGATATTTTTTTCGTTGTCTATTCATACGTACCGCCATGAATAAAATCTATGTTAAATTTCTCTGAATTTATAACATTGTATAAATAAAGCAGTGTAAGTCATAACTAACAACGTGCCATTGTAAAAAGTGATTCAAATCACTTTTTTGGTGACAACGAAATAAACTATAACCACCGCTAAAAGTAAGCACATATTTCCCTTTAAATTTGATTTTTGAATGAGAAAGAAAAAAAATATGTTCCTATGAACACACATAGCTAGCATAATCGCTTAAGTAAATCAAATCAAACGGAATAAATTGAGTGTTTTGTCAACAGTTTTGGGAAAGCACATTTCAGTCCCGTTCAACAAATACCCAAATACAATGAAAATGATAGCAAATCAAAGACATTTGAAATAAAAATGTTTGTAATGTTGCCTCTCCTCTTACATTGAATCGTTTGAAATTGAAGTTGCCAAACTGATTTTGGTTTGGCAATCAATCTTTTCCTTTATTTGACAATTCCACCAATTACTCTCAGCATTTACAAAATTTCATGTGAGTCGAATAGCATAAACCATACTCAACTCTGCGTCTCACCAATAACTTCAAATTTATGCAGAAAGCGTTTTTTTTTTGCGCGCTGAATATTTGTAATTTTTGGATGAAATTTGCGATGAATTTCGGATAAATTTTTGTCGTTGTTTACTGAAAGTAGTAACGGTAAGCGGGTTTGGTTCGCTTTTTTCGTACGTTGCTCATATAATTTATAGAATCTACGTCGTTTGCCTAGTGGCAATAACCGAATAAGAAATTGGGCAAGACGCTATGTGCAATTATTTATTTTTTTTAAACTATTGCATGCCCATTTTTATTTGCAGAATTAACACATCGAATAGTTATGAGTTTCAATATTGTGCACTACTTTTATTGTTATTTTTTTTTTTTTTTTTGTTCAAATCAATTAAGTATTGCTCACCACATATTTCTCTCTTTTCGTTGTGACAAACTTTGTGTCATTAGGTTTCACCAATGTGGGTCAGTTCATCGAATTTCTATGCAACCGATGTAATCGACAATAGTAATAAAGCAATTGAATCACAGTCTTCAGACGCCACTGGAAATGAATCAACGTATAAAAATCTATCAAAAGTGCGAACCTATTTGAAACGATGTGAAAATGCAATTAATAGCATTAATTTAGGTGGAAAACGTTCGACGCCATCATCTGCCGAAACCGATATAAACAACGAAGGAACAAAACAGCCAACCAGTTCGTGGTATATAGACGAATTTGGAACGGAAACTAAAGAGGACTTGAATTTTAGCGACTTGAATTTTTTAGAAAATGATTTGAGCTCCACAAAGGCCATGGAGAAATCAATGCCGGAAGATGAAATAACTAATTCAATCAACGAATATGAAAACAACCACATCAAAAAAAATGAACACATAATGCCAGAATTTCATATGGTAAGTCTTATTTACTACGAAAGAAAAAACAAACCAAAAAGAAAAATGCGAGAGAGCGAAAAATGACTCCCAAAGGTTGAATTTACGACATATGGTTTTGTAGAACAAGTGTGCAGTGAAACGGAAATTATGGATTTATAACATTTTATATGTATCAGAAATGTAATACATTTATAAAAAAGAGTAGAATGAACCATTGAGTTATTATTACTTATTAGTATTGTTAATTAATAGTTTGGTGTCATCTGGGCCGGAGCGCAAGAAGCGAGAAAATTAAATCGTTCCCTTTCTGGACATATTGTGCTGAATTAAAGGCGCAATATGAATTTATATCGAAATACGAAAGGTACATATGCACAGGCCTCGGTTGTCATCTGAAATTTTTATTAATGTCGTTTCATGCAACGAATGCCGTTCCCCGTTTCGTTCCAAACGAAGAACAAATTGAATAAAAAAAAGGCAAATTCGCTTTTTTCCATGAGCTATGTGTGGTTTGGAATTTATTGATGTATTTTAGTTTGTTTAGTAAACAATAGATGCAATAAAAAAAATCTAAATAAAGGTCGATATACTTATAGTGCACGTGCGTTTATCGCATGGATATTTTTTCATGAACAATTACCAAAAAAAAACTAAATAGACACTTCTATGAAATGTGAGCCGATTCTGTATCAACCAAAAATAATGTAAAAACTTACGAAAGATGTTTTGGGATTTTTTTTCGTAACAATCTTGTCACATGTTCTTATAAAAAATGACTTTGTTTTCATCGATTGCATGGCCCATTTACTATAATTGGACATTCAATCCATTGATATGGTGGTGCGACTGTCATTTTAAGTTTACTACTAATCTGTATTCATTTCGATTTCGGCGCATGCTTGTTAATGTTCTTTAATTTACTGTGATCAGTGTCACCGAAATAGTGCTCCCTTTACTTACAATGTAATGAACAATATTTCGAAATCTTTATCCACAGCATCTACTGTACTGAGATCAAAGGAAATAAAACTACACACCATTTCAATACAAAATACAAAAAGATAAAACTGACTTTTATAAACTTAAATCATCGATAATTTATTTATTTGTTTTGGTCTTATTTGACAGTATGCTCATAATTCATATTTATGTGACACATTACAAAGATAGTTTGTGGCTGAAAGGGGTTACACAATGCTACGATACAATATTTATTAAATACATTAATGTGTATTATTTAAACAATCAATAGATCCAGTGAAGCGTTCCCAGTGCGCACACACACACACACACATCATCACAATTCATTCACAATAACACTCACACTCAGTTTCGTCTCCCTTCTTTTCATTTCGATGCTTCATCTTTTTTATGTTTGCTGTTATTATTATTCAATGCGCTCATTTGGTGGTATGACACATGTGCTTGATGAACAAATAAATAACATTAAATAAATAAACACACAAAAATTGATCACACTTTTTTCCGTTCGTTTAAATTCGATGAGAGTGATTTTGTGGTGTGCCATTCCGCTTTGTATCTATTCCGTGATTTACATTTGGTGTTTCTCACAAACAATGCACAGAAAATATGTCATTTGATTAAATTATTCGCATGAGACCACCAACAACGTACCGCATTCGAGATCGAATTTCGAATGACACTGCAATGCATTTTCAATCGTTTTAGAATCAATTTATCAGCGTCGAAAAGTCAAATCAAATTCAATTTCACCAATGCATACATTTTGTACGATTTGCCATTATTTTTATTTTTTGCAATGCATTTTAATTTGATGCATGGCATATCATTCAAATAAATTCAGTGAAATAATTTTTTATCACTTTCTCAAACTTGGATGGTTTGCCGTTGTTGTTTCTCTCTCTCTCGCTCTCTCGCTCTCTCTCTCTCTCTCTCTCTTCAAATTCCTTTTCATGCTGTCTCTTCTAGTGTATCTTTTTAAATGTTTGCATATTTTATTCATTTGACATGAAAGAGAATGTTAAGTGACCGATTGAATTGTGGTATATCTAAGTTTGGTGAAAATTGCACATGAACACATGCACGGTATGCACACACCAATCTAAATCGTTTCGAATGATGTTCAAATGGCAGAGTGTGACACTTGTATATATGTATCAATGCTCACAAAATACCTAAATCGTATGATATCAGTAAAACATATAAAAGTCGTCTTGATCGAAATAAGGAAAAACGCATTTGCAATGTAAAATATTCGCATCGATTGTGAAAAGTGTCCATCGAGCCAAACCACGCGACTGTTTTGTATTTGCTTGCATTGATCTGATTGCAAAATCAATGACGCTGTGTTCCAATTTAAATATTTGCGACACTAAATATTTCAGCGACTACCTTACAATTAAGCATAACTTTGGAAAGAAACGACAGCCGCTAACACGATTGTGAATTTCAAATTCAATAGGCTCAAATGTGTTGAATTTCTCTTCTTTTCGCCTTGATTAAAATCGATTATGAAGACTTGTGAGGCGAGAGAGCGAAGTTGTACGCTGATTATCGTGCTCACCATATTATAATATTAGAAATAACGGATAAATCGTAATACAAAAGCGACCCACCACTTAATCTAGTACAAACAAATGGGAATGGTTAGAACCAAAAAGAAAAGGCAAGCAGCCAAAAGCGGTGTGTGACTATTTTTTTCTTCTTCTTTCTTTCCTCGCTTGTATCCCGTACATACAACGATCAATTTAACATTTAAGCCGCGCATATGTATACATATAATCCCATAAAAGTAATATGATTTGCAGGGTGAAAGTGCACTATTGGCATGAATTTCGTGCATCACAGTCACATGGATGTTTGTGCAACACAGCATATTTTGTTGTTGTTGTTGCTGTTGTCGCTTTTAAAATAGCATGCCCATTAGGTGCCAGTTTGAAATAACGAAAATTTGCGCCTAATGTCGGATATCCATTTCGGTTCTAATACAGTTTTTTTTTTTGATCGGGCCAATGAAACTGTTGCACAATTTTCTTTTATTTTAATAAATTCCTTATGTGCAAACGGTCGAATGCTTGTGATGCTTCGTAAATTGTTTAACAACGAAATACACACATATCGAAATTCTCACACGGCAAATGAAAGAGAAATCAAACGACGAATTTTTGTTGTTGTTGTTGTTATTGTTGCATTTGCTCCAAACCAGACCATTAAATCAACTTTTGGGTTATCGCTTGAGCTCGATCATGCCATTTTCCATGATCAATCAATAAGGGCACGGCTGTAAAGCGAACAAATTGCACCGATGAAGAAAAATAATAATAATAACAACAACAATAACAAAAATTATATTCATTTGTTGCTCTCGTTTTATCGGTTTTAACCATATTTCATATTCGTTTCAGCATTCATGCGTTTTGAATGATTTGAATAGCGATTCGGTTATAGGTTATCAATTAATTTGTGAACATGTAAATGGCAATATCACGGCTATGTATTGATCGGTTGGTCATTGGAATCGACAGCAATATAAAATTTACTCTCAATTTGTGCGCACTGATTTTGACTTACCACAATTATTCACATCGATTTTGTGAATAAAACACTTTTTCCGATTATAGAGAGCAAGGATACGGTGGAAAAAAATGTGCGGCAAAATCTGTATCAAATAAAGTCGCGTGTTGGCCATAATAAAAATCAATCGATAATTGTTAATATGTTCGGAATAATTGTGTTTTTGATCTTTGTATATTAAAGCAATGTCGCAGCTTTTGTCATTGTTGAACAAAACGAACGTTTGTTAAGAACATAAATTCGCACCATTTGAGGTTTTAATTAAATCTTTTTTTATCATTTTATACAATATCTGTGGAAATTCAGTGTTGCAAGTGGAAATATAATATGGGTGAACCCGATGATCAACAGTGCGACAAAGTGGTAATATTTGGAAGGAATTTTTTTTTCTTCACTTGGACTTATTCACTTTCCATTTTTTGTTGTTGTTGCAAAACAAACACAATGACTCAGCTTTAAGGTTTCAACCAACAAATCTAAATATTAAATTAGAAAAATGACAAAAACCATGAAAAGGAAATTCAATCGTCACAATTTCATCATTACGTTTTGCAATTGAAATGTAATCTAAAAGAAATAAATCTGATTTTACTGCTTTTGTTTATCAAAATGTAAACACTTAGCGATGCAAGAATATTAAATATCATCGTTGCTGCAGCATTCCACTATGTCGATAAAACATTTTTTGTGACACTATGCATTCGGTTTGATTCATTTTGAATTAAAATGTGTCGAAATGCCTAAATATGTGTTATAATGACTTTAAAATGGCTTGCCACTATTTGTAATTTAGTAACTAACCAAATCGATTCGAGGCGTATTCCTTTTTGATTTGACTTTTGTTTTTGAATGAAAATCGATTTACTCAAATTGAACACTGAACTTTTTATGCTATATTTTTCTTGTTTTTTTTTTTTTACTTCAAATCCTGCAGGCAAATGAAAAAGATATAAATGAACTTGTGGATATGCATCTGGCGGCACTTTATCCAAAATATTTAGAGACTCGTGCAATTTTACTACGACAAGCTCGTGATTTATTGCAAACAACATTTCATGGTGATTTGGTTTCATTTGAAAGAGAATTTTTATCACCGTCAGCAGAAATAATCAAAACTATAAAAAATGCATCTCATGATTTGTCGGTAAGTTTTTTCTTTTATTTTTTCATTTATTGTTAGGTAAAATATAAAATAAGCGAAACAATATTTAAATATATCTGCAACACACGGAAACCGAACTCATTTTTAGTTTTCATCCAAAGCATTCGCAATGCGCATACTGATTGGTTTTTATCATCCCTGAATTGTTCGGTAAAAAATTAAATTAAACGAATTGAGTTACAACGGCCATAATGCTAAAGTGTCTTTTATATCAGACTAAAAGGCACAAATGTGCGCACCGCAAACACATTATGCCCGACGGCCATAAACATCGATCAAACGGCGATATTGTGTATATGCTCTTACTAAAAGATTGAATAATTATTGTAAACAGGGAACAATAACTTTTGCCATTTGTGAATCGACAGAAATGAAAAAGAGAAAAAAAAACCAAACGGAGTAAATCGATTTGGTTGGGATTCAGCTCATCTTAACCAATTGGACCATGTGCCACAGTTACTTGTGATTCAAACCTGATAGTCGTAATTTCACGCGAAAATATGCGCATTGTGGTAAATGCACAATAGTCGATGCATCACATTCGCCATCATCAAGCTTTATTATTATGATTATTATTGATAATAAATATTAGCTTGCCTTGATTCGTTTTGATTCAACATCGTTTCCATTTTTTTTGGTTTCTCTCTCTCTCTCTCTTCAAATATTAAACGTTACGCGAAAATCGTTTTGACAACTTGCACAAACAATCAAATAATTTCTCTTTTTTCCCGATATTCGATTCATTTGAAAGTGTTGGTCGGTGTGTTCGAGAAAAGTTATCGCCACACATTTTTAAAATGCGCTAGTAAAATGCTACGTCGCTGATACCGATCAATAGTCAAAGTCTGTTGCTTATATTTCACCATCACCATCAACATTTGATTTTATTGTATGCCGTGAGGGTATTGATGTTTTGTGATTGATGTTAGTTATTATAGTGGCGCGCGGTCCTGTTTGATTTCTTTGCTCTTAAATAGTCAAAGCAAATGTGCACGATTACGTTTTGTAGGCGCTAAGGAATTACATACAGACGTACAACGAAAATCGTTGACAATCGATATCGTCATCGAAAAAAAAAGCATTTTCTATTTCTTAACGCCTCTTGATGTATTGTGAGAAAAATAATAATACTAATAATGTGATGCAGATTCATGTCCAGTATTTTACTTTTTAATTCCCCGATAGAGATTTGAAATTCATTTAATGAATAAGTAATTGTGATTTTACATTTGTAAACATTTGCATCATGTCACAGACCCAATTGACCTCGAAAGAAGTTTGATTGTCTCCATCGTGTGTCATTCGTCCGTACACAAATACAAAGTCATTGTCCCAAAGTGAAAATTCAATGCAAATTATAAAAGAAGAAAAAAAAAACGGTTAAATAATTGAAAAGTTGTGAAATAAAACCAAAACGATGAAAACAAATGCGATACAAGAGATTGCAATTGATAGTCCGATTCGTTTTGTACAATTTCATTTGTTACATCCACCACGCAAACCATGTTGATGTTGAATTTTCGTTTTTGAAATCGCATTCACAGTGCATGTTCAATTTTATTGTCAGTGCTGTTTTTGGAGAGGATTTGGTCGCTGCGCATATTTTAATGTGCTAAATGAATGTGCATACTGGTCATAAGTGCGGATTCACATCTTTTGTTATTCATTGTGTGTTCGGCGATGAGACCAAAAGTTGAAAAAACAAAACATACACATCGTATGTATGCATCGATGTCATTAACAAAAACGACAAGAATGAAATAAGTGAAGAAAAAAAAACGATCGAGTCGAAGAAATGAGGGAAAAATACAAATAAATTCGCTTCATGAATGGAATAAAAACAGCAACAGAAATTCCAATAAAAATCAATGATTGGTGAGCATTAAGTACACCTCACTTCATTATTTTCACCTGTGCTGCAATTTTACACTGCACATAAAACACTGACCGCTCACGATAACAAGAACACTCAACATGTAAAACTATCCGATTCGATCAACAATTTAGTATGATGTCGCGCCAACGCTGGGATTTCACTTTTTACACAATATTTCAGTTCGATTTCTCTCCACACATTTTTGTTTTTTGTCGAGTTCCCCTTCATTACAGGTTACAGGACTTTTTTTTCTTAAACGATTATTCATTTCATGACAAAGACGCTCAACTACGTGACCATATACTGTTCTAAAAAAAATTTCGTCGAGAAACACACCACGAACTAATTACTCACGACAAATGAGCTCAGCTCATTGAGCTGCATGTTGTGGCCGAATGGCACACGAGAACGTTGTAACAGAAACTATTACCGCACGCAAAGCACAAGCACATTTAATATTTATCAACTGCATTGACCCAATTAATTTTAAGTGTGTCGTATTATGAGAGCACTTGCAATTAATAGATCATGGCATGTTGCTTTTCTATGTTCCATGTTGTAGCCACTTGATATGTGAACAAGTACACAGAGACTATTTGGAGCAATTTTGTGGGAAATTGTAATTGTCGAAAAGATAATTGAAAATCGAGAGCAATTTTATTCAGTTAAAATAGTCTCTGTTTCAATAAATGTACACATATTTACATGGCGATATTGAAATGAGACTGAGATCGATTTGTGTTCATTGCAAAACGCCGGTAGTGCATCGAAATAAATGACTATTTTTGAAAAATCATTTAAATTTAAATTCAAACCAAAGGTGTTACATAGTTTTTATTGAAAGTCAAGTTAGATTTTCTTTTGCTCCTATTCAACATCAAAGATAATAATAAAAAAAATCATATTTTTTGAAAACTATGAAAAGCTAAATTTTTCTATTCGATGATAATGCCAACATATGACCTCTTTTACAATTTTGACATTCTGTTGAGTTAGCTGTCATCGAATCCCTTTATTTGGTCATGTAGAGTATTCTGTGTGAATTGTAAATTTGCCAGTAATGGTTGTGACACTATCCCCAACTGATCTTGTGAATTAAAAACGCCACATGACCATTCGTTGATGATAAAATATATTATGCCAATTAAGTGTGTGTTCGCATATGTTTTTTATTGTTATATTCAATTCCTCGTTTGTTTCCTTCCGCATTTTATTACCAAATGTGAATTATTATTTTTTCCTTTCGAAAAACGTTTGGCTGTGAGTGTTTGTTAGTAATCCAGATAGACATTCGGACCAATCGCATACAAAAATCCAATCATGTCGAACTTTCTGTCTTCTTTTTTCACTCGCATTGCGCTCAGGGATTTCACTTTAATATATAAACCTAATTGTAATGGTGACGGGCGCGCCGCCGAACAAGACTATTTAAATATCAGTTTTTTCTAAACAATTAGATTCCGATGTATTTTTGTTAGTATCGGTATAATTTACTTTTTCTATTGCGATTTTTCACATATTTACTGAGTTTGAAGCTAGAAAAATTCAATTTTTCACAATGATCAACAAATTTTGTCGTGGTGTCCAAATGCTAAAACAGCATGCAACACTGACACCATTTTAATATATTCTTTATGCCGTGATTTGGTTTTGCGAGCAAGCACACAGCGTACACAGCAGTTGGGGACAGTCACACATAAATGGGCTCGTTAACAATCCGATAACCGGGTTTCGCACACTGTACGAACACAGGTCAAAAGTTTGAATTGGAATTAGAGAATAATTTCGACTATTTTATTACATTATTAAAAAATGCTTTTTCGGCGACTGTCAACGATAATATTTCTTCAAAAAAATTTCATTTTTTCAATTTCGAATTGCATGTAAATGTTTCAAATTTTCATGAGCTATGGCCAACGGAAGAGTTGTTCAAAGTAAATATTTGACGACTTTTTGAAAATGCCGAATAATTTGAAATGTCAATTGGATTATTTATGTACTTCCAAATGAAACTTATAACGGGATACTTGGAAAAGAAATGGTTGTGTTCAAAATCACACATTATTAACACGCAAAAACTGTAACCATTGGACAGCATTTTGCACGCATCATACTTTAATTTGTAAGTGCATTTAGAGATCGGTGTTTCGATCTGACCAGCTCGTTGCAGTTTTCACATTATTGTGAATGTTTGAAACCGCTTACATTCACGTGATGCGAATTTCTTTTTTTTTTCTCAACGGATTCAGTTACTTTAACGTTTGGTGTGCAACTTATTATTTTTTCGTTCGTTATCTTCAGTGAGAGATATTTTATATGAGCGAGCCGATCGAAAGAAAGGAAAATAAAATATGTTTGTTTGCATTCTATTATCGAAACGATCGATTGATATTGTATAGAATTATCAGTACATAAAAACGCCAACCAATAAACATGACCACAACATTCTATCTCGGCTTACTGCTCCCGGTTGACATGCTTTGTTTTTTTTTCATTCCTTCTTCGTTTCTATGGCAGTGCGGTAGATATATCGGTTGTGTACACGCGTGACAAGTGAAGCCTCGTAAATACTAGGCTGTAGCATTTTTCAAAAACTTTGACGACATTCACGTTTTAATGTCATTGAGACCTCCTGAGTACGATTCCCTCACAAAATGTATGAGCACAATTAAACTTTAGTTGTGCCAGTTTATCCATGAAAATTCCTCGATTTTAAAAATATGTGAAAATATCGAAAAATTTCCAACTGAACGAATAATTGGGAAAAGACCCCTTGTACTTTCCATTTTTTTTGTTATATTTTTGCTGCACCCTAGCAAGTCCACTGATACATATGTTTCGCGAAGATTTTACATGATGTTAAAATTTCTTTTTTTTCCCTTTTGCTTAAAGAAACATTGAAGCATCAATTTCAAGCGGAATACATTCATTTCAAGTAAATATAGGCGGTGGCTGAACAAATTAATTTGATCGTACAAATACTAAGCAATCTTTCTACCTCAACATAGGAAAAAAAGAGTCTGTTGAAAATGAAATCACTTGCTTTGGATACTAAAAAGATATGTGTGTTGTTGTTGGTTTTTTTTTTGTCACAAAGTATAAGTACATTTATTCTCTTGATCAAATTTATCATTTCAACTGTATGCAAAAAAAAAGTGAAAACATCCATATAAATTTTATTAATGCGTCTGAATCTGTATAAAGTGTGACTCAAACTCTGAGTGTGTCGTTGCGTACCATTGGTGTACTCGTGTGCTATGCTCTACTGTCAACGTTTTTCATGTTATAAAGAATCATAAATAGTCTATTGTGAAAATACGACTAAGACGACAGACGACATTTACGTTGTAGGTTGATTATTTATGCTATTTAAGATTAGCTTCAAAAGATAACCCAGGTAATACCTTTTGTTCCATACCTTGATGAACGATCGCTAGGTCTCCGTTACCGTTTGCGGTATGCTCAATTCAACATTTTGAACACATTTTTTTTTATTTGTTTCTTTCATTGGCGATGTTCGCATAATAATATAAGCCGTGATTCACTTAATGTGTGTCTAGCCGCTATGTGATGTAAATTTGAAGATTTTTTTCATCAATTTTGTGGAAGCAATGTGGATATATTTATAAAAAAACTGTACTTTTCAGAAAAGCAAATATCCAAGTATAAAACAATGAAAAGATAACAATATAATTTAGTCTTTCTAGTAATTTAGAAATAAAATCCATATTCGGCGTGGTTTTATGCAATGATTCGTGAATCTATTCCATTTACGTATCAAATCACTGTCGCAATATAGAACTTGTGAGGTGCTATTTTCAATTTACCAACGCCATTCACCGTCCTACCGTTTAATCGGGGCGTAAGCTCAATTGTCGTAAAATTTGTAATATATTACCGCTTTCCACAGTCTTTTCTCAGATACATTATCTCAGATTGAAGCGACACATTTTCATAAAAAATCAATTTCTATAATTTTATGCGATGATAAATTCTTCTTTGATCGCATCGGAAATGACTTTTATTTTTGACATTGGCGACAAATCACTTGTTCATCGATATTGACACCGAAACAATCCACGCATTGTCCAATATAATTTATTCAAATATTTTGATGATGTGAAAAATTGATCAAAATTTAGACATAACAGTTATTATTTAAATGTTAATGATGTGCTCATATAAAAGCGATCACATTAAATATTATTGTCTACATTCTACATTGTGGTCGGACGCGCACCATAATTGGAAAATTGATTCAAACATATTATTTGGTCAATCTCTAAGTCGGTCAAGTCGAATATTTGTTGCCATATCATTTAAAAGTATACACAGACAGATAAAAAAAACGGCATGGTGGAACAACCTTTAAAAAAAACTATCGTTGCAGATTCTGCATAAAATTTCCAAAAAAAATATCTAGAACCGTATGCGTTCACCGACGATTACCGTTATAGACACCACCAAAATGCGACTTTCAGTTGCGGTGTGTGCTCTCTTCAGGTGTGCGATCTTGCTTCCATATAAAATGGCTATCGCTCGGAGTCACTTCCATTAGCATTGAAAATATATATAAATAGTCAATTTTTTGTGCGTCCAGATGCTGTTTCATTTCATATTGGATGGGAAGGTAAAACCATGTGCTTGAATCTATATTTGGCGAACAATATATGCCCAAGAAAAATATTTTCTCATGCACTCAGTATATGCTGTTAAGCTTGTATTATATAATCCAGTAATTACAAATCATCGCTCTTATAATAATGTACGGATGATTTTGTTTTGTGCTTGTTTATAGCGTGATGATTGCATATTAAAAATTTTTGGTTCAGGCGAGAGATTTTACTCAGATATAGATTTCAACTATCGATAACCATAAACTTTGAAAACACATCGTAATTATTTGGTGAAACATGTTAAAGCAAACAGAGCCGTTTCTATAAATGTTTTGTGTTCCGCATTCAGTTTTGTTATCATGAGACTAAAACCGATATCATTGGCTACAAATCATTTGTTTTGCGTATCAGTCAAACACACAAAAATTTCGTATTGCCCCGAGTAAACACTTTTTTCATCTTTTTCTTCGTCTTCTTTTTTATCAATTTCGACTAGTTCAGAAACTAATTACACAAGCTTTCTTCGCTTTGCAACCAACCTAGATATAAACATGACCATATGCACATTTTGCACTCACACTGTACTAGGACCTATATTTGTTTACCAGATCGTTTTCCGAATGTCTAGCACGTTCAGCGTGAAATGAGCTATAGCTATGTATGTTCATCTATACTTTACATACAATCCGCTCATTTTTATGATTTGGCAATAAATTTCTTCTTTTTTTCTAACGCAATAAAGTAAAAAAAAAAACAACAAGAACACATTTTTGTGACGAGAAATGTCATGTTGTAATTAATTTTGGCGTTTCGACAGAAGAAAAACATAAAGCCCAAAAAATATTGCGTGAACATTATGAATACGACTATATGATGTTTAAATTTTCGACAGAAAAACAAATCGATGCAATGGTTATGGTTTATGAGACCAAATCTAAATTCTTGAATGATCGATGTAATATTCGAACTTCGAAACATTTGAAATGTGGACCAAATGTTGGTCGCAAAATAAACATTTAAACGACGGTGGAACGGCATCAGTTCGTAGGTTCACACAAATCATATGTGAGCTCAATTTCACAGTAGTTCTGAGAAAATGGAATACAACAACAAAAAACAATTTATTTATGCTTGCGCAATCCGGAAATTTTCAATGCTCGCTTCTGTTTGCATTAAACTTCAAAATAATATAATAGCAAGTGACATCTTTTAAACTGAACAAAATAATAAAATTCCATTGAACATTTGTTTAATTTACGTTATCAATGTGTGCTCGTGATTTGGATTCGATCGGAACACTTACTAAATCCGCAAACTACTCAACAAATTGTTGTTATTTTTGTGTGTCACACATTCATTTGAGATTGAATGCTGATCGAAAAAAGGTGTGGATACTAACATCGGAAATCAATTAAATTTGTTTTTATTATGTACACAATAAATTGAGATTGAGTGACATTTTAAATGCCGCCCGAATGGGTCAGGTGTAATTAGTTCTGGGATTGAGCTTATCTGATAAACAAAAATTCACTTCAACATAGTTGTGCTCCGTGTGTGTTGTGTTTTTTTCCCTTCATCGCTTGTTATCTTGCATCCATTGAATTGAACGACGAGAAAAGCATGAATGAAGTCGTTTATGTTGACCATTTGTGAATGTTTGTGAAGTATTGTGTGTTTTTTTTTGTTCACATGACATGGCACATAAGTGGGTATGTTTCGTTTCTTTGTCGGTCGATATCATAATTTTATTCATATTATTTGAATGGCATGGTGTGCGCAATACCTCATGCATTTGGACGAACGAAGAAGTGTCATCGCACGACATGGTGTGAAATAACATCGGATGAATGTCTTTTGGAGTGCATGTTAAATGTTTCGTTTGTTTTTCTTTTGCTTTTGTTGAAAATTTGATTACTTGGTCGAAAGTGCCGCGCACACACACACACACACACAGCGATAGACAGAGATACATAAGCGTTCTTACGACAAAGCCGCAGTGTAATAAAGAAATTACTTTTCTATATAATCTTATCGTTCTTTGTTGGCTCGTCGAGAGTTTGTTTTATTTTCAATATTTTGTTTTGTGTGTGCATCACATTTCTTCTAGTCGTTTCAAGCTTGGGATCGACAATAAATGTGATTGAAAAAGTGCAAAAGACAAGAACACAAGAGAAAGAGAGAAATACTATTCCGAAAACGACCATAAAATCAGAATGAAAACATGATGTAAACGAAATGAATCTGAAGATCTCGCTTCATGGATGAATCTCATAAGAACATATTGCGATCATTTTTCTTTTCTATATTTCTCCCTCATCGCTAACGACACAGACTTCATTTCAATTAAACCATTTCTTTCACTTTATTGAATGGCATTTATGACTTAAACGCTCATTGGCTGTTGTTGCTGTTGTTTTTTTTCTCGGACTGTAATCACAGTGCCCAGAAAATATTTTGAATATAAATTCTATCCCATTCTTCCTGCATAGACTATGAACATATATTTGACGGAACACACTCAATATGTTTTCATTTGAAATAATTATAGAAACGACATGTTCTACTCAAACACGTTGAAAGTCAAATCAATTGCTTGACTTTTTCACATTAAACATTAAATTATGATGCCCTTACATTACCCACAAAAGGGAAAAGGCAACAAGAGACAGAGAGTGAAAGAGAGAAAGGAACAAAAAGGAAATAGAACTTAATGTAGCAGAACGAAATCTTTCTTAAATTTGTATGCGTGATTCGTATGTATAGTAAATTTGAAATGCAGTGATTAAAATAGCACCAGTTGGAGTATTGTTCAAAGTGAATAAAGAAAAAAAATGGAAAATAAAATTCATGTGGAAAAAACGAAGAGAAAAAAAACGAGCGTAGAACAAGCAATTCCAAAACATATTCCATTTTTCATCTGCATTCAAATATATGAACGTATTGTGATGTCGATTTTATTCGTTGTCGTTTACAATTCTCTGATTACCGACGATGACAACGACGAAGTCGACTCTTTACTTTACACACTTTATTTATGTGTTTTGTATCCCCACAATCGCAACAACGATTTTTAAAAAAAGGCATATTTTTACGATTTCATATGGAATGAAGCGAATGCGATTGTGATTGAAAAGTTTACACATTTTACAAACAAAATAAAAACCACGACGACGACGACAACGACGAAAAGAGAAGAGAAGTTATGATTGTTTTGTATCGAATGTGGCGCGGTCACCACAGATAATGTGCAAACATATATAGCAACACCGAGCCGGTGATCCATTCAATCATTCGTTCAGTGTGCTTGTCTAATTTAATCATCTCATTTGAAATTCCTCTGTCCACTTGATTGCTTTATTGAATACACTCTCTCGATTCCAATTTCTTTGAGCCGACGAGTGAAAAAAATAAAATAAAAACAAAAATATTAATTTCCGTGTGAAAAGGCACAGCCACATGATTTTGGTCTAAACGCAAACATGTTGCATTCAATCGAATCAAATCACATTCCAATACATTGATTTGGGCTTGTGTGCATATTGCTTGATGTCGATAAAATGAGTTCAATATTGCATTTCAAACTGAAGAGACATCAAAAATGCAAATGAAAACAACAGTATCTCAAACGAAAAACCAGAGCCCAAGTTAAATAACCAAAAGGAACTTTTACTGTTCGCATACCACACAAAATCACAAATCAAAACACACATAAAGCCCCATAAACGGAAATATGAGCCACAATCGATTTGAACTCGAGTCGAAAGCATTTTTCGCTATAAATATGCGCTCATTGAAATTGAAACATTTAATGTTTTCATCGAACTCCTAAGCCAAAGCGCCGTTTGCTCATTTATTCACGAAAAAGAAAAAAAAAGTCCGTGTTTGTTATTTTTTTTTTTTCTAAAAAAAAAAATTCTTCATAATGTTTATTGCATTTTAACATGCAGTTCACAGGGCGTTCATCATATACACACTACTACACGAGACATATGAACGTGGCGGGCATCAAAATAAGTGTATGCGATACGGACAACAGCAGTACGTTCCTATCTGCATTCGTATACATGTGTTTGTATTGTGACTCCATACTGTTGGGAAAGAATCAACTTAGCGATCGTAATAAAGAATACCGAGAAAATCTTTAGCATCCAATGTACCTATCATAAATAATCCATCAAATGAAAACATCACTTTTAAGTCAGTTTTCGTATACAGTCTAACTTGAATCGTTTAGCGCTTGTATTGCTGATACATCGATGGTATACATGACTTAACACCGTCCAAAATGTACCAAGCCCCTAAAGATTATTTCGATATTGTTGTTGTTGACGGTCGGACACGAAACGTGCAGTATAAGCAACAAAAATATACACAACAATATCAGTTGGGTCTCACTTGCGGAACCATACGATTACGAGTAATGTACAACATTCATTCAGTTTTTACCCGTCGTCGTTCATGGACGCGTGTTCGATTTGGTCCTCAGTGTGTATTTGTCATTTTTACGGAGTATTAAAAAAAACATTTATATTCGGCACATTGAATCGTGTGCATGGTGCAATGTTGTTCCGTCGTTTTGTGCGATGTCATATTGTGTGTTCGCATCTTTTGTTTCTAATTATTACATCTACATCATTCGTATAGAGTGTTGAATTCTTGGGCATTCTCAATAGATTTTGTTAAATAAAATGCATATTTGGCACGGCTGACAGATACTATAACTCCGTATATACGCGTTGATATGGGCTATTGATCTGTCGTTAAATAGTCACAAAATAACTATAATCATAGCAATCAGATGGAACTGGAAAATAAAAAAAAATAATCAAATAAAGTAAAACACTATTGCATTTTCTGTGCGTTTGTTTATTATTATAATTTTTGTGTATGAGTTTGTGTATGTGTGTGTGTGTGTGTCTGTGTGCTTTCGTGTTCAAATGCGTGTTTTAAACTGGTATTTGACTTTAGAGAATATGTACAATTTTACGGTGCTCATCAGTACATATCATTTTATGAAATGAACCTGAGTTCTCGGTAAAAACACTTAATTCCATAATTCCATTAAACGAAGCAAACAAGCTAACATACGAAATCTTGGTCACACACACATTTATTGATATACATATATATATATAGATGAAGTGCTTTTGAATGCAAACACAATTCACATATATGAGAAGAGAGTGAAATAAATAAATAAAATGGACAGTCTTGAGATTTGACAGACAAAACGTTTATTACTTAAAACAGTTAAATGGCCATAAAGTGATGAGATTAAAATAACTAATTCAATGGAATGAAAACAAAGTGATACTATAGAAATGTGTTTGTGTGTTGCCTCTTAACTTTAAATGATTTTAATAATTACGCTCAATATATTAAATTGAAGAAGATCATCAGTTGATATTGATTAACACTCGTTTAGTGGAAAAAGAAGAAAAGGTCAAAGTTTTTAAATAAAAAGGATTGCATGTATCGACGGGTAATGTGCTATTTATATCGATTGGACTCAAGAGTGCCGTTCAAATACTAAATATACAAAAATCAACAGTTGTCTAACAATATTTATATATCGGACGACATCAAGGTATGACTCTTTTTTTCAAGTCTAGTTTATGTTACAATGAAGGCTAGTGCCATGCATTGTGCTGAATAATTCCAAACTTTTGTATAATTGTCACCATTTTAAAAATTATTTCATAAACAGTATTCTTGTTAAGAGTAAGCACATTTAACTATCTGACAATTGTTTTCATTAAAAAAAAAATGAAAAAAAAAATGGATCGACAAACGGTTATTACAATTTTCAAAGAACTTGAATATACGATGGGTCTCAAACAATTGTAATTGTCGGGAATCTCAAATAAATGCTCTTTGTCCCAGGTAACATGACATTCTAAAACAATTCAATTTATGAAGCGAATTGTAAGAAGCCTCCAAGTGAAAAACCGAACAGTGTTCAATGTACATTGCGAATAAGTTGTAATAATTATATAGTAGCAGATCGATTGATCAATACAAAGTGCAAGGAATGAACACTTTCTCTTATTTCAATACATTTAATACTACGCCCTGCATGCTCCGTCTCTATGTCGTCCACTTAAATATTTCGATAAGAATAAGTAATTTATGTAGAAATTGATTTTGTACAAATTAATGTTTTTGTATACAAAGACCATTCCGACAACAAGCAACAATTGCGTACAAAAGGTGGTCAACACTATAAAAATCTACAGCCATCAATGTTTTGACGAATAGGTAAATGACACTTGTGCTGTAATCATATCAGAATAAAAATGCAACAAACAACAAGTTCACATACAATCGCTACACATGTGAATTGCCGCCAAGAAATGACCAGAAAGTCGTTTCAAATCTTCTTTGTGACAAATGTATCCATTGAATGTAAATCTGAATAAATATTTGCGTTATGGTTTATTCTATTCTTAGTTTCTCTTTCAATTCTCTTTGCGACAGTGGAGATATTTAAATTATGCCATTTTATCGGAATGCTTGAACAGATCTCAAGTCCACTTTGAAAATGTTTTTGCATTTGTTTCGAAAACTTTTATTTGGCATTAGAAAATAAACGACAATTAAACGTGTTGGCATTAGCATTCTATGTAAATGCAACGCAGATGCAACGTCAACTGGTTTTTCGCCATTTCAGCGTAAATATTTTCTAAAACAAACGATAATATTATCGCAGTTTTCTTTACACATTCTTTCATTATTTAAAAGAACTTCGACTTCGATTTGGATTCAAGTTCCATTTCCACTTGAAATGCATTCCTTTTGATTATCGGTGGATAAATTTGTCGTGTGAGACGTACATTTTTCACAAAGAATTTTAAATTCTACATTAAACTGCAAATTCAATTTTAACACAAGTTAGAATTATTATAATTCAATGCACTTTGTGAGCAAAAATAATTGGAAAACATTTTCAATCACGCAAACAAAACATAGTTGCTCTTGGGTTTTTTTTAATCAAAAAATGATTTTTGTTTTCATTTTTATCATATATTTTTTTTTTTTTGAATAAATGGTTCTCTAATGAAAGAATCCTAAATAAAAATCAGAACGATTTCTCTTTTTATAAAAAAAAAAAAATATTCAAAAAATGTAAGTGTAGCTAAAATTCGATGTTAAGTATGCTCTGATATGTAAATTAATATGCGACTTTTCAACATTTTAAAGCATTACCTTAGTTACACGAACAACAGAGAATGCATTCAAATGGAATTTAAAATGTTTCTTTTTGTTTTAAAGTTGCCGTAATGCATTCCACATGGGCGAAATTACTTTTTGTTCAGATTCATACAAAGGACGATCAAAACAGAGCTACGTGTACTTTTCAGATGTAAATTTTAGTCACATTAGGTTCCGTGCAGTCAGGAATCCTTTTCAATACAGTGAAATTTATTTAATCGTGAAAAACCACATGAACAATCATTTGACTGAACGAACGCGATTGCCACAATATTCACTTGCAAAACAAACAAAAGAATTGAAAAACCACGGAAGCAATTTGTTTGGTATTTTTATTGTCCTCTTCGAAATTATGCGCTTCTTTGCCGTTGGTTATGGAAACCAAACTTCGTTGGCAAAATTCTAACAAATAACAAAACCGTAACGCATTTGGATTTCTACAACGGATACTAAAGTGTGTATGTTCGCAATGCATCACTTAGTTGGACCAAAAATATGCATATGCCATTTGGGAAAGGCACGAAATAAAATGGAATGAATGCTAACATTGGAACGATAAAATGTAGAAGAACACTTTACTAAACAAACAAACAAATAAACAATTTGTGTTCACGTTTACTTACTTTGTTTGCTTGAAATTGCAATAAATGCTAAAAAGTCGTAACAATGTGTGGCGATAAAAAAAAATTTACGTAATGCACTCCCCGATTTTCACTCAAGTTCGAAACCAAATGCAAATTTTACATTTGGCAATCCCAACATATCTAATATCACTTTGAAAGTATAACGCGAAACCGCATAGTTTCACGAAAAAAAAAAAAACAAAACGAAATGTTTTCTAAAACTTTTGCGTGCCAAACTAATTGGCGAAAAAAATTTATAGGAAATTAAAAGTCTAACCAGAGCAAGTATTGTTGGAACTGAAAAGGCAGCAAATTTTATTATTGGTCGTGCACGAGTTTCTTGATTCGCATTCATTTATCGCAAACATTTTCATTCGTACTTCGTTATTATTATTTTTTTGGTTCCGTTTAACATTATTTCTCTGTATTGTTCGTATTTATTAAAATTACAGAATAACCTACAGAGTTGCATTGAACCAATGTCAAATCTATGTCTTTCCGTCATTTAGCTACCGTGCATGAGATGTATACAGTTATGATGCGTTCACTTTTGAAATGTTATTTTTGGATATTTCATGCGAATTTTAGCAAGCAATATCTATTTTTGTAGTACTCTATAATGTTTATGTTTGTAAATCTATCATTTGTCTATGTGTCTGTATGGAATGGATTGTTTTCATGTGACAGGCGAAATTGAGCGAACAGAAAATGTCATTCAACATTGTTGGATATATTTATATTGTGTATTGCAGCCGTTTTTGGTCTCAAACAATTTTGACAGATTTATTTTGTAATTAATAATGTTCACGTTCAACTGCTTCAAATGATAATTGCCATTTGCTGTGACTTCAATAGTTTGGTGTCGGCAGAAGAAAAAAAAACGATGTGTGTTTTTCTTTCTGTCTAAATAAAATTGTGCACAATTTGTACCATGTCAATTTCAAGTCAACACAACGGCTCATTTGTGTTGCATCTTGATGCCAAACCCAATCGAAAATGCGGCGTTGAAAGATAATAGTCTTACAATTTCTAATCGTAAACATTTCACAGTTCATACAACTTATTCCGCGAGTGCAATGTACACATTCCATCAAACGCAAACATTATTACTTGCACCGACTCTAAACAGTGATAATGTTCGATTCGTTATCCGTTGATTTTTATATCATAATCCCGTAATTCAGTTGAGAAAACAAACATATGGAATGGAGTAAAGTGCAACAATCTTTCAAACAAAAATAAAACGTTTTCGAGTAACTGGCATTCGGTAATAACGATGTATACATCGATTCTCGTCGATTTCTACAAGAAAAACAAATTATCAATCGTTATGGTCAAATGAGAAAATTCGCCGCCAACAAAAGTGTATATATAAAAAAATGTCATTCAAGAAATTAAATTCTGCTCTTTTGCAATCTCTACTACTGGCGTTTTTAGCAGATAGAAATAGGAAACGGACAACTTTCCTAGAAGATATTTGTGAAAGCATCAATGTGATTATTTAGATAAAGACAATTGGTAGAATATGGGCATTTGCCGTAATATTACATATGTAAACACAAGATAAGTCAAATACTTAATATTCAATGTTAACAATATCTTTAAAAAAAAATTTAAAGATAGAATTTTAATTTTTTTTATAGCAGACAATTTTTTTCACTTTGCATTTTCATTATGAAAGAAAAAAAACCTCTAGGTTTTGGCGTCGATTACCGATATCTCTAATGCCATTGCTAATAGATGATCATGCTCATTAATTAAACATACTATTGCGTACTCGACGATTCGCCTATTATTCTTTTGACCTTTTTTTTCATTGCGATTTGTGTTTGCGCGCGCACGGTGTTTTCTTTTTATTCATAAGAGATTGCTTGTAAAATGTGGAAACGAAATCCAAAGGTAAATGTTACACAATTCACACTTTGAATTGGAGTATAAACAATTGCCAAAATGTGGCCTGACAACCTGGTTCCATAAATGCATGCAAAATATACAATACAATACAGAGACATTCAAAACTGTGTCATATGTGTTGAAGATTCATTGGCATAATTCCGATTAGAAGATAAAAATTCACTCGAACCAAATTTCCATTCTAAATAGAGAGTAAACAGAAAAATTTCACATACAACTAATTTGTTATGTGGTGTGTTGTGAATGCCATTTATTTACACGTCGAATATTGCAAATAAGATTAGGGCCAGTTGACACCAAACGTATTAGCTCAAAATGAAGATTAGATTAGTTCATCTTCAAACTGGTTGCATCGACTCATTACATTGCTTTGCACTCTTGTGCAATTCATGGCACATTTTTTACCCGCGCCAATTCAGACACTGTTTTCTTTTGCAGACGGATAAGTTCGCTGTGTTTTGCATATTCTGGTCGATATATTTTCGTTGCTTTTACGTTTAACGTTCACCAGTACAAGGAAGGCAAACGTGCGGCACATAGTCTTTAATTATGTGACATAGTTAGGAGAATATTAAATTAAATGTGTACGCTTGTACACTAACACATTATTATCATTATACTGGCAGTGCAATGCACTCCGTTTGATGAGACTGTATCTGTAAAAGAATCTTATCTTTGTTATCAACCTGACTTTTTCTGTTTTTTTGTCGCACAATTTCATATCATTTTGACATAATGATTTTAAGCGCCTTATTTCAAAACGATTTGATAAATTTATTGAAACGATGATTATTAACATGCTAAAAATAAAAAAAAAACATTTGTTTGATATTTGTAAACGCTTAATGGCCTCAAAAAATTCAATGACGTTTCCAGAAAATGTTTGCCATTACATGATGATACGGAGAAAACAAGATATTCATTCTGTCGACATGCGATCTTGTTTAAAATCACTGAATATTGAGTTATCGATGAACATAAATCTTATTGTGCTTGTTTATTAACCTTATTTAAAAAAGATGGCATATAACATTTCCATAAAGAAAAATTGATTAACAAATATTACGTGTTCCCATACAACTTCGATCGGATGTAATTTTTCTTTATAGAATTTAATTTAAGTGCGCATTGAATAATTTCGAATAAAAATCCAAAGCGTAATTGTCATATAAAATTGATTGACCAGACGTGGACACAAATGTTTTCACGTGTACTCGTTAGCATTTTTCCATGTGTAGCCGTTTCATTTCGATGGTGGATATCGGAACATCTTGAAGATCTGCATTTAACCAAAATCGCTGGGATCGAATGTGTCACTTGCCTGCGGCAACGTGTTAAATGCAAACATAAAGAAATGGCAACGAAACATAAAATTAAATGGATAAAATGACTTGCATAGTAGCGAAGATTTCTTTACGAACGTATGCAGCCAAACCGATATCATTGTAAAATGCGGACAACAATTTTTGTTGTTTTTTTTTTAGTATAAATACACAAATTTCATGGTCACCATTCTCCATTCACATCCCGTCAAAAAGTGATGACAATGCAGTTGTGTACCTTCATTGCACTCACTTTCCGCACATTTTGGTATACAGCGTGAGATGAATTTCACGAAAAAAATATTGAAGACGACTGTAAGACCCGAAGCGCGATAATAACAAAAAAAAGTCGGCTCATGCATTTTATCGTTTTGATATTCCTACTGCAGTGCTGGCATGTTGTTTTTTTTCAGCGATAATAATTTTTTTTGTGTGTGTGGTACACTTAATTAAATAAAATTGCATGAGCGAATGATGCATTTATGTTACATGGCTGCAAATCAAAGGTACACATTTTATGCTTTTCCCTTTGCACACACAAATTATAATACGGCAATGAACTGATTTAAATCATACGAAAAGTCGATATTTCACTCATATTTTCTATTCGACGCTGAATTATTGCAATGAAAGTGATTGCACAACTTTTGCACAATCAATTCACTATCGCGGTCCAAACAAAAGAAACTCACTTTCTTTGATCTCTGTCTCACGCAGCAATTTCTGCTATCGTTACACAGCGAAGAAAGAGAGAGAGAGAGAGAGAGATCAGTAAATACAATCGAAGAAAATCAAATTGAACAGAAAGCAAAATTTGTGTGCGTCGTTCGCTCAATGGGATTCAATGGAGTACCATTTCGGCAGTTAAGAAACACGTTAATAAAAACGCTACCGATCACAAACATACATTGTACCAGCATATGTATAATAGAAAAATTATGAAAACGACTTCCGGTTGAATATTACTGTTTGCTTCACAGCATCGGTAACCGTATAAAGTCCGAAACTTCATTTACGATAATAGAGATTATGAAAGAAAATGGAAAACAAAATAAAATGAGTAAAATCCATCTTATTTGTTTTTATAAGTATTTTTTTCCTGTTTTTCCAACCGTTTTGATCACGGTTGGGCAATTTGAAGTGGTTCGAGCCATTGTCAATGGTTGTTGGCACCGCGTCGATAGGGATATTTCCTCTACCATTTAAGATTACATAATTAACAAAAATGTCTTTACTGATTTATTCCGAATAAATTGTACTTAGTGTTCCTGTCAAAATTAATTAAACAAAGCTTATTCGCTATCAACATGAATGTAAATTTTGAGTACATTTTTTGTCGTTACTCTATCAAATGCTTATGGTGAAGAAGAAAAAAAACCTCGAATGATTGAAGTAAAATAAAAACACAAACGATAAATGTACTGAAAAATGAATAAAACGCCACTGAGACATATGAAGACAGACTTAGTAGATAAGAAGACTGGTGGTGTTCGTATGAAACGACCAAGCTTGGCGCTCTTGAAGTCGATACATGTCCCGCTTGGACAAAACAGTTTTGCAAACAACAAAACTAAAACCAACCGGACAGAAAACGCTTTTGAAGTAAAATAAAAGAAAAAGACAATAACATTTGACCTCTTCATTTCAAGCAAAAATGCGGCAAAATACACTTACAATGTAGGCATTTGAATTTGGAAAGCCATACATTTCGGCACAATGGAAATTGAAATGGAAATTCAATTGAAAATAGGAAGTACTTTATGCCAGCTGTATGTTTGGAATATGAATGCCAGCATTTATAATACAAAACACTGTACAGCATCCCATAACACAGCACACACCAATATGAGTGTGACTTTTTCTTTCACATTTATTTTACAAACTATATCAAATGAAGCAAATAATGAATGGCGATCCAATGAATGGATGTAAATTCACTGGCAATTCTTCTAATTATAACATTTCATGTTTTGAACTAAGAATAGAATTCAAACCAGATGTTAAATGCAATTTTGATTTGAATTAAGCAAGTCGATATTGTTTCAAATGCTTGCTACTCAAAATTTATGGTCCGTAAATTGAAAATGCTATTGTAGCTAATAGAAGTGAACGAAAAAAAAAATACTTGTTTGAGATACTTTTGTTAAGTGGAAATGAATGTTTTCACTACTCTTTAAATTCCAAAACAATGCAAGTGAACCGTTGATTATTTGAAATGCAGCCGTTCTGCTTTCAAACAAACACGTTGGCTCTAAATCATAAGTGCGCTTAGATTGTGTGTCACTGCTGCGGAACTTACACGTACTATAAATGTAATTCTTGGGACTTTGATACAATCAATAATCATACTCATCGGCAACAGGCCAAAAGTCATCGAATGGACCGGAAGGAATGAAAAATGTTCTTAGAATAAACTCAATGTAAACGATATCAACAGCCGGTCCATTCGATCTTTTACATTTCTACAATAAACAAAGATTGCTATATATTGCTTTTTGCTATTTATTGCTATCAACATTTGATTTCATTAGAGTTTTAATGAAGGATCCATGGAATTTGCAATTATAACAGTCATGGCTTATGTATTTTGTATGAAGCGATTTATGTGTCGCTGAAACCAGATTGAAACAATTCAACAAATTCTTGTTCAAGTTATTCAGACAATTTGAAGATGAGAACAAAAAAGTCGTCATAGATGAATCGTACATTGTAGAAATCGAAATTGATGTTTGCCAAGTCTGTACTAAAATCAATGTACGCTTCAAAGTCGGATACGTTCAAAGTGGCGGTTAGTGATGGCTTTCATACGCAAGATGCTATTTGGTTGTTTTTTTATTGTTGTCACATTCGTTTCTCTCTGCACACAGTATGTTGATGTCCATGCTCGTATGAATGTGCACGTATTGACCATTTATACATGGGTTGTGTGTGTGATATTTTTTTTTTACACAAAAAAACCATGTATCTGATGGGACGTGCATGAGAGAACATGTTCAATGTTCGTTTAAGCGTTCTGTTATCGGTTTCATCTATTTCCAGGAATTGTTTGTAATGGCGTTTGTAAGTGAATGGGCCAAATACAAATCCAAACAATCTGAATGATTCAGATATTAATCCACAGACAAAAATAAACGAATATATGTGGTTTGACTCAAACCGTTTGAGTGATTATAAATGTTTGGATACTTAATTTTCAAGACATTTGACGTGATCTTGGTCATAATAGATTGCTTCAGTTCAATCGTTTTATTTTTATACAAATGTAGTAGTTGCATTCTACCGTTGGTGTTGTGGGAGCGAAAAAAAATTGTCAGGTAGAAAAATATAAGTTGAAATATGAATCTCCGATTTTTTTAAATCGAAAACTAAAACTGTTTAATGACTTTGATGAATGTTTTGTTTGTTCAGCCAGACAAATGTGTATTGTGTTTACAATCACAGCAAAAATTCTTTCCCGTTTCAATCGAAATGAAACGAATAGAATGTTGAAAGGAATTTTTTGTTGTGTTACGAATGAAAAAGACATACACTTCAAGTCATTACACCTTATTATTTTCATTGGAACCAATAGATTGCACAAAAACAGCTGATGATTATTTATGCAAGAATGTCAGATATCCTGCCACTTTGCTTCCTCCCTTCCACTTTCATCTAGAGATGTTTGCATTCAAAAATGCAGCCAGATAAAAGAAAATGCCATCCCATTCAAAGCGTGTTTCTCATTCTTTGCCTTATTCATATAATAAAACTTAAGTGCGAGCTCTTTATCAAAGATGTTATGTGTATACGGTTTTTTTCTTCTTCTTCTTCTTGTGATATATGATGAGTTTTCATCGAAACATATTCTAAGATTGAATCCATTGGATTCAATCCAAATGGAGAATTCATTGGTATCCTTTTCTAAGATTCGTTTATTTTTGCGTTGCGATTCTTTTGCGTCAAATCTTTTAAAAAAATGAGTCGCGTGAGTTAATAAAAAAGAAGATAATTTTCCAAATATTAACCATCACATCTCATGAAACAAAATTTCAGTATTAATCGGCTTTTGATGAAAGTAAGAACCACTTCCTGTTCACGATGATACGCCGTTCGTTGTTTCACTTCATCATACACCTTAGACGTAACAACGAAAAAAAAAACACACAATATTAAAAAAGCGTATCATAAAAGTAATGCCGCGAAAAGAACCAGTTTAGCGACGCAGATTGTTTTTTTTATTGAAATTCCGAATGACATGCGCAAACACATACGGTTTTCTGCTGAACTGGTGTATACATTGCGCAGTTTTTTGTTTCGAATGTTGCGCTCAGCAGTTTATATATTGGAAATGAAAAGGAAAAAAAAACTTGTCAGTGCAATTTAACACAATGCGTCTGTTCAACTGGTTTTGTTTGAAGCCTTCAAATATGTGCATATCAGTGTCAGATTGCATAGAAAACATTTCAAGACAGATCCATTGAAATTTTTAGTGAATTTTCTACTCAGTCAACTATACCATAATATTTATCACATACATATGTGAGTGTGTGTGTGTGTGCGTGCGCGCACAACGAACAATGCGCATAAGCACGAAGAATGCCGAAGAGGATGAGATAAAAAAAGCGATAATAATACCACTTGACAAAAAGCGCATTTTTGTGCACCGTTCAAGCGAATAACGGGATTTATTGACAAAGACAATCGCATACTTGATTTATGCGCTTGAGTGAGAGATACAGCACCGCAGAGGGACTGCGTATTGCGAACGATGAAAATCTACATAATTCATTCAACAACATTCAATATGTTTAGAACTGAAATTGAACGAACGATCGTACGAACGAAGTAAAATATGATTATTTATTTGCCGTAAACGACAATGATTTTCTAATTAGCATAAAGAAATTGCTCATGCTTAATCAAAGCTATGCGTTGTACAAGTTTTCGGCTTAAGAAAAATGATGAAGAAAAAAGCAGCGGGGGAATGATAGAAAGAGGCATGAATTAAAATGCATTTGCAATTAAACAAATACAAAACAGAATTTCATCATCACAATTACTCATCAGAGGGATGTTAATGTTACATATCAGAATGAAGGATTTATTCTCAAAATTACCTTGAAGCGATTCCGCATAAATTATCCGTTTCTTTCTCCATTGGCACTGCAGTGAAATGCTAGTTTCTAATAGAGTGATGTTACAGTTTATGCTTGTGTAAACTTTTCGATGCCAATAATCACGGCCGATTTTAATGTGTAAAACGTAAATAAGTATTTATGATAATCGTTTATGTGATTTTCAGCCCATTCAGAAGGTATTCAATAGTTCTTTATGTGACGATTTTCCCACTTAATGTCACGAACTGTTTTTACGATTTGCGTTTTCATTTCTTTGCTCAATTCTTCTTTAATTGTAGCATAATTAAATAAAACAGTAAAACGAATGTTAAAAGCGATCATAAGGATCGTTAAATGAAGAATATTTGACCCGCCGGACAAATAATTCATTCATATTGTTATACGCCTAGTATTACATGTATCAATTTTATATTTCGTTCATTTGGTTTTGCCATTCTCTTCGGAGTACATTTCGAAGATGCACGAAAACGTCGTTGCCATATCTTTTTGGGGTCTGTTTTTTTTTCTTGCTGTTTTGCTTTTTGGATTTTTTTCGTCGGTGTGTTGGTCCTTTTCTTCATGTTTCACATTAAAATTAACGTTTTTACTTACTTCAACATGTTTTTTTATTCGTTTAACAACTGTTCGGAACTTTCAACGAATCTTCGTTTTTATTATGATTATTATCGTTTTTCAACTTTTGCATTGTTCTTTTTTGTGTTCGTTTAACGTTTAATTTTTAAAAGTAGAGCGAATTTTTTGTGTATTGACAAAATACACTTTGATCTCCATGACAGCCATGCCATGCCATTTCTGACTTCTTTTTTTTTCAAATTCTAGTTCGGTCAAAATTCGATAGGATATACAAATAAAATCCATTCAAATCCGGAATAATTTAATGTGCTGGTCTTATGAACAATTATCTTATTGTGATCGTGCAAAGCACATAATTCAACTGAAAACATATTAATTTTGTATTATGTCGGTATTTTTGAGTGTGTGGATCGCAAACGTAAATGAATTACAGTTATAGGGACCAAGAACATTTTCCATTGACTGATAAAAAACAACAGCCTAAACCTGTATCGGCTTCAACCTGTTTTTTTTTTTCTTCACTGGAATGTGGAAAATGTTTTTCGACCCAACACCAATAATGTATGATCGCAGCGTTTTGTGTAAATTCTGTTCATTTCACTTCTTCTTCATTGACTTTTGAGCATATCGAACGATATAGCTTGTCGAAGAAAACCATCGACGAATGGAAAAACAACAGCTAAACGGAGAAGAAAAAAAAAGATGAAAAATTGGATCGAAATCAAATTGACTTAAAAGCGATATTCATTTTTTTAACTGTAGAAAGTGCATATGAATTAAATGCAATCGCATGAAACATTCAGAACTGTCGTTTTCATTTCTACACGCTATGTATCAATTGCATTTTGGTGTATGTTTATTGACATATTTATTCTTCCCTTTTTTACGTACTGTTTTTTTCTCTCTTGTGCATCGATAAAATTTTACTCTATTCTCAGAGGCTTGAACGTGGACACCAACGAAAAAAACGAAATGCAAATGGATCATACAATGATTTCTTTCGAATTAATTTTTTTAAACCGCCTTGTTAGCCTAAAGAAAAACGAAAACCACATATAACGCACAAATTATATACCACCAATCGAACACAAATGAAAGTGATATTTTTCTTTGCGGGCAAATTTTTTTTATATAAAATCAAAATTCACAGCGTGTGTGTGTGTGCGACGAACATGAATTGCATTGAAATGCCGAACTAACTTAAATCATCATTGAATGACATTGACAGAACCAAAATCAGTGTTTAAAAGGAAAAATGAAATAGCTTACATTGTTTTATCGACAGAGCAGGCGATGAGAAGAAGTACTATGATTTTACTAACAATAACTCATTTGAACGGCAAATTCAGCAAAACTAATAAAATTATTTACATAACATTTTGAAATTGACAGAAATGAGCACGACAACATTCATGGTTGAATTTAGTCATGCATGATGTTTTAATGCATCGAATTTGCGATGCCATACCGACGATAATGTGCAACTTTTTGCACGGTGCATCACTTATAAAATTGATTTTTTTTTCGTTTCGTTTCTATTTCAATTGCAACATTCGAGTTTATTGCCTTTCAAGTATGCTAAATCGTGCTGAAAAATCTTTCGGAAAAATATCTGGCGGAATATTACCAGTTTATTTTTTGTTCGCTTTTGTCCCCATTTTTGTTTATCATTTACTAATCAAAATGTGAAAAGAGAGGAGAAATAATCAATTTTTTTTATGGTTGACATTTTTTTTTCTCTCGAAATTATTTTATGTCCGACTTGAACACAAGATTGATGTGAAGAAAACGATTAAACCAACAAGTAATGCAACAAAACGCATGTATGTCATAAACAATCATCTAAAGAGGTAAATACCACCTTTGATGAACCTTGAAATCTTTAATAATTCAAACGAAACGTCAACTATGTTTGCATACTCTTGTGTGTTTATAGTATTTTATTACTTTAGTTTGCATTGGGGCCCAACGATAAAAAGACGCCGAATGATTTGACAAACAAAAACGCGTTGAAAATAATTAAGAAAATACTTTAATGACAACTGAAATGGAAATTACAAAAATAAAAAGCAAATTGAAAAAATTCAAAAAAAAAAAAAAAAATACGTGCATTAGTGCAATTCTTTGATAATTTGGATTCTTTGCGATTTGCAATGTTGTTCATAATTCTCCATTTCCAACGATATATCCCACATACGGACTCTGTAGTGCATCATAATATATTATTGTCGCAACTGTTTCATTGAAATTAATTTTTGGTACGGTAAAATAGTATCGAAGACCACTCATTCTAAATTATGTTAAATGGTAAATTTTCCTATTGAAAAGAGTGTAGCGCTTAAAATCGAAAACAGCTGCTTGCATATTGGTTAAACGTTTTTTTTTTTTTTTTGTCTCTTGCTGTTTGCAAGATGAAACAAGGCGTTTGGTGTGTAAAATAAAACAAAGCCATAGAATAGTTGTTGTGCTTGGTATTCTCGGTATTTTTATATGATATAGGGCATTATGCCATTTGCCAGATTACATTTTAAAGTGGGCACGTGTGATTTCCCCAAATTGAATTTCAAATAAAAAAAAAACATGAAAGAAAAGTGAGTTGATTTTAATAAGTCGTGAGTAAGCCGAATTTGTTTGTGTATTGCAAAGCTCATACTTAAGTATATACATCGATACGAGCTGATTTAATGCCACTGTACTATTCTAGCCGTTTCTGATTTGCGTTTCGCCAGTATTGTTTTATGTGCGTACTTATATGCATATATATGCAGTCATTGTACCAATTAAGTGTACAGAAGTGAAGTGTAGTGTGGAATATCTTTTTTATGTGCACTTCATGTTGCCGACAATTTTTGTATAAATTTAAAATAAAAATTATTGTGTGTTGATCCAGCCAACGTTGATCTCAAAAATCAGTCGGGATTTGTACAATTGAAAACACATAAGATGTAATTGATCTACTTTTTTATTCAGATTCTCCCGCTTTAAAAAAACATTCACTGATGAAGTCGATACATACGATAGTTTTTAAAAAATACTCGCATTCCAAGCGCATTAATGTAATTGGAATATTGTCAAAGAAACTTAACCATTTTGAATAAAACGAAATAGCACCACAAAATAGCACATACACTTAGTTGGCATTGGTGTCTTTTATTGGATGGGGAACCGCTTCGAGCGTAGTCTGTATTTGATTATATGATTTATGAACAAATGCTGCATCATTTATAAATTTACTGTTTTAATTAAAGAACACCATATGTAACAACTTCAATAAAAAAATGATTCAATTTAATAATGATGTTGGAAGGGCGATCAAAATATCACATATAATTGGTAACTCTTTCAGAGTTCAAGTTTTTTTTTTCGGAATAACCATATATTTTTGTTTATAATATTTTCCAATATAAATGGGGTATAGTTTTGTGAAAGCCAAGAGCAAGATCGGCGATATTTGAAACGGAAGAAAAATGCATATGTTTTTACTTGTGATGCGAGTCAATAAGTGCGAGACCATTTTCAAATAACTGAAATGAAATAGATGATTTTTTTTGTTTATGTTTGCGTGCAAATGAAATCCACTTTCAATCACATAACCTGCCATTAATAGTTAATTTATCCTCCACCGCAGCGTCGATTCTTTGGTTTATAATTATGCAGTTACATAGCCCACGCGGTGCAGAAATTCACGTAGCAGTAATAAAATCCTTCACCACATTAAGTGCAACCCGTCAAACAAATTACATCGCAAAATTGAATCTTATTACTATAGTGACTAAGAAATTCTCACGCTGAACGCTCTGCCATGCATATTTCATGGAAAATAAAATCGGTTCTGTACTCCGATTTGACTAGCGATGTCAAAATGTTACATTGATGTTCAAATAACCATCCCGGACTTTCAACGGTTTGATGTTTGCTTTTTTTCGCTTTGTGACTATGAAAGAGCTCAATTTATCAACAACATTTCGAATAAATCAACATTTTTTTTATCACTTTTATGCATTTCTCTTCACCTGCGATTTATTTTATCCATAAAGAGTTAAAATTCAATGGAAAATATAGATATCATTTGATGTGGCAGATTTTTTGTATACAATTCTCTCATAGAAATTAGCTTAAAAATTGTTCCCGGTAGGTCGGATCGAATTGTTTTGAGGGGCCATGAAGACAAGTCGATTTATAAAACTGTTTTTAAAATTGCAAATTTTACTGAGAAGTTTTTCTCTGAAGTTCGCCTGGTTGAATGTGTCTGATAGGAAATGTTCGCCATCATCGTCGTCGTTTTGTACAATTTGCACATATGGTGTAGACTGCACTTTTCTACCATAATTTTGAAGCTGTTTCTATTTATCCGCTGGCTATTTTCAATATCACGGCTCGAAATTGAACGTCGAATCTGCGAGATTTGTTGATGTGAAAAATACTGAATTGCCAGCATTGGATGTCAGTGTTATTTTATTTATTTTATTTGTTGTTAACATTTAAGCATTTCACATTTGTTTTCAGGATCCATCTTTATGAAAGCAGAAAAAAGAAACAAAATATACACGCTGAAATGAATGTATCCGAATATGTGATTCGATTCTCTCATAATACAATAAATTTATCTTATTGTCAGCATTTTTCCAGCAATTTACCTGGTATATTTTTGATTTCTCTGATCGGGTTTAGATGTTCTGTTTTCGATGTGCAAAAATTTCCATTTTCTTCATCGTACTTAACGATTTGTATCTGTGTGTGCCTGATTTTTCTGATTTTAAATATTTCAACTTAAAAAGCAATATGGGCCCAACGGTGCCCCAGCCAAAATAGAAAAGCCAATATTCAAATGTAGATACATTCGATGCAAAATCGACAACTCATTAGATGTACTGCTGGCAAAATAATTTACGTATTTCCTATCATAATCATAAATAACCAAAGCGATCAAGCTACTCTCATCCAGTTCACATGGATTTCGATTTTTTTTTTTTAACCAAAAATCGTTTTGGATATTCAATGAAATATAATTCCAAGTTGGCCAAGACTTGGCAAGTTATTTATTAATTCGGTGTTATTTATGAATCAATTTCCTCGTTGAATAGTTGAATTGGAATTGATCGTGTGTATTATTTTAACTTAACGTTAACGCGCAGTTTCTATTCAAGTGTTGAATTTGTTTGAATGTGTCTTGAAGCCGTTCACATGAAAATCAAAACCATTAAAAAGTTGACTCATGTAAAATTCCATGTGACAAAGACGAAAAAACTGCGTGGGCTGTATTACTTTACGTATTTGCACGCGTTTCGAAATCACGTCGACAAGAGTGTACTCTTATGCTGTAGCATAAGTGTCACTCTGTCTCTCTACCTTTCTCGTTTTTAGAACTTCGATGAACTTTATTCGATCATAAAAGAAGAATTTTCTATGCAAAACGAAATCGTAAATTGTAATGACATGGAATTTAGTTGAAATAAAAAAAAAATACATCAAAACATCGTATAGTCGATTGCATCACATTTTATATTTTATTGGACCTTTTTTTATTTTAATGGAAACATTAAAAACATGTATCAATGTATGTCATTTTGTATCGTTTTGTATTCGCAAATATATGATTTATCTATCACTGTGAATTCATTTGATCATCGCTTCTGCGTAAGAAAAATGCACTTTAACATAAAATTATGAAATATTATTTCCGAAATTGTATTTCTAATATAAGAATTAAAATGATGTTGAAAATCAAGTTAAAATATATCCCAGGTGAATTTCTCAGACTTTTTAGCTATGATAAAATAGATCTTGTGTTTAATATAGCACATTAAAATATCATTTCACGACGTTTTGAAAAAATCCAAAAAAACACACATTTGGCACACAAAAAAACACACATTTTAACCTCTTAAATTTAAATCTTTCCATCGAATTATATTTTATTTCAATGCATTTTGTTTTGGAATACACTTTAACGCACTTTAAATCATACAAATCGATCTTACAAATTTGACTGGAAAATTTAAAATGTTATCGTAGTGTATATATGTATTATTGGAACTTAAAAATAATATTGAATACTTTGACGATATAAGACTTGAAATTTTCTTCCAATTTCCGTCGTGTTGTCCATTTCAACCGATCGACCAAAAAGAAAACAGCTTTTAGTGTCAATTTTGAAAGATTGTAATTGACTTAAGACTTGCACGAAAGGGTGCGGTGTGTTACTCTCAATATCTACCTATATACTCAAATGAAAAAGTGAAACGAACACAAGTTACCGAAATGGTAACAATTTCATTTGAACATGAATAAATTTGGATTCGTTTATTTTTTTCTCTCTCCAAATTTTGTGTTGGATCGATCAGCGTGCGGAGTCAGTTTCTATTTCTCTAACCCCAATATGGTAGAGATAAACTTGTATTTGGTGTACAGCAGCCATTCGACATGAACATCGTATCCAAAGAAAATCCATCCATAATTAGATTTGTGATTTGGTCAGGGAGAAAAACATATTGGTTTTGCGTAAATTCAGATGTAAATATCACAGGGTTTGCGCAAAAGAATGTGCACGAGTGAAAAGGTATCTCGAGTAAAATTAGCAAATGAACATCAAACAAACGCACAAATTGAAATTCATTTTCAGTGGCAATGAGCATATCAGCATTATTATTGTTATGCACAACAAAAGTTTTTGTTGAAGCCAAAACATGGCAACTGCTATGTCGCATAATGTAAAGAGAATCGGCGAATATAAAATACCCATTTATAGGCGAACAATATCACGACCAGGCTCAATTCAAATGGTCGTATTTGTTTTTTTTTTTGTCGTCGATTGTCTTTTTGTCGTAAATTGGTGAGGCATGTGATATTGATGCATTTGTAGATACACATTCAATGTTTGTAACCTTTTGTACTACGCAAATGGGTGTTGTTCCGTTTTTTATTGCAATTGCATCTATGTCGGCGGTGATTGAAAGAAATATTCAATGACTGAATTGATCTCGCTATCATCAATTCTGCCATTCAAATGGCATACATCACTCCATGGATTCGAAATGAACATGAAAGAAATTCGATTTTTTTGGAAATGTTTGCAAACTATCAACGATTGTCCCTTTGATCTCAAATAGAGATAATAAATTTCTAAACAAAACGAAGATATACGCATCAAATATAACAGATATTTGCAATTTAATTTAAACAATTGTTTAGTTATTATTTGCTGGTTGTAAATTTAAAAATCAACATTTTAAAAAAGCAATATGGTAAAATGTCAAACGTCGATTATAAGGTCGATGTATTAAAAATCTATATTATAAAAACGAAATGCCATTCTTTTGTCCTTAACTCCTCCCACAATTTTCAACCGATCTGAACCAAACTTTGCACACTTATACTTTGGACCGAGATCTAGGTCACCATGAGGTTTTGGACCAAATTGGACTACTCCATCACGGTCGATTTTTATTTTTTAAATATTTGTATGGGCGATGTCAAAATTTGTAAATTTCATGATCAAATTCGGATTCCTCGGCCCAAAATTATGGGGGAGAGGTACTTTTGAAGTTGGTTTGACAGCCATCGTGGTCTAATAGGAGTTAAAACGTTTTATCAACGTTATCATGTTTTAACAACTTTTAACATCTTTTAACACGGTAAATGAGGTCAGAAGCATGGTCCATCATGGTCTAACACGATTTAACACGGTAAATGAGGTTGGAAATCATGGAATATCATGGTCTAACACGATTTAACACGGTTATTGATGTGGGACAACATGGTAAATCATGGTCTAACACGATTTAACACGATAAATGA
>NW_022197768.1:5369040-5381750 GCF_009176525.2 Contarinia nasturtii | reverse complement strand
CGATTTAACACGATAAATGAGGTTGGAAATCATGGAACATCATGGCCTAACACGATTTAACACGATAAATGATGTTGGAAATCATGGAACATCATGGCCTAACAACATTTAACACGGTTATTGAGGTGGGACAACATGGTACATCATGGCCTAACAACATTTAACACGGTTATTGAGGTGGGACAACATGGTACATCATGGTCTAACACGATTTAACACGATAAATGATGTTGGAAATCATGGAACATCATGGCCTAACACGATTTAACACGATAAATGATGTTGGAAATCATGGAACATCATGGCCTAACAACATTTAACACGGTTATTGAGGTGGGACAACATGGTACATCATGGCCTAACAACATTTAACACGGTTATTGAGGTGGGATAACATGGTAAATCATGGTCTAACACGATTTAACACGGTTATTGATGTGGGACAACATGGTAAATCATGGTCAAACACGGTTATTGATGTAGGACAACATGGTACATCATGGCCTAACAACATTCATCACGGTTATTGAAGTTGGAAATCATGGTAAATCATGGCCTAACAACATTCAACACGGTTATTGAGGTGGGACAACATGGTACATCATGGCCTAACAACATTTAACACGGTTATTGAGGTGGGACAACATGGTACATCATGGTCTAACACGATTTAACACGATAAATGAGGTTGGAAATCATGGAACATCATGGCCTAACAACATTTAACATGGCTATTGAGGTCGGACAACATGGTCCATGACTTAAAATTGATATTAATATTGAATGAACAAAATTTAATAAAGTCAAAATCTATAGAGATAGTAATTTCAGAGATAGAAATTATAATAACATGCCTAGCCGAGCGAGCGGAGCGAGCGTGCCGTAGCGAGCGAAGCGAGCGGAGGCCGGCTAGTACCATTATAATATTTGATTCTTAAAAGTTTTTGGCCTGTTATCCGTTGATCGTAAATATGAAGTAAAGCTCATATGCGAACAGTTAACAGTGTTCTGTAGTACAAAATAAAACGAAAATTGCGGAAAATTGTTTGGTATCAGTGCAATAATTCATAATTTAACTAACCTTTATCCAATATCAATTTAGCGGCAGATATGTCTCGATGCCAGTCTTCAGAAATCGGCCAATTTTTTCATGATAGCTTTGATCATTTTCTTGAAACGTACTTTTTTATTTTGATAAATTTGCTAGTAGTCGAATAATCGATCACATTTTAATTTATTGTCGTCTTCTTTGTTCTACAGTTGCTGTATATTTTTTGTCTGACCACTTGCTTAATATATTAAAATCGCATCATTCTGTTTATTCATCCCTTTCTCTCGCATTTCAATAGTTTTCTGTCTTTATCGCGTATAAGTCACAATTAGAAGTAACATTCATATTTTCAAAACCATACCACACACTTATCACTTAAACAAAAATCGCTTGAATGAAACAAAATCAGAATTGTTAAGTTTACTTTCTGAAGACCAATAGATATAATCGTAAATTCACTCTACATGTAAAAGAGAAGAAAAAAATTGCAATAGATTATTGTATCGCATCGATAGAATGTGTAGTGAATTTTATTTTATTGACACTTCGATCGATCTAACTGTGAGGCTTGTGTTCGTTCAACAATAGCCCACATTGTGTGTCTATTGAAAGTAGAAATAGTTTTGTCACAATCGAAAGGTTACGTGAGAACCGTATGCATTTTGGGAATGTTTGCCAGCTGCACTTGAACAGATTGGCCTGATTTAGGTGCAATGGACGCGCGTACCCACGCGCAACCGCTTTAGTGGTACATGAACTTTTACTTAAATCTCTAACAACAAAGTCAGCAACAATCGAAAATAGTCAAAAGTGTTTTTGTGTTTTCATTTTGTTTAGCGGTTTGCGATCGGTTTGCAATAAATGTAGGTGAAACAAAAGTGAAATTGACAAAAGAACGGCGCCATTCAGTTTAAAGGTTATTCGCATAGAAGAAAGTCATTTTGATTAAATGAAAATTTTCCAATTATTTCAACATACAATTATGGTATTGATTATAAGCTCAACAAAGACATTTGACCAAAATCGGCCAATTCCATTGTAGTCTCACTCGTTCGCGGTATGTTGCCGGATAGTAGGCTTCGTTTCACTTGATTTCATTAATTTTCATCGAGTCTGTACCTGAACAATTGTTGATTTATCGTTTCACATACAATAAAAATAAATCCGACCCGTCACCAATTGCTTTAAAAAAAAAATTACTCTACGTCTTGAACTTGCAATTTTTCATTTTCAGATGCAGTTCGATGATCTTGCATTTTTTTTTTCGTTATCAACTTGTCTTTCTTCCATTTTTCACAAACACTGTATTTGTACGTCATCTCGGCTAATAAAAATTAAAAACAACATAATTTGCTTAAATTGCCAATACCAACAATTTCAGAAAATAAAACACCAAGCCGTTTAAATTTTATTTTATTTTTATTTCATTTTTAGTTTTGTTTTTATGATGATAAAGCATTTCATAATTTATAGCGATTTGTTGTTCGCGCGTATAATCTGCTTAACGGTTTCTTAATGTGTGCAAGCAACATACAAGAGCATGCATTTTGCTTACCTGTTCGCTACAATCGTTGCAATGTCTGTAATTATTTTAAATAAATGTCTGGCGAATTTACTCGATCTTTATTTTTATTATTTTTATTATTATTTATCGTAATTTGTGAAGAAAAGAAATGAATGCAAGAAAGAGCTAGTTGAGACGAGAGAAATTTCTTAAAATGAAGAATGAAGAGGAAACAATTGAGATGCGATCAGTTCCTTGTCACCAAATTGTTGTGACTTCACTTTTTGATTTGGTTGCAAGAAGAAAATAAAATGTCAGTAAAGAGGAGAAAAAACAACAACAACAGACTACGATTTAAAACGATATACAAAATATGCCGAAAGCGCATTCTCGCGGCATTCCGGAATCGCCAAAAATTGCAAAATTAGTACAACTGCATTTAAAATTGGCGAGTAATCGAAGTGAAAATGAAATGAGCGCCGGTTTTAAGTGGCAAACTTTAGCTGTCCATTCACAACTGTAATAAAATGAAATCGAGATGCAACCTTGTCACTTTCTACAAAGGTCGTATTTATTAATGGGGCGCGCGCTGATAATGATTGCCGTTTATTGCAGTTTTAATTCTGTCATTTCACCTGAGCTTCTTTTGCCCATAAATGACTGACTGATTGACTGACTTGCCGAATTCCGTGTGTGTTTAAATTTTGAATGTATGGAACATTTTTGTTTTTGCTTTCAAGTGTATTTCCTTTTATTTTATATCAATTTTCTGGTGAATTTTACTCAGTGAATTGTATTCGGTGCGTGCGCGGACGTTATACCAGTTCACCAGGAACGCATTCTGAATTTGTAAACGAAAGCGAAAAAGAAACATATCCATCCAGCCTACCGAAAAAATACACACACACCACACAATAAAGCAATGTTGTAGATCTTATTCATTACACAAAACGATACGAGCATACCAAATTCAGTTTCCGTTCAATTCATGATCGCACATGGTTGATGGCGCACCGATCAAAAAACTGTCGTGCATACTACAACGAAAAAGAAATGATCACGATCGGTTTGTCTTTGTGCGTGTTCAATATATAGTGCTTTGCTTACGGTACGGTGTATACTTATAGTACAACATCGATAATATGAAGAGAGAAAGAGAGAAAGAGAGAGATAAAAGCACCAAGCACATGTGACTTTCATTGTAGCCGTAAAGCAAATAACTAAATGATGCTCATGTTCGATAAAATAGTAGCTCAAATTGAACTCTTTCCTTCGTTTGCGTGCCTTCTTTCATTCGTTCCGTACATTTGTCGGAATTTTCATAAACACATATGTATTCATTGTAATTTCTTTTATATTCCTTTTTGTTTCCATTGTCGCACAGTCATCGATGTAAAAAAAAAAACCAAACCGCCTCACATGCGTTGCACACCTATATTTATAAGGAGAATCAACAATCTTGCAAAAAGAAGTGTACAAAAAAAGTACACATATTGAAATCGACCCAAACAGAGACAGATAAAATAACTGAAAAAGATCAGTGCAATGCAGTGGCAACAATTGCAGCTAATAATATTCCATCCGTTGCGTGTTTTTGAAGAAGTGAAATTAATTAATTTCACTTGCTGGCAAAAAAAAATCATACGTTCGATTTTTTGTTTGTTTGTTGTTTTTGGACTCCAAGCTCTGCCCGAGTTATTCACTTGATCTCGACAACCAGACGATCATCAAATGTGCATATTTCTTGTGCAAATATTTATTTTACTAACGTTGTAGCGGCTTTATGTGGTGCCTTACAACGAAAAGTAAAATTGGATTCAGTGGGGAAATGTCTTTCCACACGAGAATATATACAAAACTTGTAAAGGCGTCTGCACTAAATTGAGTGAATAGCTCAAACAAAATTGCAAACTATTCTCCGCATACCGATCATTACATGTTCTCGTTTAATCACATATTGTGCACAAGCATACTCTCTCGACAAGAGATACCCAAGCATAGGAGGTAGTTTGCAAAAAAAAAATCTTTTTTTTTGCTTATAAATAGCAAAAATCCATTATGGTAATAATAAATGTTTCGCCAAGCCTTGGCTTTGCTATCGTATATTTCATGCCATACCAAAATTATAATGATACAAACACATACAAACACTCACATCACCGAGCATGGCACTCTAAATCAACTAAATTGGATCAACGTTTTGCCTGTACAGTGTACATTTTTTTGATGTCATTTGATTTTCTACACAACTTTTTTTTTCGCTGAGATCTACGGTGTAGAAATGTATAAAATTTTGTATGCGAATGTAAATTGATTGGCTGAGTAAATCTACGGAAGAGAATCTGATCAAAAAAGGATATTATTGCACATTTTTTTCCGGGGTCGATAGCTCGGTCGATAAGCGATGGAAATTTTGTGCAATAAAACAAAATCTGCACAGTGTGATATTTTTTTCAATAAAATTTACATTGAATGATTGAATGACAAGATATTTTTGAGTACGGCAACTATGAGCAATCGAATTTGGATTGCGGGTGGCAATTTTCGTGAAAATTTTACATTTTATTACAAACATAAGGAAAGAAACGAATTGATGATTCAAACTGCAGATAAAATTAGCATAGCCTGCTTAAGTAAACATCAATTGTGATATACGAATAGAACGAGTTTGTTAAGACTCTTTGATGAACCTGGTTTCAAAAGTCATTTTACGATGTGACAAATTAAATTGATATTAAAAAGCAACGCGTTGAAAATGTGCATTAATGTGATGATAAACAAAAAAGAAATGTTGTAAAACTTTTACCACAAGGTCTATCTAATGGAAATGATAATATAGATAATGTGCATATGCATATGTCGATTTGTATTTGTGAGTTGCCGTTGACTTTTATTGATTCCATATGCAATCATGGGTGACAGAGAAAAATAACCGAGAGAAAAAAGCAACATTATAAGATTAATAATGTGAAGCAGAAACGGTGACAAGTGTTATATAGCATTGTTGCAGTTGTTTGTTTGTAAAACACCACCCTTATCATTATCGATTGTTTGCACTACGAACAATGTGACAATCAACCGAATTCAACTGTCGTTTTAGAAATCAAGTTATTTTCTCGTTATATCAATATTAATAATATTGTGTAATGTCATAGTACCTATAATGCTGTCCATTTGTAGCAACAGTTGTCAAGTCGCATTTTGAAATCGAGAGTATGGGTGGTCTTTGTCAACATAATAGAAATTGATATGAAATATTGCTTTTTGTATTGTTTTGTTTTCTTCATTTTTCTTGCAAATATTTGTATACGATTATTTCGGTCGGAGACTACTTATACTTGTTTGACTTTTTGTTCTCGAAAACACATATCTCTGCATCAAGCATTGCAAACATTTTTTATTCATTTAAATTAAAAAAAAAAAATGTAATGAAGTCATTCATAGTTAAGATTGAAGTAGATGATTTTATGCGTGATCAACAGTTAACAGTTTACCAGATCCTGTGGGTTATTTTTACTAGTGAACGATATTCAGCTACGTGTTTATTCCATTTAACCATGTGCCGTAGTTTTCATTTTTCATTTTGTAAAAATGATCATATTGCACAGTGCAAAATAATTTGTGGTGTAAAAAACTGAGTTGGAAATTTCATTCCATGAATTGTGCATGATATTTAATATGATTCATAAACAAAAAAGATTCGAAATAACAAAAAAAACTAAGAAATAAACAATAGTAACCGATTTTGTGGAAGGCACAGCAATGTGACACACAAAATCAAAAATAAAAATGTTGAACCGTTTGAAACGAAGCTAAGCCGAACACTAAAAGATTAAACAATAAATGTTTTTACAGCAAATAACAATGGTTATAATGCGACAAAAGATCCCCTATTCAAAATGTTTACATGTTTGCGGTAAATGTAATCACAGGGAAATGAACTTTCTGTATGAACAGCGAACACTTTTTATGATCTCATCACTGTTGCAACGTTTAATGCGTATATTCTATGGACAAATCGTGCGCTCGCATTTCATACACATCATAAAAATTACCCTATCTATCATCGTTTGCACAAAAATGGGCCCGGCCCGTACACGTGTTGACTGGAGAAAAGAAAAAGAGTAAAACTTCGTTTTTTTAACGTGTTGATGATTTTACGTAAAATTCAATTTGTATTTCATAGAGAAACAGATAAACATTGGACCCCTATTTTGGTGATCATTTTCAGTCTGAATATTTGTCCATATGAAAAAAACATCGGATTTAAGAGTTTTTTTTTAGTTAACGGGAGAAAAAGTATCTAATTCCATTTTGGATATATGGTGAAAACCATTAACCACATCGTTCGATTTGAGATAATTGGTTTTTTTCCACTTTGCAATATCAATCTTTATTTATATTTCGTTTTATGTTTCCATTCGGTATAATGTGCTGTAAAGGGTCCGAAAATAGCAGCATCCCATTTCTCATAATAATTAAAAATATGTAAATGTTGTTCAGTATAATTTTTTTAATTTCGAATCATTGTTTCGTTTTGTTATTTATTTCAGAATACAGTATGTGTAGACGGTTGGCCACTTGCCATTGCCGGAAAAGTGATTCTGCATCTGGGCACATTAAGTGAATCGTTTGTAACATCGACCGATATCTATTTGTGTTTAAAACCAACCGAGGTTTATTTTAACGAGAAGAGCCACGTGGATTTGTGTGCCGTTTGGCGATCGTTCAAAACACAAAAAATTGTATATCAAACGTTGAATCCAAATAATTCATTGACTTCAATTTCATTGGAAATGTTGACCTCAGACGATTTGCCACAATTGCTACAATCACTTTTAGTCAGTGTCGAGCAAACGATTAGTCGGATTCCATTCGATGAGTTGGCTTTTCCAAAATATACCGACGATGATGAAATCGATAATCATAAATGGAAGGACACGGCTGGTCGATCGAATTTAGGTAATTCCAGTGATGGTTCGCCCAAATGTGGAATCAAACGTCGTGAAATCATAACAAAAAGTAAACCTCTACAAAGCCGTTATACATTAAGACGAATATCCATCAAATCGAGTACGGACAATCGTGAAAATAGAGATATTGATGTATCAACGTCATCAGCAGCTACAAGAAATATCAATACACCAAACAATATGATGCCACTATTTTGCCTGGGCGGATCATTTCCACATATCGATAGCGATGAAGATAGTGCCGACGATGGTACAAAATCACCGAACAATCGTAAGTTCCGTAAGGTTTTAATTCCGTATCTAAGTACAGAACGGGAGAGAAAGAGAAAGAACGGAATGGCGCACACCGGGCATATGCAGCTGCATAAATTATAATGATTTGATTTAGCGAAAATCATTACCAATTTTCCTTTGTTGATTTGCATATAATATGATTCCCACACACAAAATTGGGTGAAAAAAAAGCAAAATGTAGCTCAATATGCCAAGAATATTGCACGCTATTTTCGAAAATGTTACATTTATTTAACGCTTCTAGAGAAAAAAAAAAACTCATGCATAAGTAAGTAGAACAAAAAAAGATCAACGGCTGGGCATAAACTAATGATTAAATTGATAGAAGTGGTTCATGTATTTTCTAAACCAAAATCTCAACGTTAAAATTTACAAGTCAAATAGATGTTGAGCTAAACAATATGTCCAATATGCTATGTTTCTAGAAATTCACTTGCATATGCCCCACCGCGCACACCTTATTTCAGATCCTTCCATACGAACGGCACATAAAATGGCCACGTCTAAATGTTATTGTCTTCTTAAAATATTCCATTTAATTTGGTAGCTTCTAATCGCTGCTTCACATATTCGCCCTCCTTTGACGTGTTCTTTATGTCGTTTGTTTCTTTCATTACAGAAGCTTGCCATCAACATGACATAGTGGCCCCGGGGCCGAGGTCAATAACAGACTTGCCTGAGAAATTGTTAACGTCCGGAGTATATTTATCAGGTAAGATTATTAACTATCAACAAATAAACAATCCAAATATAAGATATAAATTTATTTCAACATAAAGTGATTGAAGACACGGTGAGAGATACACACAAACTACAACGATGGAATCAAGCACGCCGATTCACTCGAGCGCGATAACACAAAAAAACACACACACACAGATAAATATCGTAAACAAAAATAAATAAGAAAGGATTAAATCGTTCACTTATTTTGGTGATTGCAAGTTGCATTTACGTCACGACTTTGGAAACCGATTTTCAAAGTGTTAAGAGTCGCTCAAGTGAAAATCGCACGTTTGCAACTGTTAAACTTGATGATTATTCTGTATTTTCTTTTTGTATTTGCATTATTTTTTATTTTTGGTTTGCATTTTTCATTTCATTCGTGATTCATTCATTGTCAGAGAGTCGGATAACTGAAAACTGAAAACGATCTGTGAACATAACTTATACCGATATATACCGACATTATGGCACTGGTAAAACGACATGCATTCTATGCGGTTTTGTTTCGTTTGACGTGAATGGATTGTGAAGAGAAAAAAAAAACATATACTACATTCAAAACAAATGTATGTAGACATCTATATTGTTGATTTTACAGCATACCCGACTCTCGGATATTCTTAGAAAAAAAAAACAACAACAACAGACGGTTAATCATTTTTGTTTACATTCTCTCAAACTCTTACTTTTTGCCAAAATGTCTCTTTTAATCTGTTAGTTGCTTTCATTTTGTGGTCTGTTGCAATCCATTTCCTTTTCTTAAGCATGATTTTTAACGAGTTTGGATAAATGGTTTTAATGTCAATTCAAACGCCAAATGCGATCTTTGGTGCAATGACACGAAGAATGCACAGATTAATTTCATATCTAAATACTGTAATAGGGTGCGGTCCAAGCCGACGAAAAGTTTAAAACATGTTTATGCAATCACAATAATCTTCTTTAAAATGAAATTCACCGATGATTCAATTTGAACAAATTCATCTTATTGCTTGAAGATTTTTGCATGACAAGATCATGATTTCATAATAAAAAAGGACAACCATTTCATTTCATTAATTCCGTTTCTCTTTTTGACATAACTTTTCTTACTTCACAGACACTCATGACCTTAATGGATTCCCCATTATAACCATTGAGACAAAAATTCTAATGGAATCAGGATTGAATTGTTATGAAGTCGCCACATTAATTCTTTACTATAATACGATACCAACGAAGTAAGTATATTTAACGAACGTTCAACTCTCAACATTATGGAATTCAATTTAAATATTTCTTTCTTAATTTTCTTCAGTCCATCGAAGTTTACTCTTCATGCGATTGTGTCAGATAGCAATCAATTGCCCATATTTAATTTACTAGACAATGCATTCAATTTACTCACCGGCCATATTCATATTGATTCCGTTTTGGTATCAACATTGTTCACAAATGATAAGTTACAATTCCACTTGCCATTAAGCAAGATCAAGGTAATTTTGAGTGAAAAATTAGAATTCTTAAATGTCTCGAATAATAATTGTTTATTATCATTTCTAGATACTTCATGTTATTGAATTATTTGATCATATTGCACCTGTTTTTGCGCCAAAGATCTGTAACGGTGCATACATACACAATCAATCATTGTGGCGTGAATTTTTCGTAACATTGGAATTGCTTCGGAATCAGTGTGTGTCAGTGGGTCAAGATTTGGTTGCTGTTATGAACGAAATCAGGTTGACGGATAGTTTGGGTATGCCATCAAGACGACAATTGTATTCGCAGCATCGTGCACTCAGTCGAGCTCTTATGGATTCGGATCTACAATGTTTGCGGCGAAAAGGTCAAATCACGTTGACACGATTACAAAGTTTGGCCAAAAGTATTTCGAGTAATGATAAATCTAATACAAATCATAATATGACCATCGATTCGTCTGCATTCACTGCCGAATATTCAAATCGGCACGTTTATCATCGACTCAAGGAGGTTATGTCAATTTTCGGTGAAGTCGACAGGGCATCAAGAAGACTGGAGCAATTGACAGAACAGCGACGTGAAAGGTTACGCGAAATAACACGACAAAAGGCGCTAGAAGAAGAAATGAAAGAGGTAAATATTTTCGATTTTAATTGAAGAGAAGGAGAGAGAAAACATCATGGAAAAGACATTGTTTGAAATTTCATCAACAATAGGCGCCTGTCTGTGGCGACAGTCGTGTTTGTTGTCATTCTTACACACACACATCTGAAAAGTCAAAATTTATTACTTTGTTTTAAATGATTTCACTCATTTTAAAAGCGTTAGATAAAGTGCATCGAAATTTTATAGTCATATGTCGTAAATATTTATTCCGAAAGTAGAAAAGAGAAAAACATGCATTTCAAATTGTTATGCGTTTAGCGATTATCAATTCCAACTGTGTACGCAGTTGCATTGTGCGCGCGCATACAAATTTATCTATTGATATATTGGAAATAAACAACAAAACAAAAGTGGTAAACAACATATTCTTGTCAATTTTCTATGGTTAATTAAAAAGAATTGTGTGAGATTGTACAAATTTCAATCGATCGATTTATGTTGTGTTTGTGTTTGCCTTTTAAATGAACAACTTGATAATTATTGAATAAATGTAAGATTGATAAACAAGCATTTGCCATTGATGGCAAAATGAATAAATCAATAGCTAGTGAATTACTGAACTGGCAAAGCCGTCATTTTTTATTGGAAATAAACCGCAAAATCGAAAGTGCACCGACTCGATGAATTTCTCATTTTTTTTTTTTTTTTTTTTCATTTTGTTCATTCTTCTTATTACTTATCCATTCGTTATGGTTTTCAGATTACTAAATGGATACAGAATGATGGTGAAAGTATGCTGAAAAAGTATGCAGACATTGCATTAGACTCGGAAACATCAATTAAGGATTGTGAACATGAATTCGAAAAGTTTTATTTCATATCAATGGTACATTGTCACACATTTATAAGTCACATTTAGTGTCCATTTCAAAATAGATTTATTTCGTTTCGTTATCATCATCATTATCTTCTCTTTTTTTTTCTCCATATGCAGAAACATTTAGCTAAAGGACGTGACCTCGAAGAAGCCACCTTGAATATGGAGAGTGCAAAAGAGTTACGTACATGTTTGAAACAGAATTTGAGCCAATATAGCGATCGTCTCGAAGTGATTCGTGAAAGAATCGAAGGTGCTGTACGACTACATCATTTGCTCAGTTTGGAATTCAAAGAGAAAGACGTACAATTGGAAATGCAAAAATTGGCCGAAAAAATTGGCGCATTGAACTTAATTGAACGCTGTCGTAATATGACAAAATGCATGACCAACGCAAAAACTGACAAAATCAACAGTACACCGTCCAAAGAAAGCAATTGCACGTACTGGCCAAGCGAAGCACGTTTTCACAGCAATCATGATATGAAAACGGCAGAAATGATTGGCGATGAAGATGAAGATCATTCGAAAATTGCCGATAGTGGTTTGGGTGGTTGTGATCGTTGTGAAATGAATGATAAATTAATTCGCACATGCTCATGTCAAAGTTTCGATGAACCGACCAGCAAAAGTCACAATAGCGACGAAATGGAAGAAGATTTTGATAATAATATTAAAGGTGGCATTGATTATCAAATGTCTCCGCTTACGCCAAACGCTCATCTCTACAGCTACTCATCGAACATCACACTGCCTGATTTGGAAAATACCAACGGACTTGCGCCAAAAACACAAAAGTAACATTCACCATCTGACCGCTTATATACAGGGTGTCTCATTTATCAGGCTCACTATGAAGGAGTGGAATTTTTTGACCTGAAACCTAAAAATTCGGAATCAGCATGAAAAATTACCTTAGAATCGATATTTTTCTCATTCACGTTTTTTCACAAATTTTGGACCAAAAAAGTCATACGTCCTCAAGGAAAAAATTTAAGGGGGGGGGGGGGTATTTTAAAAAAATCGAGAGGGGTAAGCAAAAAAAGTGAATTGTATTTTGCGAAAATTTTTCCTTTTTTTTTTTTTTTTTTTTTTTTCCCCCCCCCACAAAAAAAATCCCAAAAAAAAAAAAAAAAAAAAAAAAAAAAAGGTCCTCACTTTTTTGGCGAAATTCCCTAGCAAATTTAAAGAATTCTTTGAAAATTTTGAATGGGT
>NW_022197768.1:5149257-5364040 GCF_009176525.2 Contarinia nasturtii | reverse complement strand
TTTAAAGAATGTTTGGAGCTCATGATTATTCTTACCCATTCAATTGTATGCTATGCGAAAATACATAAACACCGTTAATCATGCTGGTGTTTCTCTTTAACACACCGCATTGTGCAACTTCATTTAACAAACAATCGTTCGAAGCCAAATAACTTTTACAGCATCGCAAGTACAATTTTAGTGAAAAGAAGAATTTTTTTTCTGTTCAATAAAAAATCAAATGTGAATATAAATATCAATCTATTTGAATTTGATTGGAAAAAGAAAATTAAATAATATTTTGTCGCGTGAAAACAAATTACAATCGGTGCGTTCTCATCGGTTTGTTTGGATTAAGACATTTTACGATTATTTTCTTCTTGTATACAGTAAAAATGATATTAGGTGAAGCAATTTTAAAGGCCATTGGCGAGATGAACGAGATTGAAGTAATCGAACAAACAATAAGAAAGACATTAGAGAACGAGATAGCTAAACAAGTGACTATGAATGTTCCCTTGACTCGTAGTCAACCAGATAACATGGACACACATATCCAAAATACCAATGTAAATAATACGGAAACTGAACCAGGTAAGAGCAAGCGATTTTCATTACACATGCAGACACGTTTCTGAATATGAATCTTCAAATATTGATTGATTGATTGACTTTTTACAGAAAATAGGTCAAGTGACACCAGTGAAAACCCGAATCAAAAAAGAAGATTGTCCAGTTCGGACGAAACAGAACAAGCTCCGAAAAAATGTCGGCTTCCCGATGAATTATTGGATGAAAGACTTTCGGAGCTTGTAAAATCGTGTCGCAACTACGAGTGTCCCATTTGCGAAGAAATATGTCCGAAAGATGAATTCCAAAAACACTCGGACGATTATCATGGATCAGAGTCCACAAAAAAAAAAGATAATAAAATTCATGATTCTTGATATTATAATTTATATAATATAATTTATTTATTTTTTTTAACTTAACGAACAAAATTCAAAACTGAGCGCAGATTTTAAATAAAAAACGGACTATTTACTTTGAATGTATCTTATGTGTTTGCGATTGATATTTTAAAATAAAAATATATACGAAAATTCCATTTTTAAAATTCAATTGTTTTGAAATTATTAAGAAACAGAAATGTTTATTTCTTTCTCGTCAAACAACAAACGATATAACATAACCTCAAAAAAGCACACATGGATGGAAGAATTTGGTTTTGACATTCTGTCTGTCAACAACACATTATTTCTTTATTCAAACAGTATCTCGTTGATTCGCGTTTAAAATGGAATGGAAAAAATACATTTTGTGGTTCGCACAACAACATGTCAATTTTCGATATGCAGTAAATAGACAATAATAATTTACATTGAAAATATCTCAAGATAGATAGTCCAACATTTTGATATTATTATTATTTTTCAGGAGTTGCAATCGCTTTTGAATTTGTACCAAATTCCACACAGGCTACCGCCAAACATTTGCGAAGAGGTTGAAATTTAATCGGCTCTATATAAATAGCAATTATTTAATAAGTGATATTCTTTTATATTATTTAGATAGAGCAGCCATTCCAAACTATTGACCTACCCAGTATTGAATGTGCCCGACAATTGGTTTCCCGTTCCGTGTCAATTCGTTGTATTCTTGAGCATTGGTCGAGCGCATCCAATTATGAATCATTCCACAAGGATCTCAGGGATTTTGTCGCCAAAAATAAAGAAGATGCAAATTTTCAGCAATTATGTAAAAGTTCATTTCGAATTACCGTGGAAACATACAGTAAAACCATTCAACATAAGATGAAAGTCGATAAAATCGAAACTCTTGATTATTTACCATTCGAGGGTGATGTAAAACTGAAAAATCCAGATTTTGAATGTTGTTACATTGAATTTTATGGACTGGATCCGAATAATGCACCAGCCGAACCATATAACATCTATTTTGGTAAATGGGTAAGGAAAACAATGTTCATATATTGCGTCTTGAAATAATACTTTTGTATTCGGTTGTATTAAGGTCGCAGATGGAAATCGATCATTAATCCACGAAATATCATTGAAAACAAGAAAATTCATTGGTAATACATCAATGGAACCAACGTTAAGTTTACTCATGGCAAATCAGGCACAAGTTAAACGAGGCGATATTGTATTTGATCCATTTGTTGGAACCGGTTCTCTGTTGATTGCTGCAGCTAAATGTGGCGGTTAGTTTGATTATCAAATAAATTACATACTATCCAATATTTTCATTTGCAAAAAATCACTCTACTTTTTTAGGATATGTAATGGGCACCGATATTGATTATCTTATGCTTCATGGAAAAACAAAACCATCAAGAGTATCACAAAAGGTGAATAGCCAAAAATATTCTCAACCAATCTCAATTTTAGCGCATTTCTAAATTAAAAAAAAAAACAACATTTTTCAGACACGTGATGAAGACGAATCTATTCTGGCGAACTTAAAGCAATATAATTGTGACCATCTCTATTTGGATGTTCTTGTTTCTGACTTTTCCAATTCCATATGGCACGACAAAATCGTTCAATTGGATAGCATCATCACGGATCGTAAGTTAATCGAAACTAACATGTAGAAGAAATGTTTACGTAAAACAAAACTATTTCTAGCTCCATATGGAATTCGAGAAGCTAGAGAAAAAATCGAAACAAAAGTTAGACGTCCGTTACGACCAGACTCTGTTGATCCAGTTCACTATCCATCAACTTCACCCTATCAATTATCGAATTTGTACAAAGACTTATTGGATTTTGCTGCCAAACATTTACGAATCGGTGGGCGATTAGTTTGTTGGATTCCCATTTATAAGTACGTGGTTGATATGCTTTCTAACGTTTTAAGATTAATAGAAAATATTTCCATTTTATTGACAGGAGCGATTATTCGGAGAGTTGTATACCAAAGTCGAATTGCCTACGATTAATTGCCAATTCAGAGCAAACGCTTAGCTCCATATGCGCACGACGATTATTAACTTACGAAAAAATTGCCGAACCTGACGAAGACCATTTGGAAAACATAGATCAAATTAAAGACGATTTTCGGCATCGGTTTTTTGCATTTGACGACATGGAAAGGCAAGAAAAACGAATACAACGCCTCGAATTGAGGGACATGCTTCGACAGGAAGCAATCAAACGTGGCAAAGTAATCATTGAGAACGACCAACAAAGCCAATAACTTGAAATTGATGTTGATACACTTGCAAAATTGAAAATAATTAAATATAATGAATTTTTATTTGTAAATAAATAAGAAAAAGCGTTTCAAGTTTACTTCTTTCAATCTACATCATTTTTACATATTTGAAATACCGTTCAGCGTTGCTGTAAATTTCAATTGTCAAACAACCAATTTTACGTTGTATTTAAAATGTTTTATTTTCAGCGTATTTAAAATACATTGCTTGTTTTATGAGTGTGAATGTGTTTGTTCAGGCACATAATAACAGAAAAATGATTGTTTTTTTTTAAAAAAGAGAGAATTTTTTTTTTGCTGTAAAATACGTCCATTTTGAGTGATATATGATGGTTTCGCTGTGTCCTTTGATGTGATTTATGTATTTCGTACTGAATGTATTGTTTGTTCTATTTCTTCGATGGAGATGCATATTTCAATCGCAGCGCTTCATATTGAACTTTATCCTGTAGAAAATAAATAATTGTTTCTTCATTAAATGAACTTTGGTAAAAAAACACACTATGTGAATTGATGTGTACCTCTGTTGAAACTGATGGACGCAAATTTTGCAAGGCCATTAAAAAGTGTTGTTTGTGTACACTTAAGTCGATTTCCGATTCGGGTGTTGTTTCAATTTTGAGTGTATCCCGAAGTGCCTGTAAAGATGCTTGTCGTACAAGCCCGGCAAGATCAGCGCCTGTGAATGAGTCTGTGAGTTCAGCAAGTTCCTCCAAATCAACATCGGCTGCTAAAACTGGTTGTTTTCCTTGCTACAATATTCATTTCAGACGAAAAGTTTGATTCAAATGAATAACACATACAAATACATAATACAATTTTGAACATACTTTTGTCTGAGCTTGAAGAATTTCCAATCGGTCTTGCTTCTGCGGTAGACCAACATAAAGAATTTTATCAAGACGTCCCGGTCGAAGAACGGCTGGATCAATCATATCGGGACGATTTGAGGCGGCCATTATGAAAACGCCTTTACGCTCTTCAACGCCATCCATTTCAGTGAGCAATTGATTAACGACACGTGTACCAGCTTGGCTGTCATTTGAACCACCTCGTTTCGGACACAATGCATCAAATTCATCGAAAAATATTACGCACGGTGCTGAATTACGACCACGCTGGAAACATTGCCGTACCGCACGTTCACTCTCTCCCACATACATGTTCAATAATTCGGGACCTTTAACCGAGATGAAATTTATACCGGCTTCATTGGCAATTGCCTTCGCCAACAATGTTTTACCACATCCTATTGGAAACAGAGAATTGATCATTTGATTTACTTATCAAATTGGAAATTGGAAATGTTGTCATTTTCTTACCCGGTGGACCACAGAGAAGAACGCCAGATGGTGCATTAATACCCAATACTTTGAGACGATTTGGAAATTTGACCGGTGCCATAATAGCCAGATTTAATTCTTCGCGTATGTCTCGAAGTGAACCAATGTCATCCCATGTCACATCTGGTACAGTGATAAAACCTTCACGTTTGGCGGACGGTTGAATCAATTTAACGGCTTCTTTGAAATTATCTACTGTTATATATAAGTCATTCAAATCTTCTGGGGTAACTAGATTTTCTTGATGGCTAAGCCATTTAAACATAACATCGAGACCCATTCGATCTTTGATGGTGTCATTTTTAAGTAACGCCTCACCAAGCGTTTCATTTGTACTTGTTTCAGTAACAATTAAAATATCAGTGCTTCCGCTTGCTTTAACCGTTGGACTGACTTCTGTGTCATTCGGCTTTGAATCATCAACATTTTTAGCGATTTCATCGGTTTTTATATTTGTTTCATCGATTTTGGGCGATGATTCGGTTTGATTTTCAGATGATTCTGTATTTGCTTCAGGTACATCTTTTTTATTTTGATTTTCTTGATTTTCAGCTTTTTGTTGTGGCGAAATATTCAAGTCTTCATCACTCTTTTGTGGTGATTCATGGTCAATTTGCATGAACATTCCATCTTCATTTATTTCGTCATGCATATCAAGATTTAATTCAGCTGTGACGGCTGGATTTGGCTTATTTACTTTATTACCTTTCAGAGCTTGATCTTGTTTGTCATGTAACACCTTCTTGACGGCTAGTAATCCGGCTCGTGTTGCCAATGCCAGAAGATCAGCACCAACAAAACCGGGTGTCAACGATGCAATCAGATCGTAGTCAAAGAATGATTCCAGTCGAAGATTTCGACAAATAATCCGTAAAATTTCGCAGCGTGCATCACGATCTGGTATACCTAAACAAATTTCCTGATCAAAACGACCAACTCGTCGCAATCCTGGATCCAAACCGTCTGCATTATTTGTTGCTCCAATTACAACAACTTGTTCACCTCCAGGCATTTTCGGTAAATCATCCAAGCATGATATCAACTGTGCCACAATGCGACGTTCCATGTCTTTTGATGCATGTTTTCGATCTGATGTGATGCTATCGATTTCATCAATGAACAGCACACATGGAGAACACATTGCTGCTTGTTCGAATAATTCACGAATTCGTTCTTCGGATTCACCAGACACGCCGGACACAAGCTCTGTGCCAGCTACTTGAATTATGTCAACTTTTAGTTGCTGCAACAAAAAATCAAAATGTCATTTATGAGATTGAATTCAGTGTTTGTATAACATCGTTTTTGTTACGCTTCAAATTGTTTCAATTCCATGAAAAAAAAATGCTACGAAACAATTGTAACAGTTAACGAGTAAATAAAAAAAAATTTACCCCAGCAATAGCTTCAGCGAGTAATGTTTTGCCAGATCCGGGTGGTCCAAATAATAAGAAACCATGTGGAGCGGGAAGTCCAATACATTTGTAAATGTCCGGATTGTTGATATGCAGCAGTAATTCACATAGCTCCTTGAGTATTTTATTAACACCACCGATGCTTTCAAATGTGTATTCGGATTTTTTGGCGGGAAATTCTTTTTTGAATTTTTTCGAAATTTGCCGACTTGGTGGTTGCCAGTTTCGATCCGTTCCGGTGTCAAATGAAATTGCTTCAAGCTTCCGTTTTTTCGTTATTGTAACTGGGGACAATGCTGTCGATGGCGCTGTCACCGATAGGGCACTTTTTGATTTCAAACTCTCTTCTCGAATACCAGCCAATGTTTCTGCTGCCGCTGTACTTTTTGTTATCGATCCGAGTACAATATCCTTTGGGATTTTTGGAAATTCCTTGGACGAATGACCTTTTTTTTGAAAAAAAAAAAAAAAAAAAAAAAAAACTTAAAATTGTCCCAAAAAATATAAAAAAAAATTGGTTTATTTGACATAACGCTTTAATGAACGCCATTATGTACTCTAAATTGCGAATATATAAGTGTATGTGTGTATATTTTCTTAACCGGATGCCATTACGTGCGTACGTACCGTTATTTGTGTTCTTCGGAAGTGAGTCTTCGACATCACTTTCGTCGCTGCTTATGTCGATGGGAAATTCATTTTGTGTGGTCGGTGTTCGTGATTCATTCGTATTCGCACGATACATGTCATTTAGCATATTGTTCATATGATTACTTTGCGTCGGCTGATCCTATAATATAAGCAAAAAAAAAAAAATTAATTAAAAAGCAAACGATACAATTCAAATTCAATATCCAAACATATCTATGTACCTCCATGAGCTCCAAATCTGAATTTTCTTCTTCTTCTGTGGATGGATTACTGTCCAAACCATAACTGTGCAACACTGTTTTGTAAGCTAAACAAAACCATAAAATTATTTTACAGATGCTCAGATGCATTATTCAACAAATCGTTTTAAACTTAATTTTACCTTGATCAACTAAAAATCGAAACGGTTGACTTTTTCGACGTCCATATTCGCGGTATTTTTCTTGTAAATGACGTGCCATAACACCAACATCTACATACGTTTGATGGACATTTTCCTCTAAATACTGAATTACATAAAAATTTAACTCAAATTAATTGATTGAATCGTCAACATATTGTAACATTTTGGCATTGTATCATTTACATTTCGTTTTACTCTCTGGGGCTACGTAAATATGTTTGCATAACCTCAACAAAAAAAATTTAACCGTATATACGATGGGCATTGTAAAAACCGACGCAAACATATCCAAAGAATATTTGTTAGCGTGAAATGAAATTAACGTACCTGTTTTACACGTGGAATGATCAAAGGATCCGAAATGGATATTGATTTTGGCATTTGGCGTCGTGGATCCATTTTTTGGTGTCAATAAATTATTCGTTATTGTTCCAAAACAAATAATCGTCGTTGATTGTTTTCCCGTTGTGAATATAAACTGATGCACGTTAATTTAACCAAATAAAATTTTGTTATTTATCAAATTTACAACTTAATACAACATCTGAACAGATTTATCTAGCATTTCGCATAAAATCCGGCAACTTTTCGGATTTGGTACAATATTAAATTGAATGATTTTCGGATTTTAATTTGAAATCGTTGCGATTGTTTGCCGTACAATTGATGTTATTAACTTTGTGCTAAAGCGCCATATTTTTCATGAAATCGATGACATTCATATTTGGTGAGAATTGTGTTTTTCGTATGTCAATTTGGTATTAGTTTTATGTCGCCGTCTCCATCGAATAGGCTTTTATATACGCACAACAATAAACGCTGTCCTTCGTATCCATTCCAACATGATTTCATTTCGTATTCGAAAAGTAAACAATTATTTCGAATGCATGAGCGCGATTTTATAAAATTGAAATGCAAACAATATATTAAATTTGAAAATTGCACTAGATCATTGAATAAATCAATGTCTTGTTTGATTATGAAATTAAATCCAATCCGTCAAATAGTACGAATAAATTTTATTTATTCAATTTATTTGCTTTGAAATGTGACGCAGCATGCAGTATAAAAAGATTGAAATCCATTTTGTTTCAATCAAAGTTTAGAAATCTACCAAACACAAAACATGTTGAGCAACAGTGTTCTTAAATATTTGTTATTTATTTCATTCAGCATTGGAATTTTTTCCTCACACAATGATCAAGCGAAGATATTAGCCAATTCGGTCAGAGTCTTATTGGAAGCGATTGGTAAACCGGGTCGTTTAACAGTGATGGCTTGTTGGCCTTCGGGTAATTGCAACAATTCTGAATTTTGCAATATCTTCATTTTGAATTAAAATAGACTTTTCATTTCGTTTCTACACGAGCATCAATAATGCCAACGAAAGTTATCAAATCGTCATCACACAAACTGATTTCATAAATGTGTCACGGGACTCGACCAAAGAACAGCATGAATTTATATTGATCGATTTTCAATGTAATGGAGCTGATACAATTCTACTGAGTGCAAAGGAGAAATGGATAAATTATTTTTGGATCATATTTGATATGCAGATGTCCATAGTGTGTACAGTTCCTTCGGCACCAGTTTTTAATTATTGAAAATTATTTTATTTTTTGCTATTCGTTAGGAGACAGAAGAAGCATTCTGGTCTGTTTCACGGAATTTGCCGATTTTAATCACAAGCGAAGTGTATTATGTGAAATCACAAAATATCTTCGAAAAAATTGTTGTACAACAATTGTATCGAACTGATGTGTTGATGCCATTAATTATCGAAGAATTTGGTGAGATCATCAATGGTCTATTCATTGACTATCGCCGTACGACCATATCCTCACGAAGACGACAAAATTTGTTTGGTTTACGTTTGAAAGCGTCCATGGTTGTTACGAATAACGATACGTTAAATCATCTAACCGACTATCGGTAAAGTCGTATTTTACAATTACAAACATGAACGATTGTTTGATGATTTACATTTCTTTCTTTCTAAAGCGAAACTCAAACTGATCCATTATCGAAGGTACACAAAATTAATTGAGATAATAAAAAACTAGGGTAAACTGTTATTGATTTTTTTTTCGTCTACTTTACGAAGGTTAATTATATTCTAACGCAATTTCTGATGTCATACCTAAATGCAACGGCTGAATATTTAATAGTGTCGTCATGGGTAAGTTCTACTACTTGTTAGTATTTTTCTATTATTAATTACTTCCTTTGTGATTTTCCTCTAGGGCTACAAAGATGATAAAACTGAAGAATGGAGTGGAATGGTTGGACAATTAGTGCGTCAAGAAGTTGAATTAGGAGCATCGCCTTTATTCATGACCGGTAATTAAATGGATACCATTCATTAAAAAAAAACATTCATTGATTGTATATGCATTTTTATTCTCTATGTGTACTTTCGCATCGATGGTGCGTAAAATTGTTTTAGTGGAGAGAGTTCCAATTATTCAATATATTGCATCTCCTACTAGAACCGGTTCTCGCTTCATACTCCGATCGCCGAAATTATCCTATACTGATAATGTATTTTTACTGCCATTCGATGATTTTGTTTGGTATTGTCTCATTGTTCTGGTTATTGTAACCGCGATATTTTTGATCATATCTGTTTTCATCGAATGGAAATACGTATCGAATGGCATGGATGCGGTAAGTGAAGCTTGAACAAAAAATCACAAGTGTTACAATTTTCAATGCAAAAGTATCACGATATTACAGAAGGATTCCTCTTCCGATTTACGACCTTCAGTTAGTGATATATTTTTTGTAATTTTCGGAGCAGCGTGTCAACAGGGATCGGCTGCTATTCCACGATCGGTTGCTGGTCGAATTATATTGGCCGTTGCATTTACCATTTTAATGTTTTTGTACACAAGCTATTCGGCAAATATTGTGGCTTTATTGCAGTCACCTTCAACCAAAATCAAAACACTAAAAGATTTGTATGAATCACGGCTGGATATAGGTGTCGACGATACTGTCTTCAATCGTTACTATTTCTCGGTAATTGAAATAACTACCTGAGTTAACATTAGTCAATGGAAGTTTCTCGCTTTTTTTAGCATGCCGAAGAGTCAATGCGCAAGAAAATATACACGGAAAAGGTGCTGAAGAAAAATGGACAAGATAATTTTATGAGTTTGGAAGAAGGCGTACAAAGAGTAAGAAATATGTCGTTTTTTTTCAACTTTTTCTCTCCTTTATCAACTGTTAATTTAGTTCAGAACTATTATTTACAAAGCTCACGTTTTGCTAAACGTTTTGCAATCGTTTCAGGTAAGGCAAGGATTATTCGCATTCCATATGGAGCTTTCGCTTGGCTATAAAGTGATGAGTGAAACATTTTTTGAGGATGAAAAATGTGGATTAATTGAAATCGCCTATCTCCAGGTTACAGATCCGTGGTATGCCATCAAAAAAAATTCATCGTACAAAGAATTATTTAAAATTGGGTAGAAATCAATGGATATACGTTGTTTTTATACGTTGGCAAGCACATTGTTATGAAATAAAATTGATTTCAGATTGATGCGAATGCATGAGCATGGAATAACTGAACGGGAAAATACGCGAATGTATACAAAAAAACCGAGATGCACAGGTACTGGCGGAAATTTCATTACGGCAAGTTTCAATCAGTATTTGGTTTTAAAATTTGCATTTTGCTTACGACACATAAAAGTGCCATACTTTGCCATTGCTACTTTAGGCAAGTTTAGTCGATACGAAACCAGCTTTATTGGTATTGCTGTGGGGTTACTTGATGGCACTCATGGTACTTGGGGTTGAGTTTTTCATAAAATCCATTAAGGAAAAAGGAAACTAACGTTAAAAGACATCGTTTGAATCAAAATGTACTTTGATACAAATCACTTGAAAAAAAATCTGAGTTTCTAGTCTATTTGGACGCCATCTATTTTCTCGGTTGAGCACCATGTTTATTTTGAGTGTTTTTCTTCAATGATATTAGGTAAAATCGCATTTAATGATCACACATTTTGATTCGTTTGGGAAGCGGAAATTTAATTTGATTTTATTACAAGTCAAGTGTTCAAAATCCAGAAATTGGTGTATTCGATTTAGTCTGCCCTAAAGTTGAACTTGGGAAAAAATTGATATAGATTTCTAGAACTTCACATTAATTTTGCACTGCACACAATTTGCAAAGTTTTCAAAAGTCGTATTGTCGTTATGCAAGGCACGGAAATCCAAGGTGTCTTACAAATTACCTTATTTCTAACTAAACCAATATTCTATTCATTTTTCTTCTAAAGGCTTTATTGAATTTCATATTAATGTTATCTAAAAATAGTTTTTAATGGGACAAATAAAAAAAACATGCAAAATATGTTTAAAATGCAAACAAATTCGTTTGAACAAATTATATCCTGAATTTTGAATCGGCAAACTTAGTAGCCAATTCATCGGCGATTAATACAAATTCATCTTTCAAAGCGATTGCACATTGCAGTAGATGAATTGTATCTGCTTCGGCATTGTGTGCTATGTTTGGCCTTCGTTCATGCAGTCTTTCATATATTTCGGTTAGTTTATAGGAAATTCGAGTAGATGAACTGCATTTGGAAGTTTTATTCGTTATATTTGCATCAGACGATGTACTCGGACTGTTACCTTCTGATGCAAACAGTTCTCTTGCTGCGTTTGGTTTTTTATAAGGAGTCTTTGGAATTACAACAAATGATTTCACTTTTGATGGTGTTTTTTCGTTTCTATTCTGAACTGCTTGCAAATCGGTATTCATGAGTTCATCCAAAGCCGTTTGTTTTACAATCGTGCATTTATCGATCTCCCGGAAAATGGCCAGCGAATCAACACATAAAATATCGTCATCAAATGATCGATTCTGAAAAACAGAACATGAAATTATGAAATTGAGCTATGATCCAATTGAATTGCTCTTACTAATTTTTGGAGCTGCCTTCTTAGAAGAGGAAAGTCGAAACCGTTTCCATTGTGAGCAACCATACATATAGGCTTATTCAATTGATTTAAAAAACTATTTAATAGATCAACCGTATTTCCGTCAAATGCCTTAATGTGCTCCAACATAAAGTTATCCAAACCTTCCAAAAAAGAACATACATTTTAAAAATAAACAAATTCATTTTGAACAGGAGGAACTTTTTACCTGTTATTCGAGTTGATTCGGGGTGAATCAATTTGCGTGGATTTATCGGTAAAAGGAGTTTGAATATTGGTCGAGGTATTTCATTTTTAGAAGCAGCAAGAAAATGTTCTCTTGAAACACCAACGAATGCCAGTTCAGTTAGTTTTGGTGGGTCACAATACCACAAACCAGTTGTTTCAATATCGAAAAAAACAAAAGTCTCTATTTTTGCCATATCAACTCCTCGGAATTTCTACTTCTACTGAAACTATGTTATTAAACATTTTCACAACTTGTTGTAACTTCCAAGTTACCGATAACGAATATGCATCATCGATAAACCATCAACACATTAAACAAAGAATTCGTTGTGTATGTTTTGCTACACTGTTTGTTTATATACAACTACAAGTCAATGACATTTTACATTTTTTGCCATTTAGCTGTGGGCCTATTTACAACGCACACTGAACGCCATCTATTGGTTCAGCTATATGTTTCTATTCCAAATGTGTTGAAGTCTACATTCAATGATTGCTTTTGTACAAATCATAATTAAAAAAAAAACAGTCAAATAAGTTCGCTTGAGTTTAAGTTCGATCAAAGAAATAAAGCAAAACAAATAAAAGAAATTGAATTATGAATGAGTCCACATATGAATTACTCGGGTCATATGTGATTAACATAAAAGTCGTTGTCTTTTTGAACTTATATGTATATAGTGTAAATTGTACTTGATCATATAACCGAATAATTTTTTTTTTCAAGAGATCGCAATATCTTCTACATTATGTAGTCTACATATGATAAGCAAAAAACCAATTTTATTTTCGCGAAAAAGGTCAGTAATATGTGAATTATATACGAAACAGATGACAAAAATGCCCTCTATATATTCGGCTGTGAATGTATTCAATTGAACACATCATAGTAATTGCAAAAAAAAATTGTTATCATTAAGTTTTGTTTTTTAAAAATGAGCACATGGCACGTATACCAATCCAACATTCACAAATGATGCCATAGATGGCCGTATTCGATGGTTGAAATCCACCTCCCGATAACTCCATAACGATGACAAATGGTATTTTTGCTGTTTTATGTGCATAGTCTAAACTTCCTCCGCCACTTGATTTTGAATTTTTTACTAACGATGATACGCTTCCAATGCGAAATTTCGTGCCTGTCTCCTTTTTAATTGCCAAATAACCGGCTCTAGCCAAATTACGAAGACTTGACCAATTTTCAGGCAATGTTCTGAAATTTAAAAAAAATTATCACAAAAAAGCCACACATTGTAATCAAAAAAAATAATAATTACTTTGTAAATGCATATGGGAACATTATTGACTTGCTAAATGAATGAAGTGTCAAGTAAAATGTCGGCTTTAGTGAATGCATAAGATATTTTATGATTCTTGTTTCGGGTTCTGAAAATGGTCTTTCGCCGCGAAATGTGCAACTTGATGTTTTTTGACATGCCTCATCCCATCCCACACTAAATTTAAAACGATTCATTTGAAAATGTTTGGGAAAAAAGACTGTAAAATGACTGTACTAACCTAAAGTTCCTATTGCAATCGACTCCAATAAATCTTGAAAAATGAATTGGACGTCGGGATTTTCGCCACATTTTTTTCTACAAATCAAAAAAGTACAGTGTAAAATTAAGAGCAAAGTATTTCTTTTGAAATTACATGGAGATGAACAAACATAGCGACGTGAATACTCGTAACCATCCGCATTAATACATGGTACAATCACAAAATCGAAGATGTCTAGCAAATCTTTATTAGCGTCAAAATTTTCGGTTAATTGACTGGCACAATAGAGAGCTGTTGAAATTGTGCACCATTCACGACCATGCATTCCGCCATCGATGAGTATAATTTTTCGTTTCGAATCAATTTTTTGTTTGGCAACGGTTGCACTGAAACTTTTCACACATTTTGAACGGATGCAATTCGATGCTGATTTGGCTTTCTTCACTGAATCCATTTCATTCACTTGCAACGATGATACTGATATGTGTATAGATTTAAGTGCACGCTTTTCAAATGTGTAACCAATCGTCTTCACTCGAACCAATTTCGGAAATTTTGCTTGCAATGAATCCAAATAATCATTTATGTCACGATGGCTTAAGTAATCTTGACGAAAATCGGGCACTGTTTCACAAGGTTCCATTGAAACTGTTATCGAACTCGTTTGAGGACAGTTCTTTCAACTTCATTGCAACCGTGACTAATTTGTGTGTGTGACAAGAAACGAAACAAAAACCGTTGTCAATTCAATATAGAAATTTACTTTTAGCTGACAACGGCTCGAAATCAACCACACCACGGAAGGGTTGAACAAAGTTCGGCAATAACTATAGCAGAATTTTTTTACAATATTCATGAATTTAAAACTCCAAAACTGTCATCAAAAATCTATTGAATGCAATTCACGGGTAGTTTTTATTTGTTTATTGTATTCAAACAACATGAAAAATAAACGATTACTAGTCGACGAATGATAATGAAATATGTTTCCGTTTTTACCCTTGTCAAAATATTTTTATAAGTTTTTCTTTTTTTCTTGCGCTCAAGTTGAAAAACTTAAATTAGCTTTTTATACGAAATATATTTTGAACTATAGTTCAAGTTGAATATATGTAAAGCGTGGCTAAAGTAAAGCGGAAAAATGAAGATGACTACAAACCAATGTTGAAAGGGTGAGAAAGATACTTGCCGTTGAAATGCCGAATTATTTCAAGAGAATAAAGAAAAATATATATATTTATATGCAGCAAAAATATGAACTGTCTGGTTGACAATAAAAGTTATTTTTGTTCATAAAATGTTAGCGGTAAATTTGTTTGAATTGCAGCTATTAGCAGGTACGCTTCAATCCGATTATAAAGTCGTGACAAACGAAATAATTGAAATTCACCCATTCTTTCGTTTTCTCTGTTGTGGATGGTGGATTGGTGGATATACAAACCGAACAGCGAAGCAAGTTTTGTATTTTACATTCTGGCGTCTATTCAAAACTTATTGAAAGGCGAAACAAATGTTTGTAATGACAAATTCTGCCATATTTTTAATCGTCAATTTTCTTGAGTCCTGGTTATATATGTATTTGCAATTGGGAATTTACATTTTTAGTTGTAAATACAATCAAAATTGTGTCTGTCATCTGTTTTATTTTGTTGTATGAATTAAAACTGAATTAATTACAAAAATACCTTAAATCGAGAGAACTTTTGCGGTACATTTCGCCATTGCGTCAATGCATATATTTTCTTTTGTTTTTTTTTTTTGAAAGTTTTTCATCACACATGCTTCATTTTCAGTGAAATTACATCAATGAGTTTGAAGCAAATTGTCTCAACCGACACAATGTAGGTAGATTTCTTTAATTTATCGCTGACGAAGCGAACAAAAAACTGAATGAAAGCAAATAAGCGAACAAACCAGAAATCGATTAAACAATGTAAATAGCAAATTTTGCCTGCGAGTAAATTTCATTTTTATCACTATTTTTTGAATGATTCAAATGATAAATATTTTATCGTTTTAATTTCAAAGTTTTAATTATTATTGCAGTTATGTGAGCCGACTGAGTGAAAGTTTTCTCAATGGATGATAATTTATTCATATCAAAGTTGAATTAGATGTGAGTTACCGGGGGTTTGTTTATTATGTATTATTTCACGTTTTACTCGACCGGTAAAATTGGTTTTCTAATGTTTTTAATGCAACGCTCACATTTTGCAAAACTTCGTGTAATAAATGAAATTGAAATGTTTATATTTGCATTTGGTGCATTCAACAGGAGTGCTTAAATGAGCACAATTTTCAAGGCGATAAAAAGCATAAAAAGAAACTCCATTATCAACAACAAAAGTGAATATGCAGAAATTAAACCTTTCGTTGATCATAAATTCCGCTTTTGTTACACATCAAGATCAAATAATTGTGACTTTTTGTAAGTGTACTAGCTTGCGTTACAGTACACACTTCGCACTCCGCACTCTGCAGAGTATCTGTTGATGGTGTTAAGCATATTATGAAGCTTAAAATGGTTCCATCTTAAATCTGCTGCCATGGCGAAAGGTTAATATTTGACTATAAAATTTAAATCTCATAGTTTCAATCGCTTGGGTGTGCATAAACACACTGAAATTTAGTTAAACAAACATTTACCAACTTAACTTCATCATTGCGGTAGTTTAATATGCATTTTGCTTCAAATGACAAGCGAACTGTTTATTTAACGCATTACATTTACCGGGTGTCCCTTTGACTTTTTATTTAGGTTATTATCTCTGTTTCTCTCTTTCTCACCTTTTCTCTTGCAAAATCCATGTCTGAAAAACGAAGACACTTCAACAAAAAATAAACTAAATGAATATTGTAAATATATATAGCTTTCGACTTGATTATGCCACCCTGTGTGCAAGTTAAACCAATTCGGGTATCTTGGTAGATGTAACAAATGGTTTTCGGGTGATGTTACAAATATACTTTTAAATTCCAGCTATCAACACATGTTTTCAGTGTATTTTATTTTTGCAATTCGTTTCATCTGTAGAGCTATCACATCGAGTGCACTATGTATTGTCGGTGTTGATACTCATAAACGAGTTTTAAACAATTTATCACAGATGAAAAATATTTTGTATGCCACCTGTTGTTGTTACGAAAATGTTGTGAATCGATGATAAAAGTTTTTCATGGAACGAGGAATACAGTACCGAACAGTTTTTGCAGCAGCCGTTACTATCATCACACCTCTTTTGCTTATTTGCTTTTGTTTTCTCACATACTTTACTCACATATTATGTTTAACATATCTTTTATCCCCATAGCTATTCGGCAACTGATATTAATATTGTATTTTGATGTCTCAGAACTAGTACCGTAACACCGATACATTGAACAAATGAATCTGTCAGTTTGCGAAAACCATACAATCTCTCTCTCTCTCTCTCTCTCTCTCTCTCTTTTTCTCCCATCTAAATCAAATTTTTGACTTTTAATTACACTTTAAAACGTATTTATTTCGGTTTATGGCGTGAAATTCACAGCTTGAAGCATTTTTATCCATTGAAAAACTATACAAATTAATTAATTCACTTTGCATTTTATGCGAATAAAATTCACACATAATCTCTGTTTTTTTTTTTGGTTTTCTTTCATGCACTCAGTTCAATGTGTAAATAAATGCAAAAAAGTTGATAAAGTTTTATTTTTACACCAACTAAAGTGATCATTGGCTAATTGGACAAAATTTTTATTCATCATATTTTGAATTTACGCTTTCTTCATACAGTTTGAAATCAGGAGAGAAAAACACAATATAAATCTCCCCCCTTTTACCTCACTCTAACTTGAGGTATACCCACATGGGTTCCAATGGCGTTAAATATAATACACCAATGTCCTTCGATATAATGCGTACCGATAAACGTAATGATGACACGCACTTAAAGTTAATTTTCATCATTGTATGTGGAAATGACATAGTTTTTGCGATCCCTTTTTTTCTGGTGTAACCCTCTTGTCTCTGTATATGGACATTGGACACACATACACATACACAAACGTCGTCTGTATATCTATTGTAAGCGTCCAAAAATTCCGGAATATTTTCAAGTAGTTGCTATAAATAATCATAACAATAGTATGACCGCATATACATAGAATATAACAATAATTGCTTCACGAAGAATTGTTTCGTGTAATGTAGACGAATTATTTTGATGGATTTTATTCCACACACTTCGTGTTCCAAGTGTGCTATTCATCATGTGTCCAATATGCAGAGGCACATGTATGCGTCCGTTTCGGTGAATTTATGTATCTTGATGGAAGGCGAATATGCGTCTGATGAACGGTTGGCTATGATTCATACTGTTTAACTTGTCGTCCTTTTGTGTTCGCACACCGACAAGATGAAAAATAAAGAAGGCATATCACAACAATGAAACGGGCATCACAACATTTATGGCGAACACAATGGTGGTGAAAATGAATTAGAGTGAAGTTATATCGTGTCAGTCAAGACGAATGACCGCAATTTTGTGCACACAATACCAAATGTGGACTTACCATTTCAAAAACGTGTGTATGCAACCGAATTTTAGATTGAATCGAATCTTGAATCAGCTGTATATTAAAATAAGAATTAGGCCTCAAAATCTAAAATGCTCTCATCAGTCATCTGACATTTTGTTCAATTTTACCAAAAGATTGAGGAGGAATTAGTAGCGTCAATTTGTCAGAAACAGTATTTTCAATATACGACTTGAATTCGCTTTCAGCTCCACTACAGCCATAATGATACACCGAACACATATATCATTTTGTCTGCGATAATTAATCCGAATGTATGCACATTTTCTCCTCATTTTCATTCAATGTTGATACTTTTATAAGCCACACCATCAACCAACGTGGTCACGAACACTCACGAATGCCATGTGATTCATATGAAAATAAAGAGAAAAATAACCATATATATTTGTTGGTAAATCTTATGATAAAAATTTTCGCGCATTGCCGAGAAGCATTGGCAGAAGCGTTCCCATTGAAAACGGGTGAATAGTATAGCACAGATAATTGAGTCTTTTGAGAAAAATGCATTTGAAATATATGAGAATAATATAAATACCGTTGCATTCAGCAACTGATTCCAATAAAAAGGCACACGCATCCATTGGATGGCTCAAGCCATATTTCTTTTCGAATGTGTGTTGTCTGGCGCTTGTGAACCAAACTATGCGACATGCATGCCTTCCATTCACATCTCATGCTATAATCCGGTCGTCTGCGTCAATATAAGGAAGAGCTAGGAATGCGAAACCAATTGATATACAAAGTACGTACAATATATGGTATTAAACTGGATATTTAATGCAATAAATCCTGATTATTTGGTTATAACATCAGATGGATGGTAGCAAACAGCAGACAAAATAAAACTGAAGAAATGCGAATAGTGAATTTGTAACGTTATCGAAGTCGCGCAAGGAAATCGCATGCAATTCCACTTTTGTTCGTGTGGATTTACAGTCACCAATTCTTAACATATGAGCTTTCAACACTACGGTCACGTTTGAATTTGTCGTTGTGCTCGTGGTATGGGCCACTGATACCACCACCCCGACGATATAATGTTCAGCACAAAAAGTGAACGACATAAAAAAAAATCAATAGGTCTTCATTTAGGCGATACAACAATTTAAAAATGTCTATAGATATAAAGCATATATAGCATACATGGGTACGTGTACGTTTGAGAAAATTGATTATATTGAATGTATTCGGAATTTTGGAATCTGTATGGCGAGATTTTTACATCAATTTCGACGCTTGTAATGATAGAGACGAAAAACTACGATGCTGGTAACCGTCAAGCTTGCAAACTTCTCCTTACTTCATTCTGTTGCACTTTTTTTTTCATGTACAGTTCCAAAACATTTTTCAACTTCTATTCATCAATCGATTCAATGTTTGCGACTCTTATATCCTATACTTAATTTGTCTTCATTTTTCCGGCTATTCACTTACAAAAAGAACGGTTTGCTAAATTATCGTACATAAATCTTTTCATTTTATCACATTGCGTCAAAAGACATAAGAATACAAATCAATCTTTCAGCACATTTATCGATAAAGTTAAGTTTTTTTTTATTTCGTAAATTGAATACACATTATTTATGAAATCTTACTGTATAGGTAATAATAAAAGAAAATTGACCGAAGTTTAGCAATATCCTTGATGTTTCTTATTTTGATTAAATGTTTTTACATGGTACAATACGTGATTCAAATCAATTTGGCATTCTTAATCTAACATTGAAAAACATCGATTTGCAATGAGTACCGCCCTTTGTGAAATCGAATGTGGAAGAACTTTCATCGTATGAGAGCTATTCATTTTTGAACTGACCTTTTTCTACATATATGGATTATTCGACTGATTTTTCATATGAACGCCTGGGACACACACAAAAGTGGTGTTTGAATTTGCACGAAAACGCTCAACCAATTTTTTACTTCGCAAAAGTAAAGTATAAACGGGAATTCTTCCTTCGAGGAGAAGAAATGGTGAGGAGGAAAATGAGGAGGAGGCGAGCGCTAAGGAGAATCTTGTTTTTAACCAAAAGAAGATGCTTTTGTGAAAAAATAGCTTTTTGACCAAAAAAAAAACTTTTCCCTCTCACTTGATTGATCCTCTTCAGCGCTCTCCTCGCCGTTCTTTCTTCTCAGAGGAACATTCCCTGAGTATAAATAAATAATTTTATCGACGAATCTATAGTGCACACGGTATTTTTTACCCGCCAACATTTTCAGTTTACTAGAATATTCAAATTATCGAGAATTTACTGTATAAATTTCCATTAAGTTTTCAGTGTTCCCGTTTTATAAAGTCATCGTTGCCTTTGTGAGCAAATTATATCTTTAAATAATTAATATTCGAATTTCACGAAAAAAGAAAACAAAGTCAAAAGCATCAGCATAGAACCAAACAACTTCAAACTGAATTAAAGTGCAAAATCCTTAGCATCGAATTAATTGAAATTGAAATTGAAAATTAATTGTTTGTGAATGGATTTGTGCGTCTGCATTGGATTAAAAAGGAAAATGTCAAATTAAGTGGATTAATGAGATTATACGCACCTTTATTTTGCACGGATGAGTGTACGGTACTGCCACAATGTCAAAATAATCTTGAGTATTTTTACATTTTTAACGAGATTTTTCTTCTGAATTGAGATTGACAATGCAGAAATTCAAGAAGGGATCTTTTTTATATTGTTTGTCACTTTATGGAAAACGCACGATTTGTTTCGTCAATGATTTATTTCGAAACAAGGATAATATTTCATATGAAAAAATCATGGTTAAAAGTGTGAAAATTGTGATTTATTATTTATTCAATGATTTACAAATGAACAGAAGAGAGTAACATTTGAAAAAGAAACGTTTTTTTCTTGGATTTATACTTCACAGTAGGACATTTTTTTATAATTATTTGGTTAATTTGGCACATTTATCGTGCAATAGCTATTGCATAAATAAATAAAAGTAACTGCGGTTGATGTCTCGTAAATAGTTGCTTTAAACGTGCACTCGATGGGACAATTGAAAAAAAAAGAAGGTAAAAAAAACCATATAATAGAATGGTATTAATATGCAAATCATTATCAGCGGACAACCTGAAATGAAATTAATGTTGCCGGATGTTAGAAATGTTTCTGCGTGCACAGTGTGTGTTCGACAAAACTTATGTTCATAGAATGTACTGAGGACTAGTAAACAAAACCAAAATAGAAACTAAAGGCTATAAAGTACTGCAATATGGAGCACAGATAGCTTTTGTCTTGGTTATGGTGCGCCGTGCTTTCATATAAGTATTTCTCATTTTTTTTTTTCACCGGCTCCGGTGAGAATGGGATTTTTATGCAAATGCTTTGTACAAAACATACCATTTTTACGTGGAATAAAAACAACAGTGGCCAACACTGTTTAACAATAAAATTGCCTACATTGGCCATAGTCCGACTGTGACGTCCTTGCATTTCTTTGAATTTGATTTGACGCAACAACGAAGTGCATCGTCTATCTAACAGCAAAGTAATAAAACGGCATGCATCCAAAAAATACCTTACCTTGATTGTTGGTAGTGAATGCGTACAAGTGGAAAATAATGGCAGGTACGGCGACCATAGCTAAAATGCTTTCTTCGCAAATCGTAAAAAGCAACGAATTTAAGACAAAACAAAAACAAAACTCCGGCATACTTGCATTTGGATTCACGATACACATGCTGAAGATATATGGGCTCAGTAGTAACACCATACGTATATCAACACGAGCGCTACAATTTATGTAAGTATCTCTACTTACAACTCAAAAGCAACACCTAATTTAAACATTGAAACATAATAATGTTCATTTGCCTTTATTCGTTCGTTCGTTCGATGGTGTGTTTGGTTGCTTGCTTATGTGTGAGAGTGCGGAATGCATATTGTCGAGTTTGTCGGGTTTCCGTATCGGCAGCTAAGACGAAGGATGTAAATGCAATAAAATACTTGTAAACAATAAGTGAAACAAGAATCAGCTTGAGGAGAGCGAAAAAAGGAACCATGTTTGCGAAATGTGTTGGTGCGGTTGAATGCTGATATAGATACATGTATTTTCTCTTACTCACACATCGGCCATATAAGTAGATAAACGTAAGCACAATACACATATTTGAAATTTAAAATAATAATTCATTTTGAGAGCGTTGATTTCGCATTTCTTTTAGTAGATCTTTTTGTTGTTTGGCTTTGTTTTCTTTTTATTTCGGTTCAGTGTTACACCTTTCATCGCTGTTTCTTTAGTTTTCAGTTTATACTTATGACAAAGGGGTGATTTGTTTTTTTTTTACTTTCCAAAGTTGGTGAAGTTGGTGCTTTTTCATCGTTTATAAAACCTCATTCAAGCTTGGTGCAGCAAACCACCGTGCATGCGTTCGATGTTGCTTCTTTTCTGGTGATTCACAAAAAGAAGTAAGCAACAACAACAATAACAACCTATGATTGTATGAGGTGAAAAGGGAGGGAGAAAAAAAATGTATACTTTACATACATTACGTATTCTAATAGGTTGAAAATCAAAATTGCAAAATTACATGCAATCTTAAATATTTTAAAAGCAGCACACTACGTGCGAGTGTGCAGAGTCATTCATTGCCGTCATTTCCGCTGTTGTTGTCTTCTTTACACTTCATTCGGCTTCATTTCATCTTATTCACATGCAAATGTAGTTGTGCATGCGTCGAAAACTAAACGCTAGAAAATATATCAATTTGGTTATGGGGAGAGAGAAAGAGTGACAGAGGAAGAGCGAGAGAAGAGTTTATTATGCCTTCTCTTTTTTTTGTTGTTTTCACCAAATATGCGTTTTTGCTTGAGATTGTGTGTCTTCCCATACATATTTCAAATTGTTTTAGGTGAAATAAATTTTGGTTTTTGAACTATACCGTCAAGCGAATTCTTCACAAAACGGAACTGTAAACTTTCGTGCAAACAAACCAAAATTCTATATAAACCAAAAGCCCTCTTCTGCCTTTTTTTCTCTCAAATTGAATCAAAACGTATTCGGAAATTTAATAATTCATGCAATTTAAAACTGTTTAATATTTTCAGGTGATTTGTTTTTCCATGCCAAGTAAGAATGGAACAAAGTGAATCAAACCGGCTGAACAAAAAAAAAACCAACTAACACCACTGCATTTTCGAAGCTGGGTCGCGTATTTAACATTTTGAAAGCCACAGGACAAAACTCAAACCGATTTTCTTTGGAGAAACAATAATTCGGAAACAATTCTACAAAAACTCTTGACGAGTCATATAATCATATTTCTTTTATTGATGATCGCAATTTTAATTTTTAATTTTCATTTATGCACCAAATAATGATATCGAAAAATTCTTCGTAACTGTCCAATAATATTTTTGCATACGACAAAGACAAAATTGTTCTGAATGTGTCATTTCCAACAGTGCAAATTATCCAATCTACTACCAAGTACAAACCAAAGGGACATAACAAACATACATTGGTTAAGTGAAGCGAAAGTGAAAAAGAGGTAAATATTTACGAGTTCCATTTCCAATTTTATGCAGTATACCATAAATTCTACTATTTAATCAAATGTAAAGCTCTAAATAGTTAAATTAAGCGATGCATTTTGCCGTGTGTAATTTTCTTATTATTTCACAATATAAATACATTTCATTTTCCCGGCACAGTGATATACTTCAACTGCATTGAATACATATATGAGGAATACGCACTGCCACAGGAGGATGGGGTAACATATAAATAAGTTGAAGAAGCGCATAACCATAAAATGATTGATTGCTCATACAGCACTTATGATATTTGCCCCTTTTTTCGTTAAACTTTTTTCAGCAAATTTTTTATTTGTTTGTAACGTAGAAAGGAATTAGCCCATTTTAAAATATTAATATCATCATGTCCCAATTGATGATATGACACCATACGACAAAGGACAAACGTGCGACTGTGTTAAACAAGCATAAACATTTTTCCCGCCATGCGAATGCCCATTTTATACGAAAACCATTTCTCTGCGGTATTATTTTTATTCAATTGAAAATCAATTGGTTTTGCGAAAATGTACATTTCTGAGGGTATCGTTGTGGTATACGATGCGATTTTATGTAGATTTTTTTTATTTTTTTGTTCAAAAATAAAACCGTCGTATAGCATATTTTTGGTACGTTTATAATATATTTGATAAATATTGTGTTTGCTATAAAATTCTGTTGAACGAACCACTTATTGAGTACTAACCGTTAAACACTGAAATTGTCTTTTTTTGTTCTCAAAAATAAAAAAGCAACAACATTTTATCATTCACATATCGATAATTCCAAGTTGAAATGTAGAAAATGTCTCCTTCTTTTTCACTCTCGACAGTTTTTTTTATTAAAGATATATTTTATGTGTAGCATCGAAGTGGAGTTGAGTGCAGAAGACATTTTTTTTTCACTATTATGAAGCATTTGATAAAATTGAAAGTAGTCCGTATATCTCAACTCTACAATTTCAATGAGCCAATTCGGGCGGTAAACGTTGCTATAAATGTTTATTCATGCATTCATACTCGATTCAATCCCTCGTTCCATGAAGTTTAAGATGGTGCAAATATTAGGATCATATCTGAATATGGTTGCATGATTCGCCGTGATGATACATATTATGTCACATGTTCTTCCTCTTTGCTACATTTGATCGGAGTCAAACGACCGGGAAAAAAAGTGTTAAACGTTTAGTTCGTTTAATCGTAGCTCATGGCACACGAACGAGTTACAATTGTATTGCATGCATCGATGTAGTTTACCGTTTACTCATATATTTTTTTTTTGTTGCCGTTGCCGTACACTTCGAATAAAGATGCTTTGCCCGAACATTTTGTTGCTGTGTTCGAGTTCATGCATCTTTGCTCTCAGCACACTCGATATACACCAAATGTAATTTTATTTCAACGACATACATATATGACGGTTATGACATATGTATTTGGAAAACGAGTCCCCAATGACTTTAAATGTCTGCCATGAAACCTAACAGCGTATGTTTTATCATTCACTTCATTTTTTACAACTCGATATGTCTCCATCGTCATCAAATATATAAATGTATGGTGATAGTTTTTTTTTCTTCATCATCATCTTCTTCTTCTTCTTTCCGCTGCGCTGCTGTGATAAGCATTACATTTAATTTTATCTCATCTTTTTCAATGTCATAATTTACAAAAAATAAGCTTGTTTCTTTCGGAAAGATAAACTTTCCACCGATTCCTCACTACTCACCTTTTTTTACTTTTTTAATAATTGTTGTATGCATTTTCTGCATTAATCTTTCAGGCTCAGCCGTGCAGTGAATTATCAACCTATCCCATCTTGTACCATATTTTATATGTATATTTATTTTATTTTTTGATATGAATATGAAGAGTATTTATCATTTCTTTAAAAAAAAAAGCAAATGCATTCGTTTTATTTGAGATAAACATAATATTTGAATTAATGGTATGTATAATTTTAACATGCAGGGGCGTCCGTAGGATTTGGTCTGGGAGCAAAGCAAATGAGAAACGAGGACAATTTTCCAAAATTCCTAGCAAATTCGAGTAATTTTTTTCTACATTTTGAAAGTGAGGATCTAGAAGAGACGGTCCGAAAGACCCTAGCAAATCGGAATAATTTTTCTTCTTCAAAAACGAGGCCAGAAACGAGCCAAAACAATCAAAGTCTGAAAAATCTTGACTTCTTACCTATTGACTAGAAATATTGAACAATGGTCATAAGAATGGATATTTACTGAAGAATGTTTTTTAAAATCATGAAATAACTACCATGTGTACTCTGCTAAGATCTCTTCAGAATAGGTGTAATTAAAATGAAACTTTCATGTTTGAAACCGTTTGAAACATATAGTTACATAAAAAGTGAGAATTGAGTGAAAAAATGCATATTTCTGTGAGTTTGCCAAATCGCAATGTAAAACTAATAAACAAATCGACAAAGTAGATTGAAGTTTTGGCAGTTTGAAGTATTGCTCGTCTTGTTCAATATGAATAGATAAATTTTTGTATGAAATATCTTCTTTTATCACAGACCACGTACTAGTATTATTTCGAGTGAAAACATTTCAATACGTATCCGTTTCGATTCCATATGCGATATTTTGCACTTCAACATTCGAAAATTCACGCTCAAAAAATGTTATACAAATTTGAGTACGCGAGAATGTGATTTAATCATTGCAAAGCATTGCCATTAATGCCGTGCAGAAAATTGAAATACCAAATTGCTACCGGTCAAATGTGAAACGTCGTCCGTTTTTCCAATAAATAAATCATGGTTACGGCTGATACGTCTGACTGAATTGTCCAATTTTTTTTCGTGTATCAAAAATGGACAGAGTAAGGAAAGAGACAGGACTGTTGCGCAAAAAAATTAACAGAGATATAAATGAATACAGTAAATGAGAGTAAACAAAAAATACAAACCGGATGTTAAATATCAACAAAATGTACATAAAAAGTGATGTATCAAACGAACTGATGCATGGATATATATATATATATATCTCCAATAGATTTTTTGAAGTTCAACCGAATTAGTTGGTCACACAAAAATTTGAGGAAATTAGAAAGTAATTTCTACGACTAAGTGACATTTAAAAATGGATTGGCTAATATAATGGAACTATCCTCCTGTCCCGTCTTGGTCTTGAGGTCGTGTTTACCCGATTGAAAAAGGTGTGTATCGACCGTCGAATTTTGAGGATATTAATTTGTGTTTATGCATCGCACATCAAAACGTGGTTATTTCATCCGATATTAAATGCATAATTGTATTAAAAACAATCGATGAATTTTTGCGGCAAAACTCATCGATCCAACTACTAGTTTTAGGAATGCTAATTGAAATCAGTTTTGCTAAAATGGGATGCCAATTTTTTTTTTTAAACTGGCTTATTTGAAACTGCTTGAAATCGAATGCATTTAACCTGAAAAACGCTTGAACCGATTTTGAAACCGGCATCGTTTTTATACATTGTGTGCATGAAGTATGGCTTTAGCCATTCCGAAGCACACGTGCACAAGTCAACCATTGAAAATGTTTATTTGCTCTTGCTGGTACTAGTTGCCGCTGTTGTTACTGTTCAATGCGATGTTACAATGCAAAATGGTCACCAAATCGGATGTGAATTTATTCTCTCGTTGTTTTTTTTTTCATTTGAATGGAACTTATACAACCGACGACATACACCAAAATGCATAGTATTAGCGAATATTATTAATAGCCCCGACATTTGGATATGTTGATAGAAACGGATATTTTCATTCGAATATTTCGGAAACTATTTTGCACCGATCACACTTTACACTTGTTTTGATGAAGTTTTGTCGCCCGAATGAAACCGTTAAAATGAGTACCGTGCAGTGTAAATCGGCCTGATGCGAAAAAAAATATATATCGGCTCGATTGGTGATCTGTTTATTGTGTGTGTGCGTAATTCGAAAACAACAATTTTATTTTATGTTTTATGCAAATTAAATACTGTACTGTGTCTTTCATTTGCATGAATTGTAAATTTTTAATTATGGATTCATTTCGAAACAAAATAACAGCTACAACACAGATTCCAGTACTGAAAATCATACGAAAAATGGAAATAAAAAAAAGAACAAGTAGAGAGAAATCATTTAAAGTAAATTTGCAATTTCCGAGTTTTTTTGCACACCCATCCGAACAACTGACGACCACCCCATTGAAGTGTGCTACATTCGGTCCATCGCATGTAGAATTAGTCATATGGTGGGTGTTAACGAATCAAGTATTCATTTTCAGGCCTGTTTTGATATTTTCACCAATCACGCCATTTGCATAAGGTTGAAGTATTTTCGTCGGTTTTTTTTTGTTCACTATTGAATTTAGCAATATATTTCGAAGGTAAAAATCAAATCTGCTATAATCTCATTCAATGCCATTTTTTACGTTAATGTATCGAAAATCCCATTGACCATTTTCTACCCAACATATACTCAATTTTTGATCAGAAATCAATAGTTTGCATTTCTTCTTTAGCTAATGCAAAATGATCTAATCCCCAAATTTTGTAAAAGAGAAAACAAAAACAAATTGTTGGTGAATTTTTTAAAACACATTATTGATTTCGATATTTGATTTCAACTAAATAGTGAAAAATATTTTCGAAAATTGAATCGCTAAATCATGGTTGAAACATTGAGTAAATCCATAAATTATTGACATTCACATCAAGTCCTTTAAATTTTAAACTTTCACACACATGATGTGAAAACTCTAACCAAAACACCACTCAATTTGGGTTGCTTGACAAATCCGACGAGCGATATGCGTCTCACCTTTTTTTCTCCGATCTCATTCCCATATTGTTGTCATTGCACACCAATTTCATTTAGTAAACATTGAATCACCCCCTCTAAAATATAAGAAATATTCCGTCTTTCTTTTGCCTGCTGAATCGTATAAAATTGAGTTCAAAACGATACAACAGCTTAGGGCAACTGAATTTCATTTTGCAAATAATTCAACAATGAGCAAGAACAAACACGCATCCACTCACACGCACTCGTAAACCGTGAATAGCAGCATTTATTTGTCGGATGAATGTACCGCTGGAATTAAAGATTGCGAGTAAATTAGATGGGAGAGGGAGAGAATTTCTTGAATGTAATCGAAAGTGTGACTGTACGAAAAATGCAATGGCAAACGAACAACAAAAAGAGGAATTCATACATTTTTTGGTTGGAAAAAGACAATACACTTCGCGCGCGAATGAGTCAAGCCAGAGCGCATATTAAATTCACGTTTAAATTGGAATAAAGGAGAATTTAAATGTGAATTATATTCTGTGCGAATATGTGAAATACCTTTGTACCGTACCGCACTCTCATTCATACTTCGAAAAAGACAATTTCGTTCACATTGGTGCGTGTTTTTAGAACTTTTAGTGAAATCGTTTTTCTTCTTTCTTTTATTCTTTTATATATTAAATAAAAAAAACCTCTGTCGAGGTGAGGAATGAGTGACGAAAGTAGAATTTTAAACACAACCTACGCGGGGGCGTAAAAATGTCCCCAAGCCCGTATGCTGGGTTCAATCGTCGTTAGAAATGTATTGATCTCTTAAAACATAATATCGATGTTTCAGGGGTCACTGGGTCATTTGGTGAAATCAAAAGTCGAAAAACTGGAACATCACCGGTATTTTTTTAGACAAGTAGGATCTCCAATGCTTTTTCGTAAGCCAAGGGCATTCAATCATATCGCGGCGAAAGGCCTTCTAGATTAAGATGTTTTATTTTCGTGTATATATAGCGATTTGACTTTTTACCACAAAAATGTGGTTTCGTCACTCGTTCAAAGTACCGTCCGCTGTCATATATTGTATTCGTTTCATCGGTTCATTTTCATAGATTTCACTAAAGAACGTATGAATTTGTGTAATTTGTATGAGACGCCCCCTCATCGAATATTCGTTCAAATTATCTGGTAATGCTTCTCATCTTTTATTAAGCCATTTTTCAAGTTAGCGAATTTGATTGTCAAGCGACGAAACACGAGGAGCAACTGCAAACCGAATCTACATAAAAAAAAACACACACACACACAAACACACACTGAAAGAAGTGTGTAACGCGAACAAAATGATTCTGGGTTCGCTTTTCTTCACAGCGTTAGTTAGTTCTATATTTTACGTGCTGTTTGGACACGAAGCACGTGTTTGTTAATTTCGATGTTGAGCTTGCCTGTTACTCGTGTAACTCATGCAAGCAATGAGTGCATTTACGATTCTCATTCGAAATGAAAATAAAAATGTATGTCGATTTAAACAGCCCTCAAAACTATAAAACTCTTTATGACTTTCATTATTTCAACCAAATTCCCGTTTGAAACAAGGCGCACACCGCTTTTTTTCCTATTCTCGTTCAGTTGCTTATTAATACATTCAACTAAATCGAATGCTTGTGAGTGATGAGCATTGCGTATAAACATACAATTTTCATGTGTTTTTTCCAATCCTTTTATTATGTTGTTGTTGTTTTTTTCCATTTTAACTACGGCATTAAATTGGTCTGCAAACTTAATTAATATTTTTATGCTTACAATTAAGATCAAGAAATAGTTGATGTTCGTATTGCACATTTCATTACGATGTATTTTGTAATAAAATGCAAAGAATTCGATTTTTCCCGTGGTGATATACCGTCGGAATTTGAAACAATTATAAAATGAAAATTGACAGCATATAAAATCTGTGAAGTCTTAATTTGGTTTCAATTATAGAACGATCAATCTGCAGTTCGGTTAATTGCGCATTTCAACAATCCGTTAAATGCTACTCTTTGCAACGCACTTTTGATTTCAATTCCAACATTAATATTCCCAACGTTAATTGGGCCAGAACAGTAACAGCCTTGAGTATTGAATTTTAAAACAAGTGAAGGGCCGGATTGAAACAATTTAATTTTCACTATGATTAAACGCCACGAAACTGTTTATAATCGTTTAATTTGCATTCAATTTTCCACTTTGGATTCAGTCGCTCGTTCTCCGAAGCTGAATTTACCTTTTGCAGATTGCGTAAGTTGCCATTTTGCACTCATAAAATTTCGATTATACGGTTATAAAATTAAAATGTAAATTGTTTTGCTGTTGAAATGTGCTTTCACCTCGTAGATAGATAGCATATTTTTCCTCTACCGTTCAGAATTTCTACGAGTTTGCCAGTTTACAATAAAAATCTGGTTGATGTTTCGTCCAACTTTTGCTTCTCCATGTCTTATCAGTCATTAATTTTTATAAAATTGTGTCGTCTAGCTCATTTTTCGGGGCGCTTCCACTGATTACAACAATCAAGTAGCAAAAGGGTAAAAATTTATAGATGGATATGTTTTTAAGCATTGAATTAAATATGAAATAATGCAAATCAAGAGAAAATAATTGCAAAAATAATATGATATATTTGTTGTATGATGTTCTCTCTATTTTTCGTATCTTTTGAATGAACATTTTCTCTGTATGTCATCAACGATGCGCACTATCGTACATTGAAATCAAGCAAACCTTTGAAGAAAAAGATCTCTGAAAGTATGTTTATACACACGTTTGGTGCACCATTTTTGGACAGAAAAAAAAATATCGCAACTAGTGGTTTAAAGTAAATAAAAACTCCCCCAAAATATAACCATAATGCAAAATAAGGCATTTTTATTCCGTTTTAACTGATGTTGATATTGAAGCGAAATGACGTTGATGTTAAAAACCGTGGAAAATTAGATCTGGAAAATTGGAAAAATAAAAAATGGAAATGTTTTGGAGAGTGAAAAAAAGAAGAATTTTGCAAGAAGGAATGTTCGGAATGGAAACAAAACGAAAGACTTGGAGACTACAAAAGAGAATGAAAATATACTAAATAAATTATGTTTTAAGGTGTAATACAAACATTACACTGGGTATAGCAGAAATGCGTTGGTTGACGGGAAAACCGAGAAGAGAGCACGACTAGCAATGAGGAGGAAAGAAACATATAAAAAAAATATGAAGAGCCGTCACCCTTAACATTGTACAGGCTGCACAGTAAAATAGGAAGAAAGCGACAGTCTTTGATCTTGTTTCAATTCAATAAACGACTTGATTGTATCACTTGAAATGAAAAGCTCTTTTGTGTGTTTTTGAACGGCTCTTGTCTCTTTTGACACGCGTCTCGTGCATCGATGTACATCGCAGTAAGGAGTAAATGCGATGCGAAAACCGAGAGCGAGAATGCCATAAAACATACAACAAAAAAAATATATATAAAATAAAATTAGGAACAATTTTGAATTAAAGTAATTCAAACGACGATTACAGAAGATGACGAGGTTGAACAAGGTATACAGTCAAAATAAAAGCAAACCCGGCAAATGAGTAATGCTTGTCTACAGCCAATATTCACATGGAATGATAGATATTCTTATCTTCTTTTATCCACGTTCAGACACGAACATTTTACTTTTTGGTACATTTTGGATTGTATTATTTTTCAATTTACTACATTCATTCACATTCATTATTTTAATTTAGTCTGTTATTTAATTTTTATTTGCGTTACGGATACATTCAATACATGGTCCATCTTCTCTTTGGCTATGACAAAAATGTGAACATTTTAAAGAGACATTCGTTATCTAAACGCATACATGTATGTATGTATGCGTATAGACATTCTAGACGATTGAACATTTATTCAAGTTTTGTTGACATCATTTTTGGGTTATACAAATGGACGCAATTGAAATGCACACACAAAATGGGTGATTCAAACATCTCAGTTCGAAAAGAGCGTATGGTTTTTCATATATATTTTTCCTAGGGTATTATATCACCCATTAACAACCATTTAGTTGAATAATATAAGCTAATTCATTTCGTTTCATTTCACAATTCTTCCAATTTAATTCAAATAATTCCACAATTTATAAATACATTATTTGAATTAATATAAAATTGGACACAATCATAATGTGTAAATCAAATTCTCAGAATGTCATTCATAACTACTGACCAGGGGTGGTAAAAAAGTATTCATGCGTCCCAAATGACAGCCGTTGATTCTGAAAAACTGAAAAAAATACTCGCCCTTTTCAAAATCACTAATGGAAATATAAGAATGCATGGATTTCGCTCAGATACGAATCACCATTGAATTGTGTTATAGATAAGGACCAAAGTGAATGCATATATGTACTTTTGTGTATCAGCCCCGAATTAATGAAATTAAATATCCCAAATACATATTCAGATATCGAATGACGTTTTGTAATTACGAAAAATCATTACGATCAATCTTGTCGGTCAGAATCTTTTTCTATTCGAAATTTAACACAATAGTATACTACATCTCGATTTTCCATATTCAATACGGATGTTTTTCCGACCATAAACACCCAAATTATTCATATCACTTTTTGACTGTATTCCCTTCATCCAACATATTGTGCGTATTATTCAATGCTGACTTACGTTCGCATGGCATGTTTGGACATCGTTTATATCTTCAATTCGGTTAATTATTTAGCGATTTTCGCATCGGATGTGGCATGCCATTCTCCTTGAGTGGAAAATGTATGGAGTTACGTATGCATCCTGCATAGCGTGTTTATTGTCAATATAGTTCGTGGGCCGACTGTTCTTGTTTGGTCAAAAAGGATTCAAAAGATGTGAATGTGAAATCGTCTTGTCATGCTTTAAATTGTTTTTTTTTTTTTTAATATTTAATAGTTGTCCTCAAATGGGAAGAGGTCCATTGATAATTAACGTATCCAAATTGAAATGATGCAAATCGTATAAAATATTTCGTTTCAAACACAGCAATAATTATCAATGTCATCTGTTCGTGCTTTGAGTGAATTTTTTGGGGACTCTCTTTTTTGCCGTTCATCGATATTAACAATTTCATTGCAAATACATTTGGCATTACCAACATGTTGCATTGTTGAAAAAAAAAAAAAAAACAATAAAAACGTTAAATAAAATTGGCTTTCATCAATATCTGGTTCGCATTGAAACGACGAACGAATCTTGTTGAAAACGTGCGAGTAGACATTAAAGCATTGTAAATGTATTTCGTGGCTGGGCAATTTTCATTATCTCGTTGTCTCGTGCTTTATGGTCATTGTAGCCATCGTTGCGGGTTGTCGCCGTTTTGTATTATCATGCCATATCCATGTACATGTCCAAGAATATACATTTTCAGTTAAATTCATGCATGGCATGCACGCACGCATACCAAAAGCGAACGACGCTTCCATCCAGTCATCCCCGTGATAGAAACAAATTCATTTGCAGCTGAAAATTGCAAACTTTTTACCAGAATGTGTGTAAAAGACAGAAATGTAAATGCCGTATACAAATATACCGAACAGACGAACAATGCAATATAATACTGATAAGTACAATGCACGAATTTCATTCCACAACCGAACCGAACCCAACCGAAAGCTGTGTTGAATGAAACAAGAATGAAAGTCCAACTGTTTTATGTGCGGAAAAACTTTTTGCCAACTGACTTTTGGAGTTGAATTAAAGTACTTACCAGATAGACTTATACACGAAACAAAGTGACAGAACCAGTGCACGACGGCATGAAAAATGAAGAACAATAACCGTAACGAAAGTCAAAACAACAACACCATCATCACGTCAACATACGATTGAAGCGACCCAGTTGAACGCACACAGACATAGGACAAAACAATAACAACAATAACAAAAATGCACGGTGAGCACGGTATTGAAATGGTGCTCATCACATGGACTCTGAACTGCGAAAAATAAATTAAAAATGAAGAGAATAAAAAAGAGAGAAAGAAAAACCAGTACGCACACAACCGAAGAAGAAAACCGAAGCGAAAAATAAAAATAAAAATGCGAAAAGAAAAGGCTACGGCAGAATAGACATGACACGCAAACTTATCGTAATACCTTACCTAAACCTTGATAAAAACATGAGCCCGCCCGACTGCAGGCATTGTTAATTTATATTGGCTACAAATACATTTACAATTTTTTCGATTCAACTCTGCCACCGGTGGCACACGAACTTCCGCATATATTTTACGCTTTTGTATGTTTGTTTATATGTGGAGGCATTCATGTGATTCACTTAATTCCATTTTCGTCTTTTTGGACGGTTTATTGCTTTTGTTGGCGTGTATCCTTCAACTAAAATAATGGGTGTGGAAGACTGTCGATTTCGATACAAATCCAAATATAAATTTATTTATTCTCTGGATTGAATGCAAACTGATATTATCTCCCATGCTCACGATCCACAAGCGTTTCGAAGATATTCTATCAAACCTTTCATGTCTTAAAATTCTAATTTCATAAACTAACATTTTATTTTCATCATTATTAAGTATTCGCAAACAAAACAGAAGCTCATATCCATTAACCCTGAATTTGTCCAATAGTGCACCGGTGTGTTGATCAAAGGAACAACAACAACAACAACAACAAAAAATCAACTGTTTATTGTTATCATGATTTGAAGAAGTGATGTGTTTCATATGCGCTTTTCTAAAATTAATTAGTCGCCTGACAATATCAATTAGCTCGACAGACATTCTTCGTTGAGGTTTATTGAATTGACTTGCTTTCAGATGGGCTGTGCGTGTATCTAATTGTTCAACATTCATATAAATAAACCACTCCCTTAGCTAAATACTTTTTATGCCTATCGCATAGATTTTTTTCTCGTCATTCCTCCAACGAAATGAAAAAAGAAAAATACAAAATGATGCATTCAAATCAATTGTTAAATAATATTACGGTCATTTGAGTCATTTGAATTCAAATAGTTTTAATTTCTAATGTCACCAACAGCATTATCTAAAAAAAAATTAAATATGAGGAAAATTGTGTAGTTTCTTGTTTGTTAATTTCATAGATATTTTGTTTTAGTTGGTGCGTATATAATTCAGCGATGTCACAACAATTGAAAACTGAATAGAATTTTCTTGTGTCACATTCGCTCAATTACATTCGATCGATAGGCATTGAGCCAACAACGAAAGTAGAAAATGTCTATTTTAAATAATTGCACGCACGCTGTGTAAGCTCAAACTGATTTCAAACTAACATTTTACCAATCTGCATGTCCATCAAATCAAAATACTGTTTAATGTGATGCGGTGGTGTGTTTCGGTTTATTTTGGATTGACCTAACAGTTATACATTTGCGTAAAATACTAAATGGAAAAGGTTGGAATTTACACGCGTTCGTTGTAGTTAAAATAATGTTCGCATTTGTGCACCATAAGATGCTTCAAAAAGTAATTCCGAAAATGGCATGAAAATTGACTGTCGAATGCATCACACAGTCATAATGCCCCATTCACTAAACCCACCCCATACCTCTCTTCCTCTTTGCGTTTTCAGTCATTAAGTAACATTTCAAATGCTGAAAATTATCCACAAAGCACCATAAAAACAGACCATCAACATAATGTAAATAAAACGCAAGGAACAACGAAATAGGTGTGGAAGGAACGTTAAAACCTCTCACAGTTTTGGGCGTAAAAATATAATTCCATTTCACAAACGGAAAACATAGAAGAAATAACATAAAACGAGAAATCACACAGACAACTAAAACAAATCACGGTGGACAGCAATCGTACGTTGCCCTTCGTTGAATTTGAATACACTGTTTTATTCTTTAAATATAGTCAGCATGAGTAGAATCATTGACGATCAAATTGGGTAGCAGTCATTGAAGCGTACCGCTTTCCCCTTTTCCAACCACTCGACAAATATATTTCGTATCATGTTTACTATGTATGGCTTTCCATGTTTACAAACCATCACTTTGAGTGAATCATTTGAAGAAAGAGAAAAAAAGCATATCATCTTGCTTATTTTACATTTTTTTTTCGATTTTTTTTTAATTTTTGATTCACAGAGAAAATATAATGTAAAAGATGTTATCCCCTTGCTGTTTTTCTTCCTTCTTTTTTTGCCACTCTATCGTTTTGTTATTATTTTTTATGACTTTTGATATAACGCGCCCTTTCGATGATTACGTACCGCGTACACATTTGACACGTCGTCTATTTTGCCCATGATATAAAAGAAAATTAGGAGTGATAACACGAAGATGATAATGCAAATGGGAAAGAGAGAAAAAGGAAAATCATTTAACCTAATCAGAAAATATGTTAGAAACCAATAAAACTGAAATAACGGCCATAAAATGCTTCTTCTAACGTTTAGTGTATCTACTTTATAATTGATTCATTTTCATTGTGACAGAGGAATGAGAAAAATGGAGCAATTTGTATTCCATACATCAGCCATTCATTCATTTCATGAATCACGTTTGTGTGCTTACAATCGAAATATCTAGAAAAATTTCGAATTCTGTTCGTTGTACGTCTGCAAATCACAATTAGAATAAAATTGGATTTCGATTTCTATGCTCTGCACTCGATTTTTAATTAAGTCGTTGAATGTATCGAACAGTTTGGTTTCTGATTCGCTCAAGAAACATGATTAATTAATCAAAAACATATCCGATTCAAATCTGAATACACCGACACATGCATGCAACGATGAAATCACGAAAACCAATTCGTAAAATATCATTGCAAAGAACTTAAAAATTAAAATTGTTTATTGTTTTATATGTTTTGTACACATACATAGGTATTCATTATTTGTGCTATTGCATTGCATACCGGTCACGCAGAAGCAGTCATTCCTCAGTCTGAGTAGTTGCTGATTCTTTTTTTTTGTGTTCATTCTTGTTGTCTCTGTTTCGTCGTTCAACCATCGATCTGAACGATGCTATCTTGCTAAAAGAATATGGATCTTGTCGAAGCGTCGACAACAGGTCCAAAACATGAAATTCATCTGAACGCATAGTTGGTTTACCTTCCAACCGCTACCGAATCGAAAATTCATGCACACGTTTATCATGTATATGTTTGTTTATGCGCCTGTGGAAATGTGCAAGTGAACGCGTGTCGAAAGTCATTTCACTGAACGAAATTTCACTATAAGTTTAATCGACCGACACATAATCTTTGCCAGCATTTTTTATCACATTCATTGCTTGCTTACACTCATATACAGCACATTTTCTTTTGCTTTTGCTACATTCAAGTCTTTGCAATGCGCAATGTACACGACCATCCAGCTTATGAATGGATAAATAAAATGAATGTCAACGAATTATTTATGCATGCATATGAAAAGCAAAAGCATCAAGTAAAAGTGAAGCCAAATCGACAAAAAGTCCACATACTCAACGCGTTACAAAAAAGAAAGAGAAAGACACTAGAAGGCCGCAGTTGACACTGTACAAATAATGAAAAAAAAAAAAAAACAGTGTGGAAGTATAGATGCTTGGTGGAGTATGAATGTGCTTGCATATAAGGTGAAAAGGGGGACAGACGCGTTCGTTCAATTACATAGAGAGTAACTGTGTGGTTTTCGTTTGGGCATCAATTCTGTCAACGGTGAATCGTTGTTGTTGTTGTTGTTTTTTTCGGTCGATTTCCAGCAAAACGTGCTATTGTTGTTGTTGCCTCCCATGTTTTGTTAAATATTGCATGTTTATGCACTTGACGATTTCGTGCTTGAAAATGGAATTCTCGCATTTGCATTTTATTAATCATTTTGCGATTGAGCGTCATCCTCATCAAACACGGAAATGAGAAATAACACCAGAGATAGATAGAGAGAGAGAGAAGTGATTTCAATAAAAACTAATAATTCCACACAATATTATCAACAGTACAATCGAGCATTTGAATCGATCGCAAAATAATCACATCAATATAATGAATAATACAATAAATTAACACATCAACTAAATTTCTCCAATGACAACAGACACAGCAAACGAAATTTAAATACCTTCGTATGTACTTTTTTATATCAATAAAACACTAAGAAATTTATTTGATTCGCATTTGACATACAATTTACATTTTTGTCGCATCAAATATTAATTTATTTAATACCCATTGAAACGATTTTATTGTTAAATTAAATTTATATTCAATTTTAATGGTAGTCAACTTGCAAATTAGTCGTAAAAGGATTTTTTTTATGTCATCCCGAGCTGGTATCTTCATAATCTGATTCGAATTATTTGTAATAAAAACACCAATCCACTTTGGAAAAAAAGAGTGTGAAAAATCAAATCCGAACACCATTAAAACCGAAACATCGAGCATTTAAATCTTCGTGAATGTTCTTCATTTATACTGCAAATATTTACAACCATTTTCATTTGATTGAATGACCAATGAAGTGTAAATAATCTAGACTATCGCCCCCATAATTAAATTGAATTAACAGCAATGTACAATTTTTAATGAAGAATAAACAATAGCTACAAATTGTTTCGATTACTATATAGAAGAGACTGTCAATTGGATTTTTTCAAAATGTTCGTGCCACATTGTTTTGTAAGTTTGACATGTAAAAAAAGCCGAAAAAAGCTTGCCGGATGAATTTCGGGGGAAAAGATTAAAATTTACATATTGTACAATTGATGCCAGTATTTCAAAATCAGAAAGCTGTTTGACACTTTCCAAAAGGAATTTTGGCCACTTAAGCAAAGTGTAAATGCATACATTTCTGCATATGCGTATGCACTGCGTCAAGCGCATTAACACTTACAACCATCGAAATAGTTTTACGTGTAAGAGAAGTATTCTGGGTTCATTTCGCACTGGTCGACAGCTCTGTGTGGCGGCTCATGTTATTGTTTTTGTCTTTTTCATCTCCGTGTTCGCCTATTGATGCAGCAGTCGACACTTGCTTGCTTATATTCAGTGCAAAACATTATTACCAGACTTATACATAGTAGTCCTCTTATGACCCTGAGCTAAAGATTTCACTGCGTTGTATATTCATCCAATCTACTATGGATCTCACGGGAAAAGTGATAAAACTAAGTCTATTTTGATTTTGTGAGTATAAGATAAAGATCATTCCTACTACATATATACAAAATAACATAACGTACCTTTCAATCCTCATGGCCGAAAGAAAAAAGTGAAGAAAAAATTAAATTTGCTTTTGAATTAATTTTTATTATCAGTTTTTGGTCATCTTAATTTCGTTTGATCTTCCAAAATTGTTAGTTTCACTAAATCATCCCAAATTTTGATTTTCGATATTCTTTCTCCATTACATTTCCAAATATATATATATATATGCGTTCAATTATAATAATAATAATTTTTATTTGTGAATATCATGATTTTCACAATTACATGTGATTTAGTGTGAAAATGGTACACGCTTTTTTTCGCTGTTAAAACGCAAAATTAAAACGAAAAAATTTTATTCGTTAAAATGCTTTGAAAAGATATGCACAAAACCGTAGTTTTTAACATTTTCTCATAAAAAATCCCAAAAAAGAACAATGTTGTTGCATTTTAATAAAAAATAAAGAAAAGAGAACCGTTTTTATTTCGCTTTAGCGTTTCATTAATATGTGTCCCATTTTCAGTCACACATATTCGTTTATATGTACTTGTATTACATTTTGACTAAAACATACTTAGACCTAGAAAAAATGTTACAATAAAAATAATTAACCATCTTGTTGTGTTTTTTGTTGTTGATTTTAGTATTCTATGTTAAGTTTTGTATATTGTTTTTATTTTCCGTTTTATTTTTTTCTGTTTGTCTTGTCTGTTGCATCTATTTACACAAACGGACAATGTTGCCGATATTTTACCAGATAATATATATTATATATTAAGATTGAGGCTGAAACGAATGTTTCACAAATTGTAATTAAAGGTCAAAAGCTCTTAGTGTGTTTTCCACTTGATTTAGCCAAACGAAAATAAACATTGATTGCATTTATGTTTCAATTTCACTCATCGTTCATTTCATTTTTTTGTTGTTTCTTTCTTTGGTTAAATATATTCAATAACTTATGATATTAATTATTTTCTGGGTCCGTAGATATGTAATATAATAAATTCCATTATTATTCATTGATATTAAAGAACTTCTTCATTCGTCAACGGCAATAACTTTGTTCTTAACTAGCGCTGAGGCAGAGAGAAATAATATTTTAATTGCAATTGGAAGAGTATAGAAAGCAAGCATTCGTAGAAAAGTATTTCTCTCTCTCTCTCTCTCTCTCTCTCTCTCTCTCTCTCTCTATGTATATTATAATAGAACCAATGCCGTTTGAAAAATGTATTGCTTTTCACCGAAGAATACAGTATCATAATACCATTTGAATGAGCAAATCTATGAATGTTCAAATTAATATGATATTTTGTACGTAAATTTTGCTGTAAAATTACCAGCAGCCAAAATGCATAGAGTCGTGAATGCACGAATTCGATTCACTTTTCAATTGCAATACAATTTTATTACAATATTCGCTCAACCAAAAATGTTCGGTTTCATTTAATGAGCAGCAGTTGGTGTTGATTTGATGTTGTGGCTACACATACACACCTCTATGTAATGGAGGAATGATAAAATAATGAGTTTTACACGAACAAAACTAAGATTACACTTTTATTTCTGTATCATTTCCAACATTTCCGATCGCTCAACATTTGGATGTGGAGAAACAAAAAAAAACAACACCGAAAAATAGTTGCATTGCTTCAGTCAATGTATTTCGACCGAAGAAGATTTCCATTGTTTTGCGATTTTTCAAAACAAAATTAACATTATATTTTAAAATAAGGAAAATTGCGAAAATATATTGATTATTTTTTCAGCATCTTGAGGATCTATATTTACTTTCCACAAATCAAAATTTAACATTTTCAAAGTTGATAAATGAGAATCATCAGATTTTACACAAGCGAGATTTTTCCTATACACCACGTGATTGAGCATTTATTTTATATCAGAATGCAGTTTTAAAAAGCAACCACGATAAATTGTAAGGTGAAACGATGAATGAAAATCTATTATAGTTGATTTGAGCTTCAGACACTAAATATTATTCAATGTTCCATGCGATTTGACTGAAGAGTTTTGTACAATTTTTAAAGTACAAATGAATCCATTGAAATATGAGGATAGGCTACCCCTCGGTTATAGAGAGAGAGAGAGAGAGAGAGAGAGAGAGAGAGAGAGAGAATGTATAGAAATAGAAGCAGTGAGAGAAATGAAAGTGCCAAAAGAGATGGGTAAACGGTCAAATATCGGTCAGTTGGTCATGCTGAGGGGTTCAGTAAGCACATAAATGCCTGAATATATAACCAAGTCAAAATGGCATACATCTTTAGATGAGGTCGGTCATTAACAAGAGTGAGTTCCGTCACATATATAGATTTTTAAAGTGGATTGTGTATTTTAAAGGTGATTAAAGGGAAAGTTTTACAGAGGATCCTGATTTTCCACGTTTCATAATACAAAATAACACAACATTGAAAAATAATTCGTTATCTCTTATTCGCATTGCAAAAGTAAACTACAAACAATCGAAATGTTCAATTTAATTGCAAAAAACTAGTTTACCCATATATTTAAGCCTATGAAAGATTACTATTTGCTCCAAAAAGGGAACATACTCTGCCATGTCCCTCATCGATTGAAATATTATGTATCAAATCATGTGTCGAGTTCATTTAGTCTGGTTAAAGAAAAATGCGACAAACAGCGTTACGAAGAATATTGTCTGAAGAAATTGAACGAAAAAAAAACACGAAGAATATAGAACACTAAGGTACATAAGCTCATGTGTGACATTCTTATTTGTCTAGAGATCAAAGCGAGGTCTTAATATTTGTCGCTCAAACGGGAAAAATCCAAACAAACTGCTGAGCTCCCTATGTCTTTCTCTCTCCCTCTTTCCGTACGTGTGTGTGTGCGTGTTTTTTTGTCGGTCTACTTTTCTCTTCTGCCATCATTCTCTTACAAAAATTGAAAATAGTTAAATTTTTACAAGATGGTTCTCGGCTGTTATTTGTCAATGAATCCCTTTTGGTTTAAGAATTGCCTCCGGCCATGCCACATTTTATCAGCCATAAAGCGTAAAGATAAAATGCATATTCGAAAGTCGAACTTCAGCATCACAGAAATATTCAATACATATTCTGTTTTCGAAGTGAAATTTGTGAAAGATATTCATAGCATTTGGTTACGATGTGTGCATTCGATTGTATTTTTCTTTTTTGTTGGTTTTTATGAAAACGTACTGAATGCCGTTTCACCTTTCAACTGAATTAATCGAATCAATGTGACTGATGGTGTGTTGATAATGGTTTTACAGAAGAAGTATAAGCGGATTAAAAATAGTACAGGTTGGAGAATAAAATGTAAGTGTGAATAAAGTTTTGCCAATGTGTGATATAAAGTACAATTTGATAAGTAAGTTGTTGTTTTTTCTCTCTTTTGAATATGTTTGACCTTAATATGTGATTTATTTGATTATGTCACAATTAAAACCAAATCTTCTCTACATTGATCATTCAGAGCTTTTGGCTGCATTTGATTCACAGTGTTGGAAGGTATTTTATTAAATTGGAAAAGTTCAGAAGCTCATACATGAATATTGGCGATATGTAATCACATTAAGTGGAAAATCCAATGAATATTGTCAACGCGTATTTTGCATTGGTTAGATATGAAAATCAAAAAGGAAGGTGTATGCACCTGAAATAAAGTTGATAACATTTGTCTTTCCTCATTTTATAAGAGAGAATATGTAAGTTTTCATTATTTGATTGTAATATTAGGTTTGGTTCTGTTGAAAGAAAATTCGGAAGGGGAATTATAATAAATGGCTTTTCGGCATTTGTCATTGTGTCTAAATACAACAGATTCCTTATGCTTTTTATCATTTTCTTTGCATGAAAATATCCTATTTTTCCGAGCTTTACAATTTTATATGGTTTTGTTTGTTTGTTTTTGTTTGTAATGCGATTGTAATTAGTATATGATATTCGTGCGTATATCGGTAAAATAATTCACTTAGCACTTGGGATAACAATTCAAAATCGAGAAAAAAATTGACCAAATCTCATTCATCCCATTTGAACATGACTAGATTTGGTTTTGTATTGTTTACAGCATAAAATAAGAAGACATATTTGATTTTCTTATCGATAGTCTACCGATACTATAATACATTCTGGTATTTTTTTTGGTATTGTTTTGTTTTATAGCAGGTTAGAATACATATATGTGTTAAAAATTATAAATATTGTAAGAGAATAGATTAAATACTCACGAAAGTCGTTAAACACTTCCTAAAATTTACACTTGTTATATATTGTTTTGTTCGATTTGATTCTTTTTTCTGTAGAGATTGACTGCCTCTGTGCACATCTATTGTGATGCGATTGTTCCACTGCCAATTGCAATGGCCAATGGATTAGCAATGATACCCAATGAAGTGTTTGCCGAACCAGCTGGTGTCTCCTGCAGAATCGTAAGAAAAAAAACAATACAAGACAAATTTTACTAAATTATTCGGCGAATTTTTTTTTGACAGTAGAATTAGTATTTGAATTTAAATGAAATATTGAAGCATTGATTGTTATTTTCAACAAAAATTTAATTTTTTGTCTTTTAATCCATTTAAGATGTCGAAAAAAATCAAAGAAATTCGAATAATTGCGTAATAAATTTGGTAAGACACGTCTACAAAAAGTGATAAGCGTATAAAAAACAATTGAAATGTGTGTGGCTTTTTTTTGAAAAATCAATAGCGAATATCACTAATACCATTATGTAGTACTTACAATACTTAGTGCTCGCATGATACATGACTGCGATTGATCTGGTGACGGTGAACTGAGCTCTGGCCTCTCGAGCCTTGGAGAGCTATTTGGAGTCGATGCTGATGAACTATGGAATTTCATTTCGGTTGCAGGAAGCGGTGATCCGGAAGACACGTTGTTGAAAATTGAAGTAATTGTTTCAGTTCCATTCATTGTTGTTTTTTGTGGAATCTAGAAGCGTAATAAAAAATTGCACATTTTTTTTAAAATGTCAGTGCATTTATTTTGGTATTATACGGAGCAAGCATGAAATCATTCCATTGAATCGATGTATTACCTTATTCAGTATTGGAGATTGCATTCCATTCTCTTCAAAGTATTCGTTCGATGTTTCGACAGTATTTGCTTTTTCATCAATATTTCCATTCGTCTTGCTGCCTGAACTTTCCCTGTGATCATAACACTCTATCGGACATAATTAATTGGTCAAATAAAGAGATTGCAACATAATTATTGATTGAATTGTTGATTGGACAAAAAATACCCCAGAGAGGAATAATATCCGACAAGCCTAATTTGTAGAAGTTAAATTCACTTTGGAAGAGTTTCTTCAATTCAAAGTTGTGTCATCGAACATTAAATATGGAAAAACTCTAAATCTTGGAGAAAAATCTCTCGATATTTTAACAAAAATTTCAATAATTCGAGGAATTTTTCAAATTATCGAAAATTTTCGAAACATTCAAGTTATTGAACGTTGAATTGAAGAAATATTAATGCATTTAACAAGAAAAACCACTTTTGACGGGCATTATTTCCGATTGTGAGTGTATGTACTTTAAAAATTACCGATTTTATTGCCACCGATTTTGCTTATGATGCCATTGTTTGTATTATTATTATTATTGTTGTTGTTGTTGATGATATTATTATTGTTGTTGTTATTATTATTACTGTTACTATGGTTGTTATTATTGTTAATGTGGTTGTTATTTGTTGCATCAAAACCCAATTCATATATGTTTATCATGTGTGCTGCTTGTACATGCACCATCAAGTCCCACGGACTAATGAAATAGTCTTTGCATAACGCGCATAGCAATTTTGTTGAGGAAGACAATGTCGATTCTGAAATAATTCGTTTTTCAACAATTATTCAAACTATCATTTGGCATATAAATATTGTTGATAATTCAATTAAAGCATTTAGCGAACTCACTTTGAAAATTGTCTTGACATTTGCAAGTAAATCTTAATTTGCAATAAGATCGTTTGTGTTCCAACAAATCGGATAAGTCCGAAAAATATTCGCGACAGTTTCCGCAAATCAATGTATCTGGATTACCTTCAGTAAATCGAAACGAAAGAGAGCGAGAGAGAGAGAGAAACAAAATACTCTTATGAAATTTTGTTGCATTTCAACCATTATTTATCGTTGAAAGTTATCGGTTTCGGTTTCAATTATCGAGAACAGTAAAAAGATTAGCAAAGAGTTAAATGCACTGGGGACAAGAATAAACGGAACATAATATCAAATATATAAGCGATCGCAGATGCAATCCAAATGAATCCATTTGCAAACAAAAATAATAACATGAAGAACTCTAGCTACAGTGTTGATAAAAAAAAAATATTTGAACAAATAGAAAAGTTTAAACGAGTTTTATAAAATATATAGATATCAGGAAAATGTTTAAGCCAATGAAACAAAAAGAAAACACGTTCAAATACGAGGTCTGCCAACTCTGAAATGTAAATCGTAAACCAAGAGCTTTGTAAATATAAATTAAATAAATGCACATGGTTAAGAAACCATGATTGGCCAAAAGGATAACCATAAAACGAAATTTCAACGGATAACACAGGAAATCGAAACAAAGAACAATTCCTTATAGATGTAAACATAAAAATCGTTTACTTTTTTTTATTTCTTCTTTTGTCGTCGTTGTTCGTGTATGTGTTTTTTTTTGTTTTCTCTTCCTGTCCCACTTGCACCACTTCATGGCCAAAGCGTACGAAAACGAATTGGGAGCACAGAAAAAGTGAACAGAATGTAAATAGTATTTCGGTTTCACTTACTATAAACTTTAAATGGTCCTAGCAAATTCGGCTGTCCATTTATGTGATACACTGTTGAAATTTGTTCGCCAATACTCGAAGCAGTGGTGATGCCATTACCGTTACTGCCACCATTGAGTGCTACTGGTGCTACAGCTGATGCAACGCTATTATTTTGTAAACTATTTCCGTTTAATATCGGACTTGTTGGTAAAATTATTTGTTGTTGCGGTAGATTCACTTTATTATTAACAACTAAATTTCCTCGGGCTTGTGGTGTCATTAATCTTTGACGTTTTATTGGTCGTGGAGATGTTGTCGAAAACAATGTTGAGGCACAATAGCTGCATTGAAATTGAGAATGAGAAACAAACATGTGGAATTGAATGAAAGATCCGAAACACAAATATATAACTGTATACAAAATTGTTAAGCAGGAAAATTGTGACGCGACAATGGATTCGGTACGATGGTGCTGCATTTATACTAGTGCAACATATATTCAAATGTGTTTGGTTCGGCTCTGCGACGAGTGCGAATGCATGTAGTTGTGGCCAAAGCTTAAAAACGCAAAAATTCGTAGAGAGAGAGAGAGAGAGAGTGCTAGATGAGACAGACAAAAATAGTCTGGTCTAAAAACCATTTCCAAAAACAAACTCTTATTATGCGTTTTGTGTTCATCTATGTATTGAGATTGGCTATTTGAACTTTTATGCTCCTACTGCACTTGAACTAACCATACACATGAACTGACATCAACTGATGTGTGAACACACCACATAAATGTTGTGTAATTTTGTTTTAAAGGTTCTTCTTTCGGTTTGCATTTGTTCATAACAGCCTTCTTTCCTCTCATCTTAATTAACTGTTTTTCAACATTTTCGATTCGATGGCGTCGGCCCCCATTTTATTTTAGTTTATGAATTTCACTTTCAAGTTTTACAATAAAATCCAACAAAATTAGAAACCCAAACAGGCGATACCTAAAGAATTGTAGGTGCACAATTCGTTGACTGTATGTATATAATCACTGAAAATTGGCAAAAGATAGAGAATGATGGCATTTATGTTTATAAAAGAAACACCTGAATGACTGAACTTCTTTTTGATATTATTGTTTTGTATTGCGCTTCAAAACATGCACACACCACTAAAAATATGTAACGGCAAATTCGATCGAAAAGGAAACGAAGAGTGTAACATTTTCCGCGTGAAAATCAATCAATCGGACAGATGATGGTGAATTGCGCAAATTGCGCTAAACGTGCATGTAATGCAACACGTCGCTTCTGAATCATCTGTCGCTTGGTATTAAAATCGAAAAATGCGATTGATGGCATTATCATAAGCATATTGTCACACCCTCATAGGTGTCTCCATTTGATGGAATCTGTTTGCTCTGGCACTTCGTTCAACAACAAAAACAAAAAAAATTGTCGTACACGCAACAGGGCGACATACGCACGCTCTCGCATACACGAAATGAATTTTAATTCATGTCATTGAATCTGATACCTCGCCGAACATATGTCAGGGATGAATTCACATTCATATTTATGTGCTCATCATTTTAAATTGCGAAAATCAAAATTGTACACATAATAAATTTTGATGTGAATTGTGCGTATGCGAAACGCACACCCAAACCCGCGTCAATCCACACGCCAATGGATTGTCTATCACTGGCACAATTTTTTTTTGTTGCCAGCAATTCATCTAGAACTCTTCGTTTATACCGGACATTTGTTGAGATTTTTTTTTCACTTGATTATTAATATTTAAATGGAAAATGGAATTTAAATCTACAAACGTTCATGAATAATTGTATTAAATCAAATTACATTAAGTTAATCTGTGAAAATGCCATAAACTTGACAACGACTAATGCTATTACAATTGCACGTTGCAGCCAACCATTGTGTCCTTTGTCTGTCCATCTTTTTTTCCGGCTATACATATAATTTTATACTCTCGTTTTCGTCGATCAATATCTTACGCCATGCAAATGTGCATTGGTTTTTGGTAACTTCAGCATATGCACTCAATTCTACTTAGAATTTATGATTGAAAATGTCAATCTCTAATCTTGATGATGTTTGATACGCGTGTTGTTGTTTTTTTTTCTTATCAAATGCACATGTACTTATTTACATGTTGTAATAAGTTATGAATCACAACAAAAATCGATATATGTTTGGATTTAACTTACCTGTCATAATAATAATCCCAATCATTTCCAGTTTTGGTGATATTCTGTCGCTTTCGACCGATTTGGTGTGGTTTTGGTTCGGCTACCATATTCACATCTAGAAATAATGAACAAACAAATACTGACTTAGTCACAAGTTTCAAGGTTTCATCCAAAATTCTCTGACACTTCAAATGAGTATAGAAAGTATCCATAAATTTGAATGCGGTTTTTTCTTAATTTGTTTTCTTTTTTATTCAGTTCAAACTCAAAGCGCAAAAAGATTTTTTTCAAATTGTAGATTGAATCAGCTCTCATGCAATTTGTTTCAGCCGAGAAGCCCCCCTTTTTCACCACTCTGAGTACAAGACTTTCCTTATCGCAATGCCAGAGTATTCGCTGCGTTTTTTTTTCTTTTGATGTTTCACATCAAATCAAACACTTTTATAAGGGACAACATTGTTTCTTCCAACTTTCCAAACGGCGAGAAATAACAAAAAGTGCATAAATATTTATTTGCAATAAAAAAAGGGTTAATTTGTAGTTACGTACTGGTACGGCTTGGATATTTATTTGGATTGAGTTGAGTCTAAAACCAACAAAGGAATGATCGCAGCAATTGAAACAAAAAAAAAAACAATAAAAACAACTTATAGCAAAACATTTTTTTTTTTGCGGCGAAGTTCCTTCAAAATATGTGAACTTTAAAAAGTTTTTTACCATAACAATTATCGGTTGAAAATTTATCAAGCATGACGTTCACGTCAATGAACAAAAAAGGTTTTTGAACATTGCTTTGATATACATACTTAAATTGCTTTCGATGATTTCATTTTTCATTTTCATAATGAAGAATCACAATTGCCATATTCAAAATAGAAAATGTTTTCATTTCTTTTACTCAAAAAATAATGCATTTAATGCAATGTTCGTCTGAACGTTTTATTTCACAATGTGTCTCCTCATTTTGCGTGTTAAATATATCCAAGGGGTAATGGAAGGTGGTAAATCCAAGGGGTTAATTGCTATTGAAGATTAGTTTTCAATGCAGTTTAAAATGTTTTGTTGGATTTCACAAGTATTCTATTGATATTGAGATGGTTTAAAAAAAGAAATTTGGTGTGATTTCTATCATGGCATTTACTCGAATTTATATATCGGGATTCATGGCATACAAAATACATTGTTGATTTGTAAAATGTATTAAAGTCGAAATATGTTTGTTCATGTTTTCGATAGTAATTTCCCCCTTGTGTTAATCTTATCCTATTAGTGAGCTTTAAAATTATTTGTGTTTTCATCGGTTTCGGTTTTTATTTTGATTGGAAAGAGAAAACAAAAATGAAATAAAACAATGAGCAACGCGGCTAAGAAACAATTGCGGAATCGTGAATAAGACTTAGTATAGAATCGGGCACAAAATTGTGCATATTGCAAATGGTTTGAAGCGAACGATGAAAATGTTGTAATGAAGTTTTTCGAACTTTTTTTTTCCCGTCCATGCAGAAATTTTATTGCCTGCAATGCAACGGTGAGAAAATTACATGTAAGGCGTACAATGGTTAAATACGATTGTCATTAAACGAATATGGTGTACTTGATGTCGGAAACTCTATACATTTCATTCGTTTCGTTTAGCTTCCGTTTCGATATGTATGTTTCGGGCCATTTCAGATTTTAAGACGTACAGTCAATACTCAAACGCATAAGTATGGATGTCTGGAGCATATTGAAACCGAAGCGAGAAAAAAAACCACGAATTATATTGCATGGGGTTTGTGAATCGTTCATTTGTTTGTTGTGAAGAGTGGATGGAGATGGCAGCGAAACTAAGAGTGTCGCCTGTCGAGATAAGATATGCCGACGGACGAAGCTGAAATGACAAGAGTCAATATATATATATATATATTCAAGCTGTCGCACTCCAAGGTTTCACCACAATCAAATGAATTTTCTGCGTAACAATACTGACTCACCACTATGCTACACAAAAAGTGCTCCTTTTATGCTAAAATCCATTCGCCGTTTGATTGTTTTCAATCAACTGGATTTGTTGCTCGTTCACTTGAATATTCACCATTTTTGTTGTCTTCCCCTTCGAACAACACGAAAAAAAACAGCAACAAAAAGACCGCTACCGTTGATAATGACAAACACCGGAAATGTATAGCTTTTATGTTTAATGCAATCGTCTTGAAATATTAATACAAACGATGCCAAAAAATATGCCTGCGTTTTGCATATCGTGCTATTAAAACACTTGAAACCAAAGTGAAACGAGAATGAGGCGAATTTCTTTATGGTCACACAACCAAAATATATTTTACATCGTAAACAATTAAATGCTTTCATTAGGACGACGTATATACTCTTTCAAAATTATTTGCGAACAAGGATTTTATTTGGCCGTTGAGCTGTTATCGCGATTTCGTTGACAACATTTTTTAAAGTTTCATTAACGGTTGCGGTGGTCCGGGATATCATATATTTAAAATTCAATATCAAGTATTTAACGGGGAACAATTGTTCAATTTTGTAAGCAATATTAAATCACAAAAGATCGAAAATTATATTTTCCATTTTAAACTAGAATGAAATGTACATTTCAAAATGGTATAAACATTGTCACATCGATCATATTGTCAAGTGCATAAATTATGCTCATTTATATGAAAACATTGGGCTGATTTCTCATATATATACTTGACATGCATTCGATTATTAGCTAGCAATCATTAAAAATCAATTTCAATCAAACTTTTCCACTGACAATAGCCTAGTGAAATTGAATACAGGGATTTTACCTCTGTGGAGGGGGAACGGCGAGGGGGAAAACAGCCGGTGTATATTTGTATGAGATTGGAGACTTTTTTTTGCGAATCTCGCTAATGAGCGCCATCTGATTTTAGTGTGAATTAGATGCAAAAACTGAATTTAATTCTGTAGCATTGAAATGAAAAAGTGAAAAAACAACAACAATAGCACGGCCACACAGAGCTGTACATCTATGCGTGCTGATGCATACATACACATATACGCTTTCTTCATTCTTTCATTCCATTGCTATACGTATCTCACTGGTCAACAGATCTATGTAGCCATGTTACTGTTGTTGTTTTTTTTCTCTTTTTCGATTCAATTCATTGTAACTAAATTGAGTTCAACTATGGAATACAAGATGGCACAGATGAGGGGAATTCGCATTTTGTCTCTTCATAGGCTTAGCCGGTTGGGGGAAAATGAGGATCCTTCCACTCAAGGGAGGAGGAAATGTTTTTTTTTTTGGTCAAAAGGCGATTTTTATTACAAAAATATATTTTTTGGTTAAAAATATTTTCCTCCTCACTTCAGGAGAAGGATCCTTCTCACCGTTTCTCCCCATCAAAGGAACAATACCTGATATATAACGATGCGAATTTTTCTCATTAATCTTTTTCGCATTGGGTTTTATTTAAAATGACAAAACACATTGCAAAGATTACCCGAGTGGAAAAAAAGTGACTAAGTTACTATTGACTGTAAGTGACTATAGTTAGCTATATTCATGAATTTTAAAATTTTGTATGGAAAACAATCAACTATAGTTACTCAGTCAGTCAGGCGATTATTTTGGGACGTTTTGACTATCGGGTGACTATGATTAATGTCAACTATAGTTAGCTGTTGCAGTTAACCATAGCTTACTTTAATTTTTCGAAGTTAAATAAATTTAACTAAGGTTGCTTGTTTTTATAGTCAACAGTCAGTCAGTTTGTCCCAAAATAGTCAGTCACTTTTTTTGTACACGGGTATGCGATTTATGATGATAAAATATTGTTAAAAGTCTTTAAAAAAAACTATGCACTTACCTAACACTTGGCTAAGAATCGTTCTTCCATCTTCCCCGTGACAAGCGTTGCGGGCATCAAATGGATTTGTAAATTGAACGAAAGCATATCCTTTGTGCATTGAAATTCCTGTTAAAGATTTAAACAAGAGATGTTTGCTACAATACTTGAAAAAAATGAATAGGTGGGTATTAATGAATTTTTGCATTTGAGCAAAAGATGAAGATTTTTAATTTTTACTTGTTTCTCTTGAGTAGGAAATGTCTATGTCTTTTACACCATGTTAGAATTTAATCATTTACTGGTATATATCCACATTAATCTATAAATATGCGAAATGTTCTCAGCTTGTTTATTTGTGCGACGATTGCAAGTGTATATGGTCAAACAATTCCGCAAGAATTTCTTATTTACATCACTCAAAATACACATATGTAACAATTAAGAAAAAAAAAACGATTGCAATACATATATGACATGTACAAAGTACATATATAAAGGAAAGTGGTCACTAATATACGAAAACACATCCTGATGTATACCGCTCTCTGGCAAATAAAATTCAAGAACAAAATTGTTGGCGCGGAAGCAGCGAATGTGAATGTGTTATAATGGCCGCAGTTGAATGTCGATAGAATATATCGTAGAGACAGAGATAGTGAAAATTCGAAATAATTGAGCAATACGTCAACATAAATTCGCATGTAGTAAAAATACGATGGCATTATTTATCTCTGCATTGGAATTCATCGTACGATTGAATGCCATATGCATGTATGTGTGTATGTGGATATTCATTGCATCATAAATGTTTAAATAATTTATCAGCACCGTAACGACTAGTAAGACTGTTATTTCGATAAATAAAAGTTCATATTGTGCATTGTACCTCACATTGTACAATTTGCCATGTGCAATGAGCCTATGCTATTATTGTTTGAACTGTACACCGATTGAACAATTGCTCTTTTTTTACTCATCACGCATTAAAGGGCACAATTTTGTTGGACACTGGATCGATATATTACGGCTGCATTCAAAAAGAATGAAATAATGATTTGACAACGAATTGAGCTAGTGTTCCATTCAAATGCTATTTTTCAGTTTAGTCGAAGCATATTCTATCGTTTGAGATTATTTAAATAGAAATCAATCTTCATTTGCTATAATCAACTATTCCCGATCTCTCTCTCGATATCTCCTTCAAATCTATTTTAATTACCAGCTCTTTGTAGAGCAACCATTATTCAATTCAAAATTATTGTCCGGTATTTGTACTACTTGCGATCCAATCTACGACATTGAATGGAATATCATCAAAAATCGTCGTAAAAAAATTGTCGGAATTTCAAATGTCCATTAAATTACTTTGTGTTAAATCTTTCGCTGCTTCTCAAAATAAAAATGCAATAAACATAAATTAATGGAAAAAAACGAGAATTACCTGCTAAACGACCGTATTTTTGAAACATTCGTTCCACATCTGTTTTCGAACATTGAAATGTGTTTAAATTCCCAACAAACACTCTTGAATTCACCGCCTGCGGATCCTGTGAATTCGTCTGATTCGATAATTTTGACATTTTCATCTTGAATCGGTCTTGATTGTATTTACTCGCACCCGTTAAGATTGATCTCTTTTATGAGATCACAACAATTATAAAACTGGATTTTTCTCAGATATTTTTTTCTCCCTTGAATTTCACTCAAAATTTTAACTTGTTTTCGTCATCAATTTATGTAGCAAATGTTTTTCTGAAATATAAGCAAATACAGTACATAAATTAGGGATCAATCAAAATAAAACTTGACTGAGACACTTTTCAGAGGATTTGTACAATTTTTCGTTACAAATAATAAAAATTAAAAAGAAAAACGTCACACCAATGTTTCTAAACTTTTGCCATTGAATATATTTTATTTAGCATCATTTATTAGAATTATTTCTTAGTTTTGCAGATCAGCTGACAGATTTGTTATTCAGTCGTAATTCAAATGTTTCTTTTTTCTTTTTAGTTCAGTTGTGTTTTGAGTTATGGATTCAAAATAATGGCTTTTCTTTCATTCAAATCACACCGCAAAATGAATGAAAAACTGAAAATATTGTAAAATTCGAAGGAAAAATAGACAGTGAACAGAAAATATGATGTGATTGTGTCGAAAGAATATTATTACACATTATTAAAATTAAAATCGTTACGAATATGAATGATGAATCATATTTGCTTGTGTGTTTTTGTTCAAATCGGCATATGTTAAATGAACATGTGAATTTGTAAACGCATTTATTTACTGTCATTTTTGTCTCTGACATGGAATAGATGCATTTAGAAGAGTTACTTCATCGTAACTATACGAATTTCGAATGTGAATATTTTACAAACAATTAAGCGATGGTATTTTTAATTTTTGTTTTTCTCTTGATTCAGTTCAGCAGCCAAAAATATTCAAATAAAAATGAAGAAAAAAATACCTTTTTGCACAGGGTGTAAACAGTGCCATAATTGTCATATCAACCATTTTACATTCGATATTTTGTCGAAAAACAATCAAATCAAAAGAGAACATGTTTTCGCCAAATTGTGCAAATGATGCGCCCTATGAAAGTGAATGTCAAAATCAAGTGATACTATTTTTAGTAATGTTACGCGATATTTCAACAACATTTTTGAGCTTCCCACGATCATATTGAATGTATCATCTACATCATAATCATCATCATAAAATGCGAATGCATTTCAATGAGGACAGAATTAAATGAAATAGTTGCACTAGCGAAACCCATATAAACATCAAAATCTTAATCACATTTCTGCACATAGTTTTTTTTTTCAGTTGCTCGAGCAAACCTTCATTTTTGAACGTTACAGTTCTTCAATAAATCAAAATTCCGAATTAACCAGTATCAAAACCACTGCACTCTTCACTTGATTAAAATTAATAAAAAGAAGAACAAACGCGCAAACATAAAAAGTTGGCTAAAAAGCTTTTCTTTGTTTGTCTATTGTTTGAATGGACCAGGTCATACCAATTCACATCGATAAAAACATCCAACAAATTGAGAATGCAAACGAAACGATAAAACATGTACGAATATAATGGATTCAATATTATATATGTGATTTTTTTTTCTGGCATCATCGTCGGTAGAACAATATTTATGCCGTATTTACATATAATGATTTCGATATCGGATGCAAACGTACTCAATTTTGGTCGAACATTTCGTACGCAAGCATTGTTTGTTAATCTGTTTATTTGCGCTCGTTGGTCGAATTCGAAAATTTAATTTTCAAGTATTGGGATTCATTTGTTGCATAATATCGCTTCAAAAGGATAGTCTTGTTGCATTCTTCGACATGGTGTACGAAATGAAAATATACGAACATATGCATATTCTCAACATCGCAATCGCACTAATCAAAACAGATCGTTCACTTTCTTTGATGTTATTTGTAAATATTTAGTCGGATTTCGATGTTGATTTGAATGCGATTTTCTCTTTGATTTTTTGTAATGAGGTGCTACGTCGAAATTGAATTAGTCGTAAAGATCAGTGACGTTATCATTAACGCAATTTATTAATGAGTCCATTTCAACTGTTTGCCTGCCTTCGAAATTTGGCATTTATATATTTTTTTTCTGATCGCTGTTTATGCAAATTATTTTAAGATTTCCGGTTAAAATGTTTTGGAACAAAGACTTATTCTGTTTCATTCCAAATTAAATTTGATACAACATTTCTCTGGCAAAAATTGGAATTCGGAGTATTTATTTAAAAAGCCAAGCAGAACTCAGAAAATGGGCTTAACTTCTGCGTAAGCTTTGTGGCCATTTCATGAACAATTTTCAATATATTCATTTTTCACATTCGAAAAAACTGTGGAGCAGGAGCCTATTAGTCTGATGTATCGGTGATAAAGTGCTATTGTTTGTGGATGTGATTCTTCAATTGTATATTTTAAATGAAACGAAAACAGAAAAGGTGCATTACACTTAGAGCTGTAAATGATGTTTCAAGATTTCATTCAAAGTTTCAAGTAATTTGAAGAAAACATGTCTAAAAGCATTTTGTGTTTGATATTTTTCGATTCGATCGCAAAAATAAGATACACACACATCTACAAATTTGAGTTAACACGAGTCAATCTTGTGGTGTCCGAGTTTAGCTATGCTTTAGTTCATCATAAATCTAATTCAGACTCACAAATTAATTCGATTAGCATCAGTCAGACGTATAAGCGACGCTACTACAACCGCCCTGAAGTATTATCTCTTAAATGTTGCGGCTTTGTCTACAATACTTCATTGGATTTTCTTCCATTGTTCTGCCACTTGTCACATTGGCAATATTGGTAAAATGCATTCCCCAACCACTCTTCTCATTGCTATGCTTGTATCTATTTCGTACAAATTGATGCATGTGAATGAACTCATCCACCAACATGGTACAGTGTTTTCCATTGATTTGTAATTAGTGTTGCATTTAATTCAATTACTAACACCCATTGCGAAGCGTTTGCTAAATTACTGTACATTGATAGTGGTATATATTGGTATTAAACGACTTGTTTATCGCATAAACACTTTCATGTGTACAAAGTCTAGGCACACGCTAAAAAATGGTGATATCTCCAAATATAGCTTTTGATTCGAATATGATGTTACTTTCTTCGACGAAAAAATAAAAACTATCACAAAACTGTGAAAGTTTCTCATTTAGAGTGGAACGGACAATATATTCACTTAAATATACATATATTTTAAAAACATTTTGATATTTGGTAAAACGGTGAGAGCGGAAGTTACAATTAGCGTTCCGATCAAACTTATTTTCGGTGGTACGCTTTTTAATGTATTTCATTTTATAAGTGTTCTTTGTGTTTTTTCTGGATAAAATCAAATTTTCACATATTTTGACCGTGAAAATATTATTATTGGTGGCATTCTTGTTGTTTTGAATCGATTGTGGAGAGCTGAAGATTGACAAAGTCGGTTGCCTTTCTATATTTCGCGAATATAATGAATATTTTTTCAAATTCAACCATTTTTTTGTCGCTTTCAAAGACCAAATTCCAAAATGATCATTCGAAAAATTTAAGTACTGAATAAATTTCTTGAATAAATTGTGTTCAATTGGCATCAAAGTTAAGTTGATAATGAAGATGTTGTGTGTGTGTGTTTTTTTTTTGTTATTTTCAACAACAAAACAAAAAACATTTGTAAATTCTCTGGGGCGCGCCAAAAGAAAACCGCATGTGATTCCCGATTTGTTTGTAATATATAATTACAACACCAAATTAAAGTTAATGCGATAATAATTGCATATATCAGAAAGGCATTAAAATGTCTGCGTCTGTAGTGTGTGGTGTTTAAGCGGCAAACGTGGTTGTGGTTTTGTTGATGAAATTGTTGCGGGTGCTAGTTTTTAGTCTAGTTTGAGTTTCACGGCGATTTCATACGCTTCAGGTCTCATATGAGATTGCTATTATTGTACATTTTTGCCCGTTAAAAAAGTTATAAAAGTTTATGATTTTTCTATTTTTAATGCTTAAATACAAAACGGAACGGCCAATATTAGTTGAATACGCAAAATGTACCGAAAAGCATTAAACGAAAAAGAAATTTTCGAATGCCGTCGCAAAAAGATTAAACTGTTCAAATCTATTCCGTTTTATAGAGAAAGTGTGCAAATGTATTGGGTTCTCTTTCGCTATTTGGAACGAACCAAAAAAAAAAAACTTTTCCATTTTCTTGTTATCTGAAGAACAATATCGTTTTGCAGGACGAGTAAAGAAAATATGCCTTTATGATATCCTTATGTGCAATATACATTTTAGTGGTTACTGAGCTTTTAAATGGATTTTCCTGTATGAAAGAACATTATGATACGTGTATGTGGCATATGCATGTCCATGTCCATGTGTGTGCATGTACATTGTCGAGGTAGTAAGCGCACTTTTTCAGATTGCATCGTCTCACATTGAGTTTTTATAGAACATCAGCACCAACTTAATGAAAGCACTCCATATGATTTCGTTCCATGCTCATGTTCTCTCTATACATATACATATATATGTGTGTGTATGTGTGTTTTGTATGGTTCATTGTTTGTACATTTGCCGGTAATAAAAAAGCGTAAATTCAATTTCCGCTTCAAGATTTTATATGTGAAATTAGATGTTAATTTGTAATGTGGAAATTTAATAAAGTACCATCCAATTTTAAAGTAAAAGCGAAGATGAAAGTGGCGATCATTATAACTGTACAACAAAAATGTCTAGGAACAATTTTAATGAAATTTATGTAAAATTCCACAATAATTATTCGGTATTTACGCTTGAAAACAACCAATCGAAATGCATTTAAATCGTGATTGCATTGCTCCAAATAGGGTTTAGAAACAAGCAATAAGAGCAATTATCGATCTATTCACCATGAAAATTCATCATTTATTAATATCGATAAATATATATATAGAGAGAGTGAGAGAGTCTAAATAGACGCACAGAGATTCGAATGTAAATAGGTTTTGTAATGTCGACGTGTGTACAAATTCACAGTTCAACGCTCAGTTAACAAATAAATAAGCATAAGTACTATTTAAATTTCGTACCTCCAGAATTATTTCGGGTATTTTTTTTAGGGGAACATTTGGGATTTACGGATTATCATATGTAAGCTATCAAAATAGTATATGTATATATTATTCTCGTTTCTTTAACGTTCCTTATATTTCTTCTTGCAAATGTTTTCACGAATGTCATATGATTATTTCGTAACACAAGAATGAAAGAAACACAATTTAAACAACTTTTCAGTTTATTTTAATGGCTTACAAAAATGAAACTTTTCTCGTTTCCTCTTTTACCAATGCAATTTTTGAATTGGCTTCGTTCTTTTTTCTTTCTGCATACGTTTCAATTCTCAGCGAAAAAAAAAATTGAATAGAAGATGAACATTTACACTTCTGATTTGCACAAAAAAAAATTATTTTGTTTTTCTTTTTTGTTATACGTTACACGATACACGGCAAGTTAAACGTTATAAATTTACACAAACTGAATCGAAAATCTTAAGCACAGCAACATTTGCTCGTTTTGAATTTATTCACACATCATAAACGCCGAAAAGATCATAAATTAATTGTTCATCTCACTAGAAAATATGTCATGCACATTAGGAGGACTTAAAACCACGATTTAAATAAACATGTATGTAACGTATGTAGGTGCGTGTGCAGAAAATACTTTTAATACGGAATTTTAAGAATATTTCTTGGTTTTTCTTTGTTTGTTTGTTTTTTTTTTTTTTTGATTTCAAATTCCGTCGATTTAGCGGGGGAAAATGTTAAGAAAGAACAACCTTTTTTATGAATTTTGTGCTGATATTTTGCTTTTTACATTTCGATCAAACCAATATCATCTGAACTATTCGAAATTTTTATTAGCGAAATAGTACGTTTAGCGATACAAATGAGCACGATACGAAAATTGTACGTCCGTTCACTTAAAGCGCAGTTCATCAACTGATTTTCTCCGCTTTGGTTTGTTTTCATTTTGTCCGTATTATTCATTACATTTACCGTAATATTAGCAAATGTTCTGAACGCTATACTGCTTACTCTACTCACACAACAACAAATGTGTATATACGTTTGCCGTTGAAATGCACTGAATGCATGACTTTGCTATGCTCACACATACACGGGCATGCACACATACACACACACACACACACACACTCGCGTAAACATACTCAAGCATAGTCGTTCGAACAACATCAAGAGTGCCGGTACATTTTCCACGCAAATCCAATCCTATGGAGAATGAACAAGTAGTAAGTGTTTTTACCATGCATTTTTCCGACTGCCACAATGAAACATCACAATAATATACGTTTCGGTGACACAGCAACAGCACCGATTGCATTGTGATTCATGCAATCAATTTCGTGTACGCGGGCATATTCTGTGTTGATAGATTTGTTTTGAAAATTCAGTTGTATATAAGTTGTTCAATGTTTTATGCAATTGAACAACCATGCATTATTTATGTTTTATATCTTCTTCTTTCTCGTTCCATATCTCATATCCAAATCTTTGGGATAAAAAAAAAACCAAAAAACAAAAATACAATAATAGAAACACCAACAACAAAAACAATTTAGTGAAAATAAAACATAAGCTATTCTCATTCCACTGATGGAATAATAAGTTCAAAACTCCTGCCCTTTACATTGAAGTGACGAATAGATTGCATATGGTTTGATGGTAGATAAAAGAGGTATTTTTGGACAAAAATATTTTCTATACGATCATCAGCATATAATTGTTTATTCAAGTATTAGGAAATCAGATATACGCGTCGAATGAAATAAAATCAATGAAAATAACCATCCATATCAGCCATGGATTTCAACGGTTTTAGTATTAGATGGTATTATGATTATTTGATATGAGTGTATTTCCGCTTTTCTTACATTTGGTAGATATAGAGTTACGTTCGCATCAAACGATCTTCTAAATGGAGAAATTGAAAATATGATTATTTAAAATTTACTCAACAAATATCTACTTTGATACTTGAAAGCTGAAGTACCAAAAATGCTCTCAAACCGCATGCTTAAACATTTAAAACAGAGACAATATAAATCGAAAACCGTCGGAAACAATAATATTGTCGGACAATTGAATCATGACAGGATAGAAAAAAAAGGCTCATACACCGCACACTATATGGATCCAGTGAAAAATGGCAATAACACATTATAAAAAATAAATGCACAACCGCACAATGCAATACAAGCTTTGCACGAATTATACTCACTTAGCACATTTATTTGAGTGGATGAATAAAATCATACCAACGAGAGAGAGAAAAACCATCTACGTATATCATGCAGATAAAAAAAAGTAAGCACATGAATGAGCTGATATCAATGAATGCGAAAGCGAGCATTACAATTCTTGGTATAATATTTTTGCATTTTTTTTGTCTTTTAACTGATGTTTGGTACATAAAAGTGATAAATGCGAATTGTTGTTGACCCAAATAGTTGTGTGCAAATTCGTGTTGGACGTTGGAAATGTATTTCTGATAGAGGTAAATTCCTGCATCCATTCTTCGAGAGATCAGATCAGTGTGAATGTCGGTATCAAATCTTCAGTCAGTCTATGTTTCCAAAATTACCGGCCGGCCAGTGTCTCAACGCTGATATTTTGAATTTGAACTCGAAAAAAATCTGTATAAAAGTTATTTTTTATCATGTTTTACAATCAAGTTGACAATGATTTCACTCATTCATGAACTGAACAATCGAGCATAAAAAAATCTTCAACGCAACATTCTTTGAAACATATAAATTTGTCGGTTACAAAGGACCATACAGAGTGAGAGTAGTATATTAAAAGGCGGAAAAACGACCGACAAATATTAATTGCAGCGGGCCTTTCATAATTTATGGCGTAAACTGCATTAAAATTGGAATAAAACCATTCGTTTAATGGATTTAAATGTCGGTTAATCAATTGTGTGGCGATTCATGTGCATTTCATTTTTTCAAGTAACATCACTTTTGTTCTGTAAATATAAATACTTTGCACCCGATTCGCTAATTCTTGTCATAGATGAATGCAATTTATTTGGAATCTCAGGTAATTTATTGTTAAAAAAAAAAAATGTCGTGCCTTATGAGCTTTGCGACATTAGAACCATTAATTGAATTCACGATACACGAGTTGTTTACTACATGTCGTTCAATCAATTTACACAATAAAATAAATGCAAACCTTTCAACGCATTCTACAAGAAATGACACTGTCGCATATTTTAAAACTGAAAATATCATGTGCGTAAAATGTTGCATTATTTGAATTCAATATTTGTGTCAAATTCAGTGTATTTTTTGTTGTATTCATGCATTGCAACTCTCAACGTTTGGAAATATTTGAATTATCCTTATTTTGTTTAATCACTTGCACATTGGTCCAAGACACTTGCTGAAAGTTAATTAAAACTTGAATGAGCCAGTAAATATGATTTGACTAAAGACTCAACCGATATTATTACCATATTTTATTTCCGAATAATGGACAAAAAACAAGTGGACCACATTATAGGATTGACAGACTGGTTTAATTTTAGCCTGACGCAATTTTAATAAATTGTCTGCAAACAGTGAGTTCATGTCAGCGAGTGAATTTGTGGTCGATCAAATGCCAAAGTAAACCAAAATTATGCGAAAATTTCAAATGAATATGATAAACACTATTTATCATTTGCAACGACTACTCAACCAAATATTTGCTCGCAAATATTTCCGCTGTGTGTCTGTTTTTTTTTGAAATACGAATAAGGTGCATGTTCATATTTAAAGAATATTTTCTTCTAATTTTGGCAAGTATCTCATTAAATGCAAACTCACAACATGTGATGAGAGAGAAATACGAAAATAAAAACAAAATACAATGAGCGGGAGCGCTACAAATAAATGTTCTGCATTTCTCTTCTTGAAATTCGTCGTGCAAATGCTGATTTTAATGAAATGCTTGATTTCGTATGAATTTTCGATGTTAAAGATATGCGTGTAGATCATAGATGTATCGACCACACTAATTTACCTGATGTTTTTTTGGATGGTCGCCAATTTTTCGTTTTGGCGCACGAATACGAACAGGATGTATAACGATGTAGAAAATGTGAAATCACTCATCTGATTTGAGTTCTGACATCAAACTAAATAAGACGGCGAAAATCGAAATTAGAATCTAGAATATGATTTTTCATTTTGTAATGTTATGAACAAAAAATGAGCATAATCAGCAAACTATTGTAAAATCAATAAAACTATACTACAATTTGTATTCAGCCTTTGTATTGCAACTCAAAAAAAATTCTGAGTCAAAACCCTTTTATTTATCATATTTTTGATTTAATCTGTTGATTGTAAACTCTTTTTTTTCTTCAATTTTTAATTTTTGAAAATTTTTAAAAAATAGCACATTTTACGTTCGAATTCTTGATAGCAGTTGCTTGATGTTGAACGTGATGGAAGAAACTCATAAATTAAATTTATTTCACGACCAATTTGGACATAATCTAATTTTCATTTTGAACAAATACTTTTGGTGTGAGTGTTTTTTCTTTTTAAATATATATATTTCCGCTATAGTTTCGTCAGGAGTGTCTTCACGGATGTCTCATAAAAGCACAAAAACCCAGCGATGTGTTTTGTTGTAGTGAATTCGCCTAGGGGAAATGAACTAGTTTTCTATAAAAGTTGCAAAATATCGCATAATTCGTGACGTTTTGATTGAGATCCGATCCTCTGGGAATTCGCCCATTACAAGCATATGTTTGAAACTGTTTACGATTAATGAAACTGTTGACGAGCATCGACTCAGTCAGCGTCTTCGGTATTGTTTGTAAAATTTATTTTACAATCTTTTATACGGTCCACATTCAAGGCGATAGTTATTGAAGCTCAAACTCTAGTCAATGAGAAACGGAATGCCCCAACTATGTCCCTTTTTTTGTAATAGATTGCCAACTTGTGCAAATGTCTGCATACTTACTGAATTACTTTCTGATACACTCTATTAACTCAAAGGACCTTATCAGATCCACTTACGCATTTTCATTTGGCTAAACAAAATGGAAAACTTGTTGAACATTTTTCTTATTCGTGCTCCTTCGGAATACACTTATCGAACGATGTTTGCACAATGTACCGTGGTACGTGTTCCTTTGGCCAAGATTCTAGAGTTTCAAGTTGGCAGTCATCGTTATTCAAATTGTTCCGTTGCATTCTCGTTTTTTTTTCTTCATCTTCTTCCTGATGCGTAGCAAGTTTTTCACTTAAAACATTAAATCATTTACTACGTGATACGATGATAAGCGATTAAACCTACATCACAACAGTTAAATGTATAGAAATTCGTTCAACTTTGTGTCGCTGTGCCTTCATTACATAAATGTATTTCTCGCTTATTATTCTGGTGTGTTTTATTCACGAAGTGATGTGAGACAAGTGATTGTCTACTTCTGTTTCAAAGTGGATACGTATATAGATATTGGTATTGCGTACCGATGTGAGTGAGTCACTGAGTGAATCTGTTGTGTGTGTGTGCGCTACTACGTACATTGACACTGTTGTATTGTGGATGCATTTTCTATTAAAATGAATGATGAAAATCATAGACGACGGCGGTGACTAACGGCAGCATCACCCAAAGACAGCGATGACGATATGTACGAAAATCTGGAGCATGCAAATATTTCAAATATGTGTGCAACTGCAAGAGCATATCGAAACAATTGAATGACGCGAGAGAAGGCGTTCAGACGTTTGCATTTTGTTGAAGAATGAAAGAGCTAAGATTTGCTGCTGAATGCAAAAGGATTAGTGGTGCCCCAACCAAATACAATGGCATACAAATCCCAGCATGTCGGGAAGAGTAGATAATCGAATGAAATATAAATTATGACGCTTATGAGGTGTAATTGGTACGATAACATAAATTTTCGTGAATAATTAATGCCGAATGATGGTAAGGTGAACCGAGCATGTTTCATAATTGGATTTTATGCCGATTGACACCGTTAAAATACATAAAAATTGCATATTTAACTGTAACTATTCGACTTCATTTGGTTAAATCACTTTTTTACTTTTCCGCATGCAATGTGGTGCACGATGCACACAAATCTGTATGCTTTCGTGTCACATGCACAAATCTCGTGCAAGTTTTCAGACATTCTACATTCTGTCTCATGTGCAGAAACTTTAAGGCTATTCCATTTCTAAGCTAATACTCACTCACACACATCACATTTCTCAATTTTCAACTATTTCATAATTCATTTAAAATTTTCCACCGAAAATTTATTAGCTTACTGCTAACTGCTTGCATTCATGTTGACTGAAGCATACAATAGAAAATCTATGCATTATGTGTGAGCCGATCCGGTTCTATAGGTTTGACGGATACGATTCTCTGGATGTATCTTAATTTCTGCAATAACAAACATCTATCATGCATGCATACTAAATTCGAATGATTTTATTAGGCAACATTTAATTTAAATGCTTGAAGTAATTACGAATGGAGAGAATGTTGAACTCTTTCTCTCTTTCTCTCTCTCTCTCTTTCTCTCTTCCTCTATCTCTCTTCATTTGTACTCAAACCAATAAAAATATTCTACGGGAAAAATTTATCCGAAACTACAATTTTTCCATTCAACAAAGATTCCCATTGCACAAAAAAAACCACACACTGATCAAGACTAATTCCAATAAAATCCACTAGAATCGTAATCGCATTTGTTGCTTTTAAAATGCATTTCATAACTTCATTTATTTTAGTACACAACCACACATGCTACATTGCAATTTTCTGTGCGTCACCATTTCGTCACTTTACGCCAGCAATGACGAATTTTCACAGGTACGTCAATGTCTCAGGTTTGAGCAGATAAAGTTAAGTTTTAAGTTAATAAAACTGTATAAAATAATTGAAGTGATTTGGGGCCATGAAAAGAAAACAAGCAACCAACCAGAGAAATTAAAAACAATTTCAATGCCATGTTTGTGTTATCCATTCCATTCGACCGATAAAGGAAAAAAAACGAAGAGGAGTGTTTTTGTCATTATTTATATCTTATTGCCCGTCAAAAAAAGACGATTCTCGTGCGAAGTAAACACACCTACTTATATATTTTCATATATATTTCAGTATATTGAAGTTAATATGGAAAGCTGTTCATTTTCGTTAAACGGTAGTGCCTTACAAGTGTATCATAGCCATTGTTTTATCATACGAATTTTCGTACAAAACTAATGAATTTATGTTTTAGTATTATTTATAATAAAATAAGCATAAAATATTTTTCACAGCAACGACTCGTGTATTTATTAGTTGCATTCGGGTTGAAAATCATATCAAATCATGTGTCTATCTGGCTTTGTTTTTTTTTTATTCTAGTTGTGTATGTTATACATTTAGCTGAAATTTATGTTATGATAAATAACCACAATTTGTAATTACGTAAAACAAATGCGCCTAATTTCTAATAAATTAGGACCTTTTTTCGGTGGTTAGAAGTGTGTTTATGTGTTGGTAAAATTAAACCAGATTCTATCAAATTAATCACTCACGAACAACTCACAAATGTTAGCGTTTACCATTTCAAAATCATTTCGCTCGCAACGTTTCCAATGTGAACGGTATGGCCGATACCAAGCAACGGCGGCACAAAAACGCAAATCAAAAATTTATATTGCGCTTAATTGCCACGTTAACACACGACTGCGTAATGTAATTACTTTCAAAGGTGTAAAACTTTATTATTAGAGTGAAGAAGACACGATGAAACCGTCGCTGTGGATTCATTTAAATTGGAAGACGATGACATAGCTGATGTGCTGTTTACTATAAGATGGTAAATTTAGATGAAAATTAAGTCGTTTATCCTTGTACAAATGACGGAATTATAAAAAGAGAGAAATAAAAAAAAAAGTTACGAAAGATGCCAACGAAATGATGCATTTAAACTCGGTGTTGTTTGACAGATTAATTTCAAGAAATGATTGAAAGTACAACTCACAGTCGCCGCCAAACTAAAAGTACAAAGTATTTTCATTTCAAATTATTTAAAATCTCGACGGTATACCATACTAATAAGTATGTTTGATGAAGTATTTGATGAAAAACTTATGGTATATACCATTATTGCATGTCTGGAGTTAAGAACGATTTATAGGTAAATCACAAAATCTGAAAATATCCTGCTTTAAATAAATCATGCATTCCATACCATCCTCAATTTCAATCGATTTACATTTTTATCGATTTTTATCCGATTAAAACAATCGAAAAATTCCTGACGAGAAAATCGATGGATGCTTTTGGTTTTATTTGACATTGAAATATTCATTAATTTTCCAGTTTGCAATGAAATTGTCAAAAAAATTGCTTTTTTTAAATAATAATGATGATAAACAAAAAGATCGTCAGTTTATCGTTCAAATTGGGGTTTCACTAGTTCTTTACAAGCATTTCACCACTTGTTTTAAACATAGCCAATATAAATGGATACAGTATACAGGCGCTTTCACATAAAACGTACAAGCTTCACAATAAATTTGATATAACATCACACAGCTCAATGGGACAGAGACTTTGAGGCGAGAGCAAGCGTGAGCTGTTTATATAGATTGGCTCCACCTTCAAGATTCTTATTTGTCATCAGCGAGCAAAACGAACACACGAAAAAAAAATGCGAAAGAAAAATGAAAACAACCAAACGAATGCCAGCAACGAAAGAAAAATCATGGGAACGAAATCAAATGAATGGTACAACAACAATAGAAACAAACCAACAACAAAACTGATACAGCGCACAAGAGAAAGCAAAATGTAGGTTTTCCGTTGTATATGCGTATATATTTATTACGGAGATAAGATAGAAAAAGAAAGAAAGAAATAGAAATAAAAAGGCAAACATTACAAGTGTATAGCATATACCAAGTGTTTGCGTTGTTCGTCGCTAATTTTCTTTTTGATTCTGCTTCTATCAAAAGCATCAAGCCACAGAACGAAAAATAAAGCGCACCAAACTAATTGAAAATCATTATTTTAATGAAATATCAAATACAGATATTTTACTGGGCAAGATATGTTTAAATGCATTGAAATTGGAATTGCAAAGATCTCTTCAAAACATCATTATATCACATGCAAATATCATTTGGCTCAAAGCAACAGATTTTCCATTATTTTTTTATAGAACTCTGGCCATTGATATGAATTTTGGATCTGCTAGTTGGTTGTATTTTTGTGAATACTAAAAATACAATAAAAACGACGATGGTATCAAATAATTTTGATCCAATTTTTGACATAAATCAAATACGAGGGTATGTGTTCTGCCTGATCCATTTCATGTTCTATCTTTTTGTGTGTGAATACGTTTGCAACAACACTAGCAAACAATTACCATGTAGTGTTTTTTGTAAACGTCAGTTCATCAATTTTACGCCATAAATTATCGAAAAAAGGTCCATACACGGGGGAGTGCATTTTATGAGAATGAGGTAAATTTTGTTGAAAATTACAAAATCAGAATGTGACAATGTGTCAAGTATCTGCACTAAAATACATTGACTTGTGTAAATTCAAAATTGTAAGTACAAAGTTGTACTCATCATTTCTGTCGAAAATAACAAAATTTTTACCGTCGACGATGATAATGGACGTTCATATGTTTTTGTCGTAATATTTTCGTTTTTCTTTTTTTTTTTTGGACTCAATCGAATAGGTAATGTGTTTGAAAACCTGAAGTTATGTCAGGTGTTTCTTACTCATTAAAATGCTTGCCAAGCTGTTGGGCTTTTGTAATTTTCACATTTGAATTTACACAATTGCTCTTATTATACAAATCGCATCAATTACGAAGCATTCGAGAAAATGAGGGAGCATTTATGTGAAGGAAATGGAGCACATTATAAAAAAACCTGTCGCTATCATTTCAGTTAAAATACTGCAAAAACCAAAATTAACTACGGCGGTACGCTGTGCTATGCTGCAAAAGTACGCTTTTCCAATTATGATGTAAACGATATCAGTCAGTCAATGAGTAGATTGTGAAGCGTATACGGTTCAGTCAGCATGTTGACTTTTACACAATCATCAGCAGCACTTCCTTGCATTCAAATCCTCCCTCTCTTGGTTGCACGTTTTGGTTTCTGTGTGTGACATGCGAATTGAACGAATGATGATTTTAAACATGCAAAGCAAAAGAAAATTGTATTTATTTGCTTATTAATTGCTCGGCAGAAAATCCACAGCCGTCATGTTTAACATCTATTTAACAGCTGATACAGTCAAATGCCAATTTATTTACGTTTAAATATCGTGGATCGTGTGAATGTATGCGTTGGCACCATTCAAAATATAATATAATATAGTCTTTTATACTTATGCTATACCACATAGCGAAAAATCTGTGGCTTAACGAATGACGAAATACTCGCAAAATTATAATAAGTAATACATTGAAAGTTTCCAGTGTCAGACCGTTAACTGTGGAGTCGATTTCCAAAGTGCGGTTTACAATTAAAAGCAAATGGGCGCAAAAAAGGATTCCAAATTCAAAAGGAAAAGAATTAACTCCCCGTTGAGCGTTTTAAATCAATTACTTATCGCAGCTCCACAAATTGTGGTTTACCGGTAAGTGAGTGAAATTAAAACTGAGTCGATATACATATATTTTCTCACAGCAGTGGCGACCGCTTTCTGCCAGAATCATTCAACGTACTCCAGCACAGTTGTTAATTCATTCTTTGGTTTCTTTTTTTTATTTCTCTCTCCTTCCACCGTTTGCTCCCATACTCACCTTATTCGCTGTTGCGTTCTTCTTTCGCACCCTTTTAATTAATTTTAATTCAACATTTTATTATTTTCGATGTAAAGTACGTGTTTTAGTTTCGTCAAGTTTCGGTTTCGGCAAAAATTTTCTACCAAAGGTGGAAACGACCTCTTCATTTCGTCTTTCGTTCCATTTCAAGTAGAAAACTGAACTGAAAAATTAATTACAGCGGTAAAAGTGATAAAACAGAAAAGCTAAATAAAAGTGTTAAAATAGACCACAAATTTTCGCATTCAGAATTTCTATTTTAAAAGTATTTGCTCGAGCGTTTTGGTGTTGCTGTGTTGGCAAACGGAAATTTGTTCATTGCTCTTATTTCTCTTTCATTCTGACTCTCTTCTTTTCTCCACCTTTTTATATTTCAGTCGTGAGGTGTAAAATCATTTCATGTGGTGTACGTTACGATGGCTTTTCTGAAGGAAAACCAACCGCACGACGGAGACAGTTGAAAATTAAGCTTTTTATTGAGAATGAAAAAAAAAAACAACTAAATACTAGAAACCATTTTCCGTAACATGTTCAATATACAAATATTGTCAATCAACAAAAAAAAAATTAAAAAAAATCGAAATAGAAAAAAACAGCGTCTTTCATTACAATATCCAATAGAGAATTATCTTCGTGTGCTTAAAGCATTAGCCGACATCAACATCGACATTCACAACGAACGTCAACATTCAAACATAGAGCCAAGGCTCGAGAAAAAGAGCATCTTAAAAACGCTGCAAATAAAAATCGATCGCTTATATGAGCTTGTGTTTGCAGCCCTCACATTAATTCCAATCGAATTTAATGAACAAGAAAGATTTTATATAAATCACCAACCAAGAGTTGTACGGAGTAGTTCTCGAACTTGTCGTGCATTGCCGCACTTCAGACGCTCAATTTACAATGTACAGGAGGAAGAAAGAACGAGCGAGAGACAGAGAGAGACAGAGTGTGTTTGTTGATTATACGGGAAGATCTAGTGAGATGGAAGTAATAGGTAACGAAAATAAAACGTAGTAAGTATACAGATTTGTGTGTAAAATGCATTCTTTTTTTAGAAAATTCATTGTGCAAAGCAAAACGCGGATTGCAAACGCGAAAAAGTACAGTCAATATAAAATGGTTGAAAATAAAGCATAAATTTCAAAATTCAATTAAAATGTCATTCACCGAAAATGTGAACAGCCATAAAAATGTATTCTGTCGTGTTCAATGCCCGATACTAAATGTCTCTCATTCCCCTTTAACCTTTGTGACTCTTTCACCACCATTGGCCTGACGCGCATAATTTATACTGTCAGCAAACACTATAATCTTTGTCATTTCAACGAAATTTACTTCATTCAACTGTCTCTGTCATTCGGTTAAATTGCACTTAATTCCAGATTTTAGTTTTGTGTACACTCTATTTTTTGGCTCAATGATACAATGTTTTTTTTTATGAATTCTTAAATCAATTCAATAAACAACTCTACGACATTTGTATTTGTTATGTGACTAGATGTGTGTTTGCAAAGAATGTTCAGAAATATCAAGACCAAAATGGAGTAAACGATCATTGCAAAGGCATTAAATAATTTACAATATGAGAAGCAATCTGCCGTGATTACCTGAATATTGGTCTCGTCATGTCTCGTCCTATTATGTTATGTTGTGTTATGTGTTACGTATGCTTGAATGTATAAGACGACATTCTGTTATTTAATTGGCAAGTCGTTCGTTATGTGTCGCATCCATTAAGTGAATCCAATTAATGTGGTTGCATTGTTTGGCTTTACTAATCGTTCAATCAACTGGCCAATGTGACTTTTTCGTTCAATCAATTCATAAACACTTACGCGCGCACACACACGCACACAACAAATGGATAACAGAATTTGCACATTTCAGAGATCGCATGTCTGTTTGAAGTTCAAACGTTGAATTATGTCGAATTAATATAAATTCTTAAATTCAAATTGGGATTGAAAGAGTATGGCTAAGACCAAGAATTTTCTTTTAAACTAAACAATAATGAATAACGAGCAAATAAGATTTTCGTCAATAATAAATCTATTATGAACGCATGTAAATGGACCCCTGATTCGATAAATCACATAATTTCGGAGCAACATTGATTTTGATTAAATAATTCACTTCATTTTATGTAACATTGTTTTCATTTTAACCAGCCAATTGTTTCAATTTATGCACATTTAGACAGACTAACGATAGAATTATATAACTTATACAAACACAAAATTCATATCGTCGACAAACAATGCATTTGGATGTGGTGCCTAGTTATTATAAATAGAATGATCATTTGCTGCAAAATGCGAATGATAAACATTGTTTCAAACTAACATTTGAAGAGCCATTTGGGTTAGATTTGACCATCCCGAGTGTGGTAATGGCACTTTATAGAGCGTTTGCACTCTTTTTTGTGCTCTTCTGAATTTCTTCAGACGAATATTATTCAATATTAAACGCATGTTTCTCTCTGTTTTATCGTTCATAGCGATGTTCGTCATCGTGTTCAGTGCGAATGAGTGAATACAAGTCTAGTAACCGTTACACTATTTCTTGTATATATTTCGCACGTACTGTGATAGTTGCTATGAACGACAGAACAAAGAGAAACGCGAGAGCGCAGAATGAATATTTCAGAGTGCCATTGCCATACTCGGGATTTTACATCAAAATGATAGAAAATTTCGAAAATTGAAGATTAAAACATACATTTTGAAAAAAAGTGATTATTCAATGGAGATGAAAAAATGACAAAACACTTTTAAATTGCATCAAAAATTCATTCAAATTGAGCTTTTTTCAGTTTCATTCAAGTCAAAAGATGTATGAAAAAAATGATTAGAGCAACAATGTAAATGTGTGTAGAATACAAAATATCAAGTCTAGATAATAAATCAATTTAAATTGTAGCTCTTGAAAAGTTTGGTGCGTGAAGGGTTCAAATGCATACATACTATGCATTTGCAATAATCGCAATTAATTCATAAATAATTTCCGCTTTACCTGAACGGGTTTACATCATATAGCCATAAATCACGCAGACATTGCCACACATCGGTTGGCACCGACGCACATCTTCTATATGTATGTTCATATTTCTGATTTAAAAACCAAACATTTCGTATGTAACAATGAATAATTGTGCATAAATCTTGAGCGACTTCTCACTCGTGCTCTCCCATTTTCTCTCCTCGAAATGCAAATACACATTTGGGCCACCCTCGATACAAATGAATGCGGACGAAAAAAACCTTTAGTGAATTTAGTGCCGGCGCACATATAAGTGAAAAAAAGCGTTGTTTCAAACGAAATTGGCCCAACATGGTTTTGATTTATTTTCACGTGCAAATAACTGATATGGAGGCCAGGCCAAGTGTATGTATCTTGAATTCATCACGAAGACGAATTGTTGGATTTTGAATAGTTCACCATCGCACACAAACCGCACATTTAAGTAAATGCTTTTGTATTATTGCATCTGAAATGGAGCAGCTGTCTTGATAGCTCTTGCATGGACATCTATGGTAAACATATGAATAAAACAAATCCATCGAGACATTCCAAGAAAACAAAGTGGCAATGGCAATGACTGTGCCTGGCAATCTGCACACACCAACCGAAATGAGTTCGGATGTTTCGGTGGTGTGTGTCCATAATCCAGAGTATGCGTTTATACCCATACACACGGAACAATCTGTGCATTTTCATTCAAATGCTCATTTCAAATTGATTGGTGTGTTACATATGATATGAGAGGGAAATGTAACATTCATTTGCTAAAGCAATATCATTCTTAAATAATGGTTTGTTGATTACAACAGCAAATAATTCAAACCTCCAAACGTGCAATTAAAACGCTTAAATCAGGAACAAAGACCCGATAAAATTTATATCGGTTATTTTAATCTTTAACATCTCACCCAAAGTAAGCGTTTGCGCGTGTATCAGTCAAGTTGCGGTTGGGGTTGAGCGGTTTTTCGAATCAATGGCCATTGAAAACATTCACTGGTCTCCCTGCTTGCACTAAATCGACATCAAACTTACAAACAGCGGATCTGGAATTTGCCAAGTATAAAAGTCATATCGCTCTTTCTCACTCTCCTTCTGTGTCTTTCTCGCTCGCTTGCGTGTAAACCATTCACTTTCGAGAAGATTTATGTTGAAATCACGGCTTCACTTTTTCTCGTTTCATCAACATAAAAAGGATGTACACAAAGGACTACATCTTGCACATAATAAATGTTAGAGGTTTAATCTTTAATGTGTAATGTGTATTTTATCATCGTTTCATGCATTCAAATTTATACAACTATGATTAATTGTGTATCTAATTAAATTCTTCCGTTTACATAATGCCATTCACAACGATGGACGTTTCCGAATTGTGTTTCAATCGTTTTTTCCCTTCTTTTTAGCTGTTGTTGATTTATTTTTGGATTGCTTGAGTCTGTGCACAGAAAAACACACCCAAATGCAAAGAGTTCAAATTAAAATATGAATTTTTTAATGTGCACACATTAAAGTGTTAAAGGCCACTTAAAAATGGTGTAAATCATTTTTTATTCTCAAAAGATTAAGTTTATATGCATTTTAAAATTGGTTTATAAAATCGATGTGAACAAACTTTCTCATTGCTCCGACGAATTTCAAATTGACGTTATTTTGGCTGAGTCTACTACAATGAAATGGGGTTTCAGTTAAAATTGTTTATAAATTTCCAGGCTAAACTTGTTTGAAACTGTCGTAAATAAGTAAATAAATGAAGACAGCCACAGATTTTACTCGAAAAATTAAAAGAGTTCTTTTTTTTAATTTCACCACTGATTATTCATTTTGAACGTATTCAATGAATTTCATACAATATTCATAGTTTTTTTTTACAAGAGTAGGCATTTGTTTTTTCTCTTGACCAGCACCTCTACCCTCGAGCAATGTACATCGAAGCGAAAAAAGTTCTTTCATCGAAATTCAATACATAAATAATTTCCCATTATCCGTTTGGCAATGAATTTCAAACATGTCGCCAACAATACTTTACAATCGACAATGGTAAATGAATCATCAAGCACTTCAGAGACAAAGGTGATAGAATAAAAAGTAAAATAGGAAAAAAGAAACATCTTAACATTTTTCCATTCGCAGTAAAATGACTCTTGAACCAGACAACGTCATTATATGGCTATGTCTAGGAATGAATTCAGTTAGAATATTGCTACATTACATTCCAACAAATTCCAAGACCAAACAATAGTTAAGAGCTGTGTATATATTTGAATACGGTTATCGGAGTACAAAGAAAATGCTCGAGAAGTAAAAAAACACACACACACAAAATTCAGTTCAATTGAAACATAAATGGAAATCCACAATGATAGTGTCCATATATTTTTCACTTTCTCTCTCCCTCTCTCTATCTCTCTTTTTATATGCCATGGATTTGTAGCTGAACAACATAAAATGTCTACGTATCAAAACTGATAAAATATATCACGCTTTGGAGTATCGGATGAAATTCTATATCGAACGCTTGAGTGGAGGAGAATGGTGAAATTGCACTTTTCACCACAAACAACTCTTCTTTTGGATCGTTCAAGATTTCATACGAAAATCAATGCTTCTGCATGAAAAACTCATCAAGTTCGGCATGAAAGAATGATTGCCAATTATGTGTCATCAAATACGATTATGATATCGATTTCAATGACGCCACTACACTTTTTTACGATTTTTTTTTTTGCCCCATTTGGAGCCTGTAGCTTTTGTGCAGTTCTCCTTTTTTCTCTTTTCTTTTTTGAATAAAATATGAAGAATGGGTTGCATGTTATTGCTTTTTTCTCTATTTACATTCCATTTAACTTGTTATTTTCATGATAGTTCTTTTTCAATTTGCAAGCTTAAGCATACTTTGTCGGCTTTCATTCAACATCACACTCCTCAAAAACTCTAGCAAAAATGTAAAAAGATTTTCGATTCAATTGAAGAAAGCTGATTTGGAGTTTTCCATTTTATGAACATTTAACAATCTCATCAAAATTAATTCGACAAGATGTCCTTCAAACTGATTGCGGTACGATATAATTAAGTTCATAATAATGTGGATATCAACGGTCTGATGTGTGGATTGACAACAGAGGACAGGTGTATAGGTTTGGTATATACTATAATAATTTCAATTCAATTATCGATTTGATAACGCCCAATTTCATTGTTCTAGAACATTGATTTAAAAAGTATTCAACAGTATCAATCTTCAAAACAATTGTAGAATAGAAAATATTAAAAGTGATAAAGATTTCATTTGCCGATGATAATAAAGAGTCAAATATCAAACAATCTATTTCGCTAATTTTTGTGACTTTTACTTAAGTTTTTCTCTTTGTGAACAAGAAAAACAGCGAAAATAAAAACAAACAAACAAAAATTTACAATTATTTTTGTGGACATTTCTGAATTACAAATGAAAATGTGTAATATGGTTGCAAATGATGAGTTTGGGACGATTGCATCTTGTGTTGTAACCATTTGCTGAATCTGATGCACATGTTTATGCTTATGTTCGATTCAAATCTGCCCCAAACCGTATATCGACAACCGGGAGCAATGCAAAAAGTGAACAAGTGCGAAAGTACACAACCGAAGCGACAAACCAGTTGCAAACAATTCACGTTATCACCGTACAAACCGTTCGTGTATATACATTGCCTGTGAACAAATAAATATTTATGGCCAACGTGAAACTTTGGATTCATGTTCAACTACAAATCGTCTGGATTTAAAGGCAAGAGTGTGTTTGCGGTTGAGAAATTATGGTAAGTCGTAAGTGCTTGTAGTTTTTATTCATATCTTCCCTTTTCTCATTCTCTTTTTCACCTTACACCACTCGTTCTTCTCCTTTTTTGGAGTTTTGAATCTTGGCCATTGTTGCTGTATGGTGCAAATGCATTGTGCATATCCCGAACTGTGTGACTTTAGATTTACGACATCATTCTCGATAGCGTTCGCTTGGCTGATGTATTTTCATTCTCGAATAAAATGAAAAAAAAAATATACATACTCTTAACGAAATCCGATTCAATGGCCTTTCGCATCTCGAGTAAGTTGGTCGATTCGTGCTGCTACAAATATATTGCAGCATCAAAAGAGCACGAAATCAAATTAAACGCCACTAAAAATAAATAAGTCGACAGAAGGTATGAGAAAAATGAAGCCATTGAAAATCCGATCAGTTGCCATGTATCGAAGATTGATAAAAGCGTTTGCAACATATCCGTACTCGAATTCGAATCCAAATTGATTTTGACACTTAATATTCCGTCCTATTAAGCGTTTTTCAATAATAATAATCTCTTAATGACTTTTGAAGGATTCTTTTAATGGATGCCATAAATTGCGATCTTTATTGATGGATCAAAATTGAGTAAATTGAAAACCGATGTTTAACTCTTTTATTCTTCACACTTTTTTCCCGTTCAAACATATTCTCTTTTTTTTTTGGTTGCTATTAGGAATATTGGCGAGGGTAAAATGAGGACATAACCAATATCATTGAAAATTGAATAAGTGTCGAATAGGCGCTCTTCTATTCAGTTGATGGCCATCAAAAATGTTATTGTGGAAGAGTTATTAATATTGTTGTTGTTGGTGATGGTGATGATGGTGGTGCTGCTGTAGCTTTTCATGACACCACTAGACGCACAGACGATATTTGTAAGTTCTTCTCCTTGCTGTCACCAGCTTAGTTGTTGTTGTTTTTTTTTTCGTTTTCCATTCACGAATTTCTATATGATGAATTAACAGTTTGGGGGCATTTTCCATCAGCAACGGTGTGAGAATATAAGTCGGAAACATTCATAATCTGCTTTTTACTTGTCATGCCCGTAGGCATTTCAAAACGTAACTGTATCATATAGTCGGTGTCGTCATGTCTTCTCCATGGTCTCATTTTATTTCTATTTTTTTGAAAAAGGGATAAGCTCATTTCGACATAAATGTTGCATTAGTGTATTACTTATTCGATGTGGATGAAGTAAAATGTGTAGCCAATAGTTGAGAAGTTATAGACCAAAGCGTATGACGGAGTGCTTTGCTGACATTATCATCAAATCTATCATTCCATTATATATATATATATATTTTTCATTTTCACGAGCGTACGAAATATTTGCGTATTTCGTACCGCCAAAGAGGAGTGTGCAAAAGCATTTTTCCTGTTTATGAATCTTTGGCCTTTCAGATTTGTCAGGAAATTAAAGACCAGTTGCAATTGAAAATCATTGCGATTTAAAACTCGAATACCGTTTGGATCTTCTTTGCCAGATGATTCAAATTTAACCTCTATCAATTAAAAACTAATGAGAGGTACACCCGGACAACAAAAAATTCGTAAACAATACACACACAAACACACTTATATATACGGATTGTGGAATTCGCTTTTGAATTGATAGTACGCGAATCAGATTGTGCAGCAAATTTCGAATTGCAAATGGACCATGACATAGTGACAATGCTTAAGCAAGAAATTCAACTTAATGCTCGAGAATACAATTTTCAGTTCAGCACTAAATCGATTGGAATTCGAACATTGATCAGGTATATTCAAAATAATAATGATCCATAGTTGGGTTGAAAACATGCACACTTGATTGAAATTCCATTCAATTTAATTTCATTTGACACATCAAGTTTTAATCAGGAAGCCGTTCAATTATTAGCAGTTGGCTCTTTTAATTGATTACTGTAGCAGTGACAAAATATTGAACAAAATCAATTGGGATTGTTTGCACTCCAGCCGGAATCTGTTCGTGTGTGTGTGTGCATGTGTGTTGGCAACGGTGTGTCTGTGTATTCTATAGCTTATCTTCAATGGTCCCATGTACATGGCATTCGCCGGTGTCAGAATTTATTACCGTTCACCGAAAGCTTTTCGGATAGCACGCAATAGCGCATATATACTGACTTCGTAAATTCAGAATGCAAAATGTGCATATGTTATTTTTCCATGCATGGATGAGAAACGACAGTTCGAAATGAATGCAATAGAATTCAGAACACAGATATCTGTTGCTCATCATCGAGAAGATTCACATTAGATTTAGAAAGATATGAAGCGATACATACGGGGCGAACGATTTAACTTTCAGTTTTGTCTATATAGTCGGTATTTACCATTTTAGCTTTTGTTGACTTCAGCATTTCACATGTTCACACTAAAATGATATTCGATTTACAGAAAATACACCGAAATTTTATCAATATATTTTTTCTTTTCATATGAAAATGATTCCTCCATTTGATCTGAATAAAGTGGAGAATTATTTTGAATCAGTGTTTTCGTTGTTAAAGAAAATGATTACGTTGATATTGTTCATTATGACAAATGAAATATTTTAAAATATGGGTATGCAGTAAGCAAAGCTGTCACAATCGTTGCAACAAATTGAATATTTAAAATAGCAATTTCCCATTCGTTACGAGCCGATTGAAAAATAATGAAGAAGAAGAATCAAAATTGCTTACCATTTGCTTACTCATGTGAATTGAAAGAAAAAAAAACAGCCATTCGAAAATCATGATTTCTTGACTCATTTGAAATATGTTTTTACTTAATTAATTACAGAGAAAAAGAATGATTTTATCAGATTGAACGGAAGATATCTCTTTGCAGAAGAAAAATGAATATTTTTAGTCTTTGATAATCGCGTGTCCTTCGTTTAGATTTCAATGTTTTCCCTTGAAGCACATCAATGTTGCATTTTTGTTGTTCTCACTTTGTCTTTATATTGAAGGGATGATTGCATTGAACAAGTGACTAAGAATTTTTCCGCTTTCATTACGTGCTTTTTGCTCATATTCCCCTTTCACGCGCGTTTCATTTGCATAAATTTGTTCGCTGTGTATCTGATTTTTAATGAATTTCAAAGTGCTCGCGTACATGTACATATTTTATTCGGCACAAAAACAGAACAAAGACAGAAAAAAAAACGTGGAAGTTATACGGCTCAGTATTTGCTATATAGCAGAAACAGATTTATGGCTATTTTCTATTTTGTGTCTGTAATAAAAATCGTTGCTTGCAGTGTATGACGAGTATGTGAGGGAATGAAAGGGATTTTTGTGTATGTGTCGGCTTGTAGACTTGCAGTGAGTTTCCATGTTTACTTTTATTTATTTGCCTTTATTACATACAAACGTTTCTTTTTGCGATGTTCCTCTTTTTGTTTATGCAATGGGTAGTTAAACACATTGAAGTTTTTTTTCTCTGTCCAATGAAAAAAAAGACAAGTACAAAACGAAATAAATGATGAAAAATAAAGGGAAAAAATGTAGAGAATTACCAACAATAACCGCAACAATAGAAACGACACGACGGCCAAGAAAAGGAAAAGACTTTGATAAATTAATGATGCAAATAAGAATGCAAATTACTTTTTAGCAATATCGCAAATACTGAAGTGATTTGCGTCCGATGTGCTATAGGGCCGCCAACGGAATTAGATCGTATTTAGCGCAAATCATTAAGTTGTTCACAAAGTCGTGGAAGAAGAGAGTATAGCACGGAGTGTGCTCAAATATCTATAAAACTTTTGACACATACTCGCTAGCCATTTCCATTTTTGCCTGTATCCTGATAGTCTTTGTTACTTATTGCAATGTGGGTTAGTTTTTCGTTTTTGTTCAATTTCTTTCTTTTTTGTTCTATTTCGTTTTATTGTCCGCAAAATAGGCGATGAATTCAAAATCAAAAAGAAAAAAAAAATGTGTATCTTATGGGAACAGCGCTTAAACAATCAAGTGACACAATTTAAATGGACATTTTCAAATGTCTGTGTAGCAAACGGTTGACATTTCGTTTTGCGCTACCTGACAATAAGGAAATGAAGAAGTATGTCGATGTGCTGGAATTAAAGTCAACTTTGCAAATCATGTGGAAAAAGAAATAATAAAAGCCTGAGAGACAAAGCAAGTGAAATTGAAATGGCACGTTAAATATCGGAAGTGCATTTATTGTAATATGTAAGTGAATATATGCCGCAGTGGCAGCATTTATGTTCGTGCAAGGATATTCAATAAGTTTTACAGCTAAAATGTTCAACGAGTGTGTGTTCATTTGAATGTGCATTTTATTTTGTGCGCCAAATTTTCAATACATTTTTACTCAATTCTCTGCATTTTCAGACTGCAAACAATGTACGCCGGTTTCATTCAATTCGAATGCAACTGATGGAATTGAAAATGGGTATTTAAATGTCAGCAATATACTATTTCCCATTGCCTATTGCAATGAAATGTTGTTTCCTGGCTTCTAAATCTATCTACAATTCTACACGGCCCACATATACACCTATGACAACATACTTGGTAGGACACAGCACTGAGAATGTTTAACACTATAAATTACTTGGAACATTCTCGCTTATTTTTGCAGTCGCGACATAAAGGTGCATGGAGATTTTTTTGCTGTTGTTGTTGGGCATATATTTTTCAGCCATACTTTTTTGTCTTTATTTCAACTGAAATAATGTGAAGTGCATTGTTTTGGGAGAAAATTTGTGAATATCAGTCATCTATATTTCATGCCGTTGAGGTTCATCACAAATAATAATTAAAATAAAATTTTATTGAATAACCACATGTTATGGAAATGTAACGTGTATGATACCAATACCATTGACAGACAACATTTGAAACAAGTGAAATATAACTTGCAAACATGAACAATGCCTCAAATGTATTTTTGCTAGAATACATAAACCACAAACATTCTGCTCGGTTCGCCCATTACATGAACCTCTTCGTTTTCTTTGCAAACCATTATGTTACCATATTCATGTCAGTGATGAATACCATCCGTTGTGATGCGTTAAATATAAACATTGTTTGGAATTTGTGTGTATGTCCCTTTTCTGCATCTCTCTCTCTGCATTCAATATATTTCAGGAGTGGAAAAGTAGTTGGAAAAAGAATGAAAATTGTTGTTGGTATGATTTTATTCCCCGCTCACATGTATACCGTTTGACAATAAATTGCAATTTACCACGGGATTTAAACATTGAGTCGAGACGAAGTGTTAACAAATTCCAACGAATACGCAAAGCAATCGCATTTTTGAATTATTCATTCAAAGTAGCCAATATATGTTCGTTTTGCGTTTATTTTTTCAGTAAAATGCGTCATTGTTAACTTTCGAGCCGAATTACCAGAAATTTTGTGACAATCCCTCATTGTCCATGCGCATTATATATTAACTTTAAAACGACAACAACTTCGAGCGCAAAACAAACGTTGCACTCACGAATGTAGAGAAGTTTTCATCATTAAAAAAAAATGAAATATATACTTTCACCCATACTTACTTAGTTGCGTACATTTGCCTCACATTTCCAATTAATTTTAATTTCATCACGGTTTTTGTAGAAAAAAAGCAAAAAATAAGTGAAATGTTGGCTCTTCCCGTAGTCGCTTCAGCAAAACTAGAAACGTTTCATAACATTCAAAGTTGATACGTTGAAAAAAAGAGACGAAGAAACAACCTTATATAAACATGGAAATATCATCTCAGTGTTTAACATTTGAGTCAAATGCAAAAAAAATTGTCCAAAGCGATCCTTTTATTATATTTGTTGATGTTTCCTTAGTCGAGTACCCTTCGGTGTCAGTTTTAATTTAAGTGATAAGCATAGCGCTGGGTGAGTGAGAGCAGCAAAGTGATTGTGCATTATCAAATTAAATTACGACGCAGAAAAAAAACATACGCTATTTCTTCCCATTCATCATATTTAAAAACAAACTATATATTTTTTCTTCTCAAATCGTGTAGCACATCAAAATTGAAAAAAATATAAAAAATAAAATTAAAGCAAAAACTTGATAAAAACACGAATTTGATCTTGACCAAAAATTAAGGACACTCATATGTTAATCACTCTTTTTGCATTCAGTCCTCTTAGATACAAATTTAACGAACAGAAATAATTATTGCTTTGAAGGATACAAACAATTGAATACAATTAAGTATTGAACACTGATATCCATTCTTCAGACAGGTAAACTGTTCCACCAATAAGTTGATCTTTGCACTAATAAATTAAACAGTTCATCAATAATTTAGACAAAGTAAGGAGTGTATTGATGATAATACAGTATTATTGTGTTGAATTAGAGCGCATATTTTTCTAAGAAAATTTTTTTTTCATCATCATGAAGTCGTTGTGCTGTTAATTATATTTTCCACCAAAAACCATATGTATAGTACTACCGAGGCATATTGCCTATAAAGTATATTACCATTCATATCAATTGCAATTGCAGTGTATGAGGGTTAAAAAAAGTACTTTTGATGCATAAAAAACTCGGACTCATAAAAAAAGATGAGAAAAGTCGGCGTGAATTAGTTTTATAATCTGTCTTTTTCAAATTCTGATTTTTTGAAAATATAAAAACCGTACTACCCTAGTGTATACGTTCAAAAAAACTGCGGAAAAGCATGAACAAAAATGGCTGATCTCACTTCATGAATATTCAAAAGTAAGTGAAATTAATATGTTTGAGAGAATTTAATATTAAACAATCAACCTTAATACACATATACACATTCGTTCACATGTCGTGTAGTTCAATATTGAATATGAGTGCACAAAACACAGCAATAAGAGTTGCTTCTGTAGCACCCGATTTGAAATTTGCAATCATACATATGCAGACACCCATAATAAAAATCCACGGAACACCATCTCTCTAAAAATTGGATGGGTTACATTCAATATCTGACATACAATGGATCTTCTCTGTTCCAATGATCCACAATACGAATGCTATTTGCACGGATGTCTTGAAAACTCTCGTTTTCCTCTGCTCCACATTACAACAAAACACTGTGGAGATTATAAACATAAAAATATATATATATATATCTCGGTCTTTGGAAAATTTCCCATGAGTGCATTAAATATCAAGCAATTTCTATGTATGGCGCATCAATTCATTTGATTTCAAGACATTTATTTCTTCTTTCTGCATGAGTGTTTGGGATTTCATTTCTTATTTCACACACAGACACACGGCGGCCGTTTCTATCATTTAGTTTTTATTTAAGCAGTGATACATTCAGCGTCGGTCTTGGAACCATTTGATTTGAGCCGATTATTATATATTGTTACAAAACACGAAATGACAAAAGAAATAGAAAATATGGATATTTTCACATTCGTATGAAAAGATAATAATATTTTGCAAATTATATTCGTACGCATTTTATGTTTAGGAGGGTGTGCTACACACTGAGCTCACAGACAGCCAAATTCGATGACAACTTTTATGCCATATAAATACAAAGATGTGTTAAATATAAATGACGCACTGTTTATGTATCGTACGTTTTATGGCTCTTTTTTGTTGTTTAATTTTTTTCCGTCGCAACTAAATATATGGCTTGATTTTGAATTTTCGCAATTCGCAAGACATTGCACAACTTTTTTTTATTCAAATCGAAAATGAATGTTTTTGTTTTTTTTTACTTTTTTTTTAAATATAATTCGCGTTAGACTGGTTTTTGGCTTTGAAATTTGTTGTTTTTTCACGTGTTTATTTGCAAAAACTTAAGTAATATTTTGAGCTGTGTGTGACAACACATAGAATCACACTGCAATTATGTTCCATAAGAGACTGTATAAAATGCAAAATTATAGCACAGCTAGCGCCACTACGGACAACTATGGAGTTCTAGTCAGTTGTTTGTAACTGAGCAAAAGTCTTTTCACTAGTTGGCGGCAACTTAGTATAGATTACATTGAATTCCGTCGTGGCGCTAGCTGTGTGACACTTTGAGCATAATTTCGGTACGCATGGAATAATATTGTAAAAAAATTAACCATGGATTTATGGCATCATATTTAATATTAAATTTTAAATGCAATCGTGCAGCAAAAGTCTTGAAGAAAAGAAAATGTCATCGTATTGATTGAATGAAAATCAAGAAATTTATACTGAAATCCATCGCTCAGCTTGAAAGAAGAGTATATTTCAATTAGATTTATTTTTTGAAGCACGGTATCAACGATGAACTGATGTGATCATACGAATTTCCATTTCTTCTCAATGTACAACATTCTCTCCATTTCCGCACATGAAATCATACAAACATGTTCACTTTTCAAACTGAGCGATAGAAATGAAATGAAAAAGCGATGAAGACGACAAAGTCGAGAGAAAAAAAAATGTCAGCATCTTTATCAACACGTATTTTGCATACGGCAACGTAATTTGATTTTGACTTGATTTTTATCATGATGGTGATGTGAAATATTCGCTTTTCAACACACTACCTTCCTCCCACAAAAATGCATGTGGCAATGCAAAATGGTCCCAATAAACATTGGCTGCATCTCTGTTTTCTGCAGCGCGTGGTTGAGTACCACAAAAAGTGTACTAGACACAAACCATCATCAACATTATTCAGCGTATGTCGCAGATTATTCGTAAAATGGAATGCTTCGTGGGACTTAAATGTATGTGATAAAAAAAATATGAGTGAAACGTGGCAAATAGGCTTAAATTTGCAGAACGTTTTGATTGAGCCGAGACAAGAATTGCAGTGATCAGATGTAAATGTGGGAGCGTGTAGCTGTTAATGTCATCGCACCGTACAATGTGCGACATGAATATTGGAATGTCATCGCTTTTTGTCGGCGCTCAAATGTTCAAATATTAATATAAATACACATATAATATATTGATAAGGACGAAATACAAAGAAAGCACATTACACACATATCTACTCATTTCCATCTTTTATCAATAGTACATATTGATATGTATGCATTATACAAACCAATATTTGTCATCGAATTCGAGAGGAATGCATTTATATGAAATAGATGAAATCCATCGAGTATAATACGTTTTCTATTTCGTTTTTTTATTTCCTTATTAAATGTATTTAATTTTTTGTCTGTTTTCATTCGCTTTTTTTGCAAGCAAATAGGATACTTTTATCGTCAACGAGCATTTATTCTCGATAGAATTTGGTGCGCTTTGATGTGGTTGTTCACTAACTGAATTCAACATAAAGCGAATCATTTGGCATTGAACAAGCGAAACGACTGGTATTGGAATGAAGACATCCGTGCGCAAATGTCATTGGAATTGTTCTTTCGATTCGTTTGAGCCACAATCCTTTCCACCAATTATATATATATATGTAAAGCGTAAAGTAATTTGGCGAATGTGCGAGCAAACATTCATCGGTGGTTTTTCGATTTCAATCTGTACATGCAATGAATTTTCTCATGCAACAAAGAATTCCATTCAAAATATTTGGACATTTCTTTTTTATTTCCATTTTCGAATATTATTTATTCATTTTCTCTTTTTTGTATGGCTTCTTTTTACAAGTGCCACCATCTTCAACGGAAAACATCATCATTTAATTTTATTTTCAAGAGAAAAAAATATATGTGCACAAAACACTATTATTAAATGCGATAAATGTCGCCACATATTCCGATGAAAATACTAAAGCGATTGAGCATTGTTTACGCCTTTTCTCTTCCTTCGATTCGGTCGTTATGTGCCCTTTATGATGTTGCAAATTGTGAAAATATGCAAAAATGCAGACAGCACACAGAAACCGCAACAAAAAAGAAATCAATAATATCAACATACCAACTGCAACTGTATTGTATCTTTTTTCCCATTTATAATTCATTCAGAAAAGTTACTTGAGTTAGTCAAGCTGAAATTTAAAATTGAATATTCAGCTCGCTGAGACGATATTCAACACAACCACACGAAATTTGGACCATCATTTCCAATGTATTTTCCAATGTCGCTGGATTTAAAGACATTGCTGCCAAGCAAAATATTCCATTTCACCCTTTGATCCGCAAGTTTATTGGTAATTAATGTATAAAAATATTTTTCTTTAATGCCATTTTCAATGCATGGAATATAAACATTTTTATAGAATAAATATTGTTCAAGTATGAATGTACCTCTTAGAATTTGTATGAATTAAAATCTTTCAAATTAAGTTTAAGATCAATGCTGTGCATAGATACATTGATCCAGCTTTCGATGGTTCCGATTACCGGTTTTCTATCAAATGTTGCAATTAAATTATCGGCTTTCGTTTATTGGGTCCCAAATCATAAAAAATCAGCGCAACTCAGTTTGACAGCGATAAAATGCATTTTTCAGTCCAAAGTCTCATTTTGGTCCAAAATACACTGAACATGGATAAGAAAGGCTATTCCAACTTCAAGCACTTCAACTTTTGTACGGCCATACGATTTTTTATCTGATTGAAACCATTTCGATGAAAACAAGCTGTCAATACTAGTGGCGCTACCAAAACCACACGGCGTTTTTTTTCTCTTCATTTTTTTGCAAGGGTATGGCGTAAAATGTTGGCAAACAAAAACCTTACTTTGTGGGACTTATAATTCTATGAACAAAATCACACAAATATGAGATATTCAATTCGAAATTTGTATTTCAGATTTTATCCGATAGATGGCGTTACGGTTTGGCACATCGCCATATCTCTCATATACGTGCCTATCCCTTGCTTTTTCGGCGAAAATCCCTAGCAAATCGAATGAAGGTCTTTTCTTTTCCAACCAGAAACCCTAACAAATTAAAAGAAAATTTTTGAGGGGGGGTGCTCCATGAATTTTGGTCGTGGGACTTTTGGTCGCGCCCTTTCATTTCTTCTGCGACCAAAATTCCGTATTGTAGCGACTAATTTTCTTTGCAAAAACTGTTTTTTGGTCGCCGCGACCAAAGTTCTTTTGGAAATTTTGACAGACTATCTAAGACTCACTTGTCATAAAGTCATTAATTAAATAACAGAATTTTTTGTGACACTCGAATCAATGTTGAGCGTTCAATCTGTTTTCGAGGAATTATTTTCGGCCAATTATTGGGGTTAAACTATGGTCGATATCAGATTTTATGTTGAAAGTAAACATTTTTATTTTAATCCTATTTTGTATAGTTAAAACCGATAGGAGAGTATGTTTTTCTGAATTGTAGCACGATAAATGAGAATATGTATTTCCATGGCAAAAATGATAAAAGAGAGAAAAATTTTTATTCACAAAATGTGATTTGGCTACAGTTGTTCAAAATAAAGAAAGTTATTTATCATTTTCTTTGAAGTAAAAGTGAGTAAGTGTGAAAATAAATATTCTAAACGCAACGTATAAACGCAACGTCTGAACGCACCGTCTGAAAATTTTAATCCGAGATATAGGAATGATGTTGGTCACTTTTCCGGACCTTCTTTGAATATTTGCCATTACCACCCTCTAAAATCTTTAGTGGTTGACACATTTGATGCTGTTTAATTGAATTATTTACATTTTTTTGAGGTCGATAAACATGAATCAAAATGGAAAAAATGTAGATTTTCTTAAATATAAATAGTTAATCAAGCACAATGAATAAACGACAAAATGAAATAACTACTTAAGTGTTCTCATAAATACCGTTAAATTGCACATTTGTGTCCAGTTTGTTTTTTGAAAGAAAAATCACATTTGAAGTCACAATGCGAACTAATGGAAAGGCGATGGTGCTCACGCAAACTTTTTTATATCAACTGGAAATAACGTCAAGTGGTTTTTCCAAAACTTTTCCTTTTTTCCATCATTCATTGTGAATTGAAATGACAGAAGAAACGGTTCACAAATTACACTGCCAAATGAATGATTGTCTAATTGGTGGCGATTATAAAACCTCAAAGAAATTTCTGATCAAATTAAATAAGTTTTGGATTTAGTACTACCGTATAGATTGACACATTTCGTCGCTGTTTCGTATCACTCTATTAGCAATTCTGGATGCGCTAAGTTTTCCTTTCGTTTCTTTTCTATTCTTCCTTTGCTATTATCATTTCTTTAATTGTGTGTACATGCATTTTCACACACCGACTGCGTAACATGTCAAAAGTTTTCTCAACATTCAATTTGACTTTTGTTCGTACAGAGCCAAAGTGGAATCATCACTGTCACAAGAGTTGGGTACTTCCGTTCTTCGGCACGCTCGCGCACCCAAACACACACACACACAATTCACGAAATAACAATGAAGAAACTAGATGCGCGCCGCACATTAGCTATATCGCTGATTGCGGGAGCATATGAACTCACGATAAAGCTGAAACCGAAAAAGCGTATTGCTTATTTTTGATTACAATCGAGCTATGTAACTGTCGTAGAAAAGAGCTGTAGTTGCAAAAAGTGCCGAGACATTGAGTACACGATGAGATGATTTCCACATAAACAAGAAAGAATAACAATAAATATGTATTAGAGAGCAAAGGGCATAATGTGTCGTCTGCAGATGATATGTATACGTTGCATTACACTGTGTTTCAGTTGTTCAGCAACAGGATAATATCGTTGGCGACGATTACAAAATCAGAAGCAGTGGCTAAAGAAACTAAGAGATCCTTTAAGAACTTGAAAAATCACGTTTCAAAGTAATGAGACTCGTAAGCGTGTTGTCATTAACTCGAAAAGAACGAATAGATGTGTGTTTATGTGTGTATGTGTACGTACATCACATACAAACACGTTATATCTATTTGGAAATATTTCTGTGTGTTGTCATTTATGCCCTTCTAGCACTCATCATCATCACCATTCGATTCTTTGTCTTCCATACACTCGAAACGTTGTTGTGCAAACACGATTGTGAAAAGAGAAAGCATGCATTGAGAGCACAAGCCAAATTCACCGTGGCCAAACAAACGAAAAACACTTAACGGTAACAATGGCATCGAATCAGTTGAAGCAAAGTGTATTTTTGTATTGTTTTGCTTGCTAATCATTGTGCTCCCGTTGATATGCCATTGATGTCTTTTCGATTTGTCTAACGGAATAACGTTAATTAAGAAAAAAGAAAATAGATTGAAAATGAATTATAATGTCAAAAACAGTAATAACAATTGATTGAACAATTTAATTCGTGGTAACAACATCAACAAATTTACTATAGATTGTCATGACGATTGAGCTGCCAATTTACTATATGATTGACGAGCATACGATTTCAGACAAAATCAGTAAATTTATATATTGGAGCTGTTATAAAAATGCATTTGTTTTAATATCCCAACGCTGACTGAACGTGTCCGTTCATATAAAAATATATATATTTTTTTAAATAAATACATTAAGTTGCGACGCGACGTCCGCTTCAACAGTTCCAAAATATCGTTCAATTTGGTATTCAGAAAACAATTTAAATATTTTGATTTATGATATATTTTTGTGCGTTCTTGTTGCATACTTTAATTACCCATTATTTTCAGTATGATACAGAAGCACTGTACGATTTCAAATTCAAAAAACAACAACCATGGAATGTTACATTGAAACAATCGATGAAGGTGGAAAAAAACTGCTTGTTCTCTCTTCATCGAGATGAAAGCTTATAATGTGTATTGTGTCATTTCATCGCCTGCGCTTGGATTATTCACATTTTGCCGATGGTTTCATTGTTGGATTTCATTCAGTTGATGTGTTGTGGCTAAATATACTATATAACGTGTATTTTTGCCGCCGTTTCGGATTATTTTAAATGTTTTATTCAGAAATAATTACATTGTTCATAATTTAATCAGTGCAACAGTTGAAATTTTCAATTTTCTTATCTAGAATGACAGGCATGAAATGTAATTTTCCATTGAATTCACCACAATAGCAAAATTTCTATAAACAGAAAAAAGGCATACCAGCCTGTTGTGTGCATGCATCGTCGAAGTATTCATTTGCGGTCTGAAAATGGTTGAGTAAGCTTACAGTGGCAAACATAAAACAGTATTGCAAAACTGGCAACAGTAACAGCAATATGCTGAGCCAAACATACTTGAACTCATTCAATATCCGTACTGATTTTGTTTTGTGGCATGGTGTGTAGTTGCCGAATGCAGGAGCAACGTTAATTTATAAGGAATGCGTTTTTTCTCTCTCACTCTCACACTACAAACACCTCTTTCTCACACACACACACACACACACACACACACTACTCACATGCTCTATCCCTCTATCGCTCTATATATCGGCGAGTGCCAAAATGCTATTAGTTAGACGGTGAGTACATGCATTTTTATTACAACTTTCGGAACATTACACAGATAGACGCGCGATACGGGCGCATGAAGTTGAACCGTGCTAATAATAGGATTTTTTTCGTTTGTACTTTTTCTCGTATTACGTGCTACTCGCCTCTAATTTTGTTGTCTGATGTTCGATGTTTGCCTTTTCTCTCCATATATTTTTTTTTGTTTTCGGTATGCCACATTCATTGCACCGGTGTAAACCGATATTTACGTACAGAGACTGGCTACATGATTGTTAATTTGTTGTATGTATACAATGAAAAATATGCGCGAAAGAACAACATAAAAACGGTTTATCACGATGCATGGAATAAAGTCAGCAAAACCAAAAAATTTGCTATAAATATTACAGATGCTAGTATTTCAAAAAAAAAAAAAAATGCAGGAAACTAATACGTTTTCAAAGTAATTGTTTGAGCTGATCATCAAGCCGAGATTAAAGAAATAACATCCTCACACACCGATTATTCTATTAGGCAAATCTCAACAGTCTTATCGTCCATTAAGGATTTTCATGTAGATTTAAATTAACGCGATAAAAGTATCAAAAATTCGTTCGATATTCATCGTCGTCGCATTGGATTGATAAGAAGTGATAAAACGAAATGCATGTCGTATTCTTTTCAACTTCATTCCCTTTAAGCCATTCAATGGTTGCTACTTTTTATATTTGTATATAAAAAGAATTTCATCTGAAAGCATTGTCGTCTAGAAGTCAGCACATATATTTTATCTAGTACCGAATTGAAATGGTAATAATAGTCGTCCACTATACAACTGGCACGTTTCACACATTCAACTAGAACGTGCTGTAAATACATGCATGCAAAAGATTCAATACTTTGGAATGGTCCAATTTCTTCAGATTTTAACATACAAGTTAGAAGAGTTCGGTGAGCAAACCTGTTGATTTATCGTTATTGATTTGAGAAAAAAGAAAGGACATTTCACTTAAACTACTAACTCATGCTAATATTCAGTGTTTTTTTTTTCGTCTTTGAGTTTTGAATGTTCAAGAGTTCAACTATGTGTATATAAAAGAGACAACCGACAAATGCGGAACATGGGTTTTGTGCTCAATTTTTGTTGGAGATATTTCAATGTTTATGTCGACTTTCTATGATGGGGGGCATATCTCTCTCTCTTTCATACACATACGGCTTTCCCTTTCTTGTCAAGACTTTTTGTGTTTTTTACACATCTTTTATGTGCCAAAAATGAAATCCAAATACAAAAACCAATTCGATAAAAACACATTGTGTGTCCGAAATTAGCACCAATTACTCCATTCTTTTGTTATGACCATAGTAAGAATTTATAAGTTTTGGAACGCATCATGCCACAAAGTTAATCTCCAGCAAAAGAGTGTTCCGGGCTCACCGTCGATTTCATTCGTCGATGAAATGGTTTTTATGGTACCAGCAATATTGAATGCGATGACGTGTTGCATATCGAAAAATGCTGAAATCATATAACCAATTCTGTAGTCGATCGGTCGGTTGGTCGTTCGGTACCAGCTAGTCTTCATATCATTTCAAGAGTATATTGTTTGCTGTGATCCAAAAATAACGATGTGCAAGCTCATGCATCGCAACTACATTTCGGTGTTGAATATATGAACTAAAATGAGCAAGAGTAGCGTTTCCAATCGATGTATGGACGAAATGTATATGTACAAATAAAGCGAACGTGATGTGAATTGAAAGGAAAGAAAGATGATGTCAAAATAATGAGGGGAACATACAGTCAATCGGACGAAAGGCAAATATGAGTGTGAGTGTGTGTAACATAACGACATAAGTAAGAAATCAAAGCTCTTTAGATAATTGTATATCATTCGATTTTGCCAATGGCGTTAAAGTGAAGAAAAGAATGCACTCATGTGCCCATGATGAAAAAAAAAACCAATCACGTACAATGATGCCATTCTTGTGTGTTGCCAAATAAATTGGAAATGTGATGTGGTGGCGCGAATGAAAATTTTCTTTGTTTTCCAATTCTCTAAACGGGTCGCACACCACTCTATATTGCTTCGTCTTGGAAAAATCAACCACGCTCACCGATTTCAGTAATTGATGTACCAGTATTCGTCGCTTCAAAAGCAAATGATTTAAACTAATTGAAAATGCTCCCAAATGTACTGTGAAAATGCACGAAAATTTAAATGTTTGGACAAGAGCATGACTTTGTTTAGCACTTGTATGTGAAAAAGAGAGAAACCAACGCTGCCAATCAAAAATATGAGGATATATACGGAAGTATGGAGCAGATACCAGAAGACGGAATTAGAGGAGAACAAAGAGGGACAAAGAGTAGCATTGTTGGTTGTTGCAATTTTCTTCGATTCGTCTATTGTTCAATGTTCGGCTATACACACACACACACAGTCGCTTTACTGGAGCCGTTGAAAATCTTTGAAAATGGAGGTAATTAAAGCATTTGCAACTTCACAAATCATCTACATCCATTTATCATTCTCGTGTTGTGCAAAAACATTATGCACAGAGCACATGTTGCAGTTGAAAGGTTACAGTGTGAATGTGGATAAGAGGAAATTCGAATCAGTAGTACAGTGGTGTGTAATTGGTTTTACAGGGTAATTTTGCCTAAAACATTATCATCAAACAATGGTTTTCCCGTGAATGTTATGCATTTTGCAACGCTTTGAAGTACCCTATGATCGTATCTGCGCTGCATGGCCTTGCCATCATGATTGCATGTGTAGTTGTGTTTGTTTCATTTTGCAATGCTGTTCGTGCTATTTATTCATGTTCTATATATTCATTCTTCTTTTTTTGTTTTGATTTTCCAACAGGACTGCCTTATTTAGTTCTAGTGGCTATTACAACTGTTTAGTGTCAACGCGAAACATACAAAACGCATGCAATTTATTTATTGAACTGGCTAACTGCTGAAGCATAAATCCTATGGCAACAGCTATGGCTACAAAGTTTCCCGATACCGATTCTATGGCGCAAAATAATATTTCTCTTGTCGAAATATAAGCAATGGCCACATGGTGGACATACTACAACATGGTTTGATGCCTGTATGAGCCCTCTCTCACTTTCTCTCTCTGTCTCCGTCTCCTTTGTTCATATCGCTTGCATTTGTTGAATGCTGCTTTGTATTTGTTGCCCGTTCACCCGTTGATATCCATTTCGATTTTTCAATGGCCAGATTTTTTTTGTCTCTTGCTTCTGTTCGGCCGATCGGTCAATTAATTAAGGTTATGAATGTGTTTGCATAGTGTTTGATTCATGTGAACTCAATGCAACATGGTCACGTTCAGTTTCGTTTATTTACTTTTGATCTCTAGCACCATTATGCATTTCTTCTGAAAATAGAACGGGTGTCATGCCGAACAATAAATGAACACTAAGTATGAACTTTTTATCACTTCTTATTGTTTTATGTGCCGTTTTTTTTAAGCGTTGGCCCAAACCGAAAATTGTAACACATGTGCTTTTAATTCGTATCAATAAATCACGTCATCGAATAAATTACCAGGAAGCTCAGCAAAAACCATGTAATTTAAATTTAATGCGTTGTTATAGTCATCTATGCATTTTGATTCGCATTCATTAGTTCCAGCTTTAGCTGTTTCTCCAAAGATACCAAATGTATAACGTTTTCAAACAAATGTTTTTTTAAAGCAATGCTTTATTTTCATAAGACTAAGAGTTCATATGAAAGTTCAACGAAAAATAAAAATAGTATAAAAATGTTATATTAAACTCCATTTAATAATGTTTGAAGTATGTAAAAAATTGTGTTAAATAAAAATTTCTTTATTTGAATGACACGTTTTACCGATTTAAAAAATGTTTGTGCTTTTACTACTTTTGAATAAATGATGGACGTGACTCAAGAACAAGTGTCTACCATAACTTGAGATTATTCTATCGTAATAATTTCACAAAAACGACACCATCAACTAATTGCTAATGGTATGAACGCGTTTGCTGTCCATTTCTCTTTGTCTGATATTGTAATTTGCCGCAAACTTTTTGAAACTTGTTGTTTTCAACAATGGACCCAAAGCAAAGTGTAAGCAAATCGTACGACTTCTGATGAACATATATCTAAATGCTCCAGAAACTGCAACGAAGAACAAAGAAGCATATAAAAGCAAAAGCACAAACATTGCTGCACTTGACGGCTGCAATGATAGATCAACACGCAGACATATCATGAAAAAAAAAAAAAAACCAAAACTTCAGTCTTGATCATGTTTATTTTTTCATCTTTTTCTTCTTCCTGATTTGTGCATTGAGAAATTGTTCTTTGATCATCTGTACAGAACATGCATTGCGTAGCTCTGAATTACGCGCTATTTTCCTTCAAATATGATATGTCTCCTTGTTGTTCTAGTTGCGGCTTTGGCAGTTTTTCTCGTTGTTGTTGTTGTTTTTTTTTTATTCTTTTGTGTTGACTGCGTTTCATTTATTTAAACTTTTCTTTTGTGAAATAACATGTAAAAGTCAAAGTACATCTGAATTGGCGCTATCTATACGACCACAAGTGTTCCCCTCATCTTGCATGCAAAACTGCAAACAGCCTGACGAAGTGCTCATTTCTGCTTGAACAATAATTTTTTTGTTTCGTTCTCGTATGTTGTTGATTTTTCGTTTCGAAATCAAGACCAATGTTTTTGTATACAACATTCGTTGTTTATTCATTTTTTTCGCTCTCGTTGTTTCGAGTAGACAACAAGTTTACAATAGGATATTTCTGTGGAGTAAGATGAGAAGAAGAAAAAACATGAAAAATTTCTCTATGAATACGCATGGTTGGTAGTAGTATGTGGTTGGCAGTTCAAATAAATAAGAGTGCAGTGTATTTGTGAATGCTGGAATTCGGAAAGGCACACAAAGACATCGCAGCAAATTCCAAGCCGCTCAAACAAACATATTTTTGTATTGAAATAAAATTGCGAAGAGAGAATAGCGTACGCGAGACTGTACTTTACTTTGCTCAAATCATTCATTGGTGTCATTAACAACATTTAGTACTTGGACCTGGTTATATTATTTACGCTTGTTTTCTTTTCCGTTTCAACCGACGCTTTTTATTTCAATATTTCAATGTTGTTGTGTGCACATTTGTAATCGAGACAAATAAAAGAAAAGCGCTTTGTTTTTTTGTTTGTATATTTGTTTCAACTGTCTTTTGCAACCGAACGGAGAATTGTACATTTTTACAATTATTTTATTCTCTTGGGCAAATTTCTGACTACTTTGTGTTGCATACAGAATAAATATTCAGTGCACAGTTTGATTTTCTTAACGCTCAATTTGCGGTTCAACTCAAATACAAACATGTTACAATTGATAATTGCCAACATATGTGATACATCAATAAAAGATTTTTTTGCTAGGATTTCATTCCACTAATTTATTTGGTTTTCGTTTTTTTACACAGCTTTTGATCAACGTAAAAAAATGTCCCAAAAAAGTCGGATGACTGCCGAGGTGCCGACACTGTTCTTGAAAGTACTGTCTTTTTTATATTTAGGTGAGATACACTGAAAATCATATTAAGGTAGTGTGGGCAGTAGGGAGTATCCACATTACTCCGGTACCAATAACAGTTGTATTATTTTGTAATCATCGATTATTGGACAATTTGAACTACACTCAATCATTGATACAAGAAATACATGTGTAGTCATAGCCACATGCGTTCAACGTACACGTGTATCTCTTCTTCCACTACGATGTTCACTTTTTCACTGGAATAAAATTTTAAAAAATTCTGAAAATAAAATCAGGCAATTTATTGTGAACATTTTAAAATATTTTACAAAATTTTGGAACACATTTGACACGTCACTGTTGTAGCAAAATACAAATTTCACCAAATTTTGCATCAAAATCAAGATTGAACTTCAAACACAAATTAATGGATACACGAAAAAGTTTTCGCTGCGATGAAACTAAGTTAATTAAACTTAAGCGAATGCAATCGCAAATTGAGTCCGTCCCGAACGACCAATCGAATAGTGTGCTTAACATGCAATCTTTCTTTCTTTGCTTTGGCATTATTTATTTATTTTTCGATTTCTGCATCATAAACATAATATTAAGATAAATTGTGTAAGACAAGAAGATGACGGTGTACTTTATTTCAGTTGTGATGCAAAATGCATGGATAGAAAACTTCATTCCAACAATTATTTTTTATGACAGCTGTAAGATTAATTACACTCAGTGGTGCTTGCTCTAGAGTTGTTTTCACCAAAATTCGGTATCCATTTAAATTTTTTGTATATTATCTTTTCGATTTGTTCATTTAAAATGTTCAATTAGATGTATAGAAGGCCCAGCCGTGATGGCAAATCGAAATCCGGTTCGAATAATCAATCGAAATGTCATCGTCTCACAAAATACACGTGAACAAACTGAGTTACCTATTTCCGTTCAAGCCACCTTCCATTTATTTATTTTCATTATTACTTGACCCGGGTATTCACTGGGCAACAATAACGATGCATTCCTATCAAGATGATGCTAAATTATTAAAACTTAATTTCATTGAGCGTTAAGATTTGATTGGATGTCGGCTTCATGCTTTTGATTGAGAATATTATTTGTCTTGTATTCGAATTAATTATTTAAAATTCAGAGCAGATTAGGGGAATTTCGATTAATGAATCGGTGCGTCATCGTGAAAATGTCGTAAACCTTATAAAAATTTATGAGATTGGCCAATGTCTTGAAGAATACTTTCGAAAACCGAACAGTTCGGTCGGTGATGTTGTTGATTTTATTCATCACATCACTTGCTAAAATTGCAAACGACCCTCCATATATGCTAGTTCCGCCAATGAACGTCGTATAAATGTTTATCATGAGCATATCAGCGTGAACACGATCATTTCAAATGAGAAATGAAGAGAAGTTTGAAATTTAACGTACGAAGCAAGAAAAAATAATAATATTAAACTAAAGAATATTGTGAACAAAACGATAGACATTGACACAATACAACCAACAAACAATGTTAATAAAGACTTAACTAATTTATAGTTCAGTATATGAACTTATCGTCACGATGATGGTATCAAAGGGCTGGATAGATCAAGGATTTTGCATGCACATTTTGACTTAAGCTAACAATTATCTGTTCCATTTAACTAATAAAATTTAACAACAAACGTCCGTTGTATCTTTACATTATACATTCACTGCTCAATACAGTATCATCGGAACCGGACGGAAACAACAAACACACACACACATGCAATGCATGCATGTGAATGCACACAAACAATACATCCACCGGTGTGCGTCATGAACTCTGAAAACTGTACAGACACTGTAAAACTATATAAAGTACATGGATCGAATAAAATGCTTGCTTGTCTGCCTCGTAAATCTATCGTTAAACAATCTTTGTAAATAAATGCCGACACATTTTGACAGTTTAATCTAATTCGTGTTGCAAATAATTCGATTTTCACGTAATTTTCCCATGTAAATATTTTGCTACTCACTATTTACACAGACATCATTTCAATACAAACCCCTGCACGCCTTCTTTCTATCTATCACCTGGCAATAATGTGCATGCAACTATTTGCCGCTTACTTCCGCTTGTATTTTGGGCGCATGGTACTTGGAAAATTTGAGCTCTGGAAAAGTACAAGCCCCCAAAGTCATACAATGGTGCCAGCGGATAATAATAATCTACCTGATCAAGTATTGTGCATGAACTGGCTCTATCATTTAGAATGATATCAAGTATTCTTGGCTCCGGCCATACATTTACTTCGCTGCTCTTGCTCTATTAGAATGCTGTGCAACTGATTAACATGCATCCTATGCATTTACTCGATGAACAAGATTACATGGTTACTGTTTCAATGACAACAAAGTGGATACGACAAAAAAAAAACAGAGATGAAAAAAACGATATCAAATAACAAAAAAAAACCCTCCATGGCCAGTGCTATGAACCAAATAAAAACTATTACATATTATTTGTGCAAAAAAGTGCATTAGATTATTTATGTTAAAAAGTTTTAAATAGACACTTCACAATGTCTTGCAACCCAACGAAATTGCAATTTGAAATGAAAGACAAAACAAATTCCAACACAAAATAATCAAAACTCTTCTGACAAAAAAAAACGCACACGCTGACGCGCTAAAACCAAAGCAAATATTGACAAGTTAAAAAGATAGGACGATTCAATGGACGAATTGAATACCACTCCTTCCATCTGCGATGAGTATTCACATTGAATGCGTTTTATGTGCCACCACCATTCCACTCACACCATTTTTCGTCGTTTTAAATCCATCCGAAATTGAAAATATTTGTGCGAAGATAAAAGATGTCACAAATTGGCATGTTTCACACAAAACAAATAAAACTTTTTTAATTGAATTCACATGTCATATTTTTTCCTCTAGCTCTCGATGATTCCTCGCCTCGCATCATTGATGTGCTTTAGGTGAATACGGGTTTGAAATGGTGTTTTGTTTTACAATGGTTCAACTTTGTCGGTTATATTGGCACTTATTCGGAATGTTGGATGGTTTTTTCCCACTGTTTCTTGATGCATTTGTTCGTCTGAACGTTTTCCGCAACTGTGGCGACTGCCACGACTAGCTATATGTATATATATATTTTATTGTTGGAACAAAAGATGAAGTTTCCAATGAATTTTTCTACGTTCGCTTGTTTTCGTACTCTTACTTTGACTATCAACTTCGCATATAAATCTGGCGTGAAGAGACAATAGCGAGCAAAAGTGTGCACAAACAAAATGCCATATCATCATATTTTTTGTTGTTGTTGTGATTTTTGTTGCCTGTTGTTTGGTGTTGTCTTTATCATTTGATTTGCTTATTTATTTATATTTCTCTAGCTAGTGTTGTTTTTTTTTTTGGTTGTGTTTTAACAAAATTATATCGAAGCGAGTGACTACAACTTTGGGGTTAAACATTTATGGAATATACTGAGTCTGGTCCAAAACCTGTAAATGGGAAAAATCCTATTTCAGCAAACAAACGAGTGAAAGTTATCCTAGAGACAGAGGAAAAAAAATATTTTTCAATTTACCGCCGAATAAGAACATTGAATTCGACTTGGCTCTTTTTGAAAACATATTTACAAGCAAATGGGAATAGCATAAGCTCGATGAAAGATCATGCACCGACATTCAAACATTGTCGTTTCCCATACATCGAGAGAAAAAAAAGAGCAAAATGACTATTAGTAACTTTTTAAATGGATAAAATAGCGCTTCTTCACAAAAATCAAAACAGTCACCAGAAAGTCATGTTGTGAGTTCTGTTGTTTTTGTTGTTGTTGTTTTTTTTTTCATTCACCAACCGAAAAATCCTCTCTATGTGCTTTCCATTTCATTTATTCAGTTCATGTATACGTTGTACAACACAAGTTAAGCAAAAATCATATGGATAAAGTTTGGCCCTTTCAAATATATTCTGCTTTCCTATGTGCTGTCATTGATTATAGCGTGAAAATTGAAAATTATAGTATAGATTATGCTTTGTATAAAACATATAGAATTTTACTGTTGCTCACTTGCTTGTCTTGTCGTGCAAAGTTTTGTACATCGTGCAGCTGCATTTCAATTACGGACATCATAGCACCTTGAAGTCAAAATCATATCAGCAAGAGAGAGAGAGAGAGAGAAACACAAAAAATTATAGGAGAAAAGTCAAACAATGTCTTGTTTCAATGTTCGTTACTTGCAGAAATAACATATCGAAACTAACCATATCGTAAATGAATAAGCTGCATTTTTTTGCATCGTTTTCATCAATAAATAATTTTATTGTTTTTGCACAGATCCATTTTTTGCATCGAAATATCTCACGTTCGACAGCCAAATGCGTCGCGAATAAATAGATTCTCTAGCAAAATTGAATTTCCGATATAATTTTTCGTACTTATTTCTTGCATTGAAATCGAAATTATTGGCATTTAATTTATTTTTATATAAGTTAATCATACACGACTTTATAAATTGAACACAAGTGCATTGAACGGATTTGAGATGGATTTGGTGCTTTTTTAAAATCATTTAAAGTGGAATGGAAGACGATGCACCGAAAAAATGGGAGAATGGATTGCAATAATCCGACGTTGCTTGACAACTATATACCAATAGTACGAATAGTGGTATGCGCTCCTCCATTCACACTAGAATCTCCCCAATACTATATAGTATGTAAGTGTTCATTCAAAACCACACTTGTTCCCGTCTACACATTGCTTTCACCAAATTATTAACTCCATATATTTCCTAAAGATATTTCTTCAATTCCACTACACATTCCACAAACTATTTTTTAATAAACACACAATATTCATGCATATTTATTCTGTTTTTTTTTCTGCCTTTTGTTTGTTTGCCAACTCCATCTCTGACTATTCAGAGCATTCATTCATTCACTTTGGTTTCGCTATACATATTATTATGAACAAAATATCCGATGGCATCTGCACACCAGCAAGCTAGTTTCAAAGTCATAGTCATAGTGTCATCTATTGTTAATTGCAAACAAAAGAATACCCCGGCAGCAAAGTATATACGAAATAAAAGAAGAAGAAAAAAATAAAACGAAAATTGGACTAAAGGAAGCACACATTCTATGGGCGGTTTTTCAAGCATTCCAACTGAAATTCATCCAGCAGAAATATGGTTTTATGGATGTTTTGGCGATATTTATACGGTCGTTGTAATATTTGCACCCATGACAAATAAGACACGAAACATCTCAATTACGTACACAACAACAAAATCTTACATTTGCATTGACTCAAACACTCTTTTGCAAAACACAGTACATTGTTTGTTTATTAATTATACGCGATCAGAGGCGTTGAAAGCAATTTTATGTTTCCATTCATTCTTCCGTTTTTTTCCCAAAGCTATTCATTGTGCATTTTATGATTAAAATCCATAGCGATAACTCATTTCATATTTCGGAATTTATTTATTGGAACATAACTGCTCAATTCTTCTATAACCCAATGAATCGAATTTAAAATTAAAAATCAATGCTCCGGCAAACTTGAGCACACACAGAGAGAGATAGAGAGAGAGTCACTAGTATCAGTGAATAAATTTTAAATCAAATTGTCGCTTCGTTAAAGTCATTGAATGTGAAGGCAATGTTTATGTTTTATATTCGGGTTTTGCGAAACAAAGCGAAAGGTATAATTTCGTGATGTACTTGCATAATGAAATTTCGCTTTCTTCAACAGCCAAAGAGCGAGGGCGAATGAAAGCGATGTGGAGAAAGAAAAATGACAATAATATGTTTAGGGAATAAATTTAATGCATGAAATAAATCTTTATCGGTTCTATAGCGGCAAACTGAGTTAGGGGGAGGCCGACTGGAAATTGTTTGTAGTGTCGGTTACATCGTTCAATAGCAAATCGTACTACTGATTGCCCATTCAACAATATACAATTGGAAATTCGATGCCCTACAATGGAATCAAACACCGAAACGATAACGCGATGATTTTTTTTTCTTCCTCTTCTTCTTTTTTCTTGCTGTTTCTTATTCATTTCTGTGAATGATGATTTGGTCGAAAAGAAAAGTGTTACAATACACTTACAATCGACATATGCGCTTAGTACACACAATACACTTATATGAGTTTATATATGCATGCGACGATGACAAGGCATAAAGTTATATGCGAACCAAGTTTGATATGGTGCGTAATTGAATTAGACAGAGCAGACAGTGGAAATGTGCACAAGGAGTGAAATCACATTTCTAATCGCAAGAGACATGGTTGAATTCAAACAGATCAAAGTTGGGTGTCGCTACCACATATTCTATTCAAATCGAATAGCAGAAAAACGACGAAATTGATATACACACGCCAATAAATCATCGCAACATAATTGACAGTTATTTAATATTTATAAACCTCGACGCAATAATGTAGTCGAAAAGCGATTGAATTGTGTATAACGTATGAAATTTGTGTGGATTCAATTTTGAAGGATTTGTCATCGGTGCAACACGGGAAAGTTTTTATCCATTTGAAAATATTGCCGTTATGATGAACAACGCTTCATTTGTTTGTTTCTCAAATGCTGTCAGATTGCTTGAAATTTGTTTAATTTCTTACCAACATATGAATATGTTCGGTCGTCGATTTGCAAATTTTTCTCAAAAATAAAATATCATCGCAATTATTGTGGGTACATTCGGTACGAAGAAAATCATTTATTATGTAAAATCGAAAATGTGCCGTTTTTATTGCATCTGCTTTTTGTGTTATCCGAAATATTAAACGACGCGTCGCATCACTTGTGTTTTGCAAAATAATGCTTATTTCGGCGCTAATCAATCATTATTATTTTGGTTCGACTAAGTCATGGAAGTATGCATTAAATTGATATTAATGGGAACGAATTCGAATTCGATTTGATAGGATTTTTCCGAGGAGGGTGCAAACGAGCTCTAAATTTTATTACAATAGAATATTATTATATTATTTTCAGACATTGATAATATAATATAACCAAATATTACATACGTTAATGCATTTAAGACTGATTTTAAAGAAGAAGAAAAAAATGTTATTTTTCTCACATCGCACCAGTAAAGTGTCCATAGACCTCAAAAAAAAAATTCCCAACCATTCGCATTGAGTCGTCATCAATCTTGCTCAGAGAAGAAAATGTCAAACTCTCGTCAAAAGTCGAAATTTGGATTGAAAGCGTATGGAACATTTTTAAAGTAAAGAAGAGAATTTCCCGAATCTTTACCTGATCATTTTCAAAAATGTTTATCGCAAATGGACAATTTGAAATGTGGCCCACTTGTATATTTCCTGTGTCTTAGTTTTATTTGATATCTTCTCTCACATTATATTTCTGGCATTTAAACCGGTAGATAATTTCCCCTCGCTGTACATACACGCGAACTAATTCACTGCGTGTTTAAAGTTAATACGAATTCTAACCGCAAGGCAAACTTATTCACGGACACAAAATTCTATTATTTTTCATTATAATAGGAAAATCCTTTTTTCTTCTTCTTCTTCCTTTTATTCTGTTTCTTGTTCTTCTTATTCATCTTCTCTTACATTCGATGCTTTATTTTTCGCACCCGCTGCCACTCTGATACGAATGGAATGTTAATGAAAAGGTGTTGAATTCATTTAATCGTGCGGCTGATTTTGGGTGGTTTAAAAAGGCAGTTGTTGAATTCTATCTCACTCGACTTGTAGATGATGCCGGTCGTATAGTGAATGAAAAACCATGCACAAAAAATCGCAACCAACAATGTGTTGAACAGAGTGGAACGGTTGCAGCTAGAGTTGGAGTGAGATGGAAAGAGAAAGAGTTGGCATAATTTAATTATTTCGAATAAAAGTTTTTTGCTTCCGCATGAAACTTTACACGATCTTCTATTGAAAAAGCTTAACGTAATGCCACACGCACTCAACACGGTGTGTTGGGAACCAAATTTACAGACAACTAATAGAACATTGAATTACCGAATTACAGAGAGAATTCGGAAGTGAACAGAAAAATGTAGAACAGTTCTCGTGCGCTTAACGCAAACAATAAAATAACGATTTAATTTTTGTTTGTATAGGTAGAAAAGTGGATAAAAAAAAAATAAGTGAGAACATTCCATTGCAATTCAACGCGCCACAAGAAACAGACCAGCAATTGACTGGTTAGATAATAATTTATAAAATTTTATTGGTTTAAACTGTACGTTACACAATATTCAAATACTTTCATTTCACATGTATGGAAGAACGGTTTAATAATAAAGGTCGTATTTGTACATGATTCGTTTTTTGTGTGCATATATTATATTCATGTGCCACATTCAAATGGCTAAACGCTTCATTTTCATGTAAATGGTGGAAACTTACCAAATCGGCACCAAATCTCTATTGTAATTTACATTAAGAACGGTACGTGCAAGGGTTTATTTATGATTTTAGTTTATTTTCATTAATAAATTATCAAACTTTAATTTAGGTATAACTGATAGTAAATCAAAAATCTATTTTTTTCGATTTCCATGGATGTTACTGAAACTGACACTTTTTTTCAATCGCACCATATTGAAAACGCATGAAAATTGTGCGCAAATTTATTTAGTTCAATAATCGAGTCCATTTGATACATGGTTTACGTCATAAAGATTTCGTTTGTTATATACATGTATTGCCAAATCGATTTGATGCAATTCATTTTTCAGTGTGTCGCATTTGTATTTTTGGTCATTGCGACAGAAAAACTATACCGAATTTTGAGTAATTTTGAATTGCGGAGAATTGGGTTAAAATCGATTATGATATCGATTGTATGAACCATTAAATTAATGGCCGGCCATTCAATGTGAAGAAATAAATTGTTTATTGTGTTTTGATCAATAAACTCACTTTTACAATTGTAAATTGACAAATCTGAAATAGTTCAATCGATGCAATTTTCTTCTGAATTGAGTGAAGAGGAAAAAAAATACGAAGACCTAATATATAAAAAGTAGTCAATTTTCCAATACATAAAAAGTATTCGGAAACCACAAGGAAAAATAGAAAAATGAATGATTTCAATTTGTGACAATCGGAACTGAAGTCATGGAATAAAAATAACATTGCTATATGTGAAGTGTAAGTCATGCAGTGTTTTATCGAAATAAATAATGTGCGATCGGAGATGAATTTGCAGAAAATGCATAAAGACTTAGAACACAGCAAGAGTAACAGCGCAAACAGCGCGCCGAATATTCAAATGTCAGAAAGAATTTTCATTTACTTAAGTGTTGTAATATGAAATGAATAGGAAACATTTCGTTTCATATCTTTTTTTTTCTCTTCTGTTCGCTTGCCGAACCATAAGAATATGTACGGCACCATTATTATTGGTTTTTCGTTTGCCATATCACGCTTTAGTTGACTTATTTGAATACATATCGCAGCCACCGAACCGACCAAATAGAAACTGAGAAACACAAAATGAAAATGTCATTAGCATTTTTTCCGCTTGACAAAAGCCACTTGCCTCTTCATCACACTGCATGACAAAAATATAAAAAAAACCGCGTCCTAATAAATGCTAAAACAAATGAGAATGAATACTGAGAAGGCTGAATAAATAAGTCGAAAAGGGAAAAAAACAGTTGTCACACTTATTAGAACCACTTCCTTTGATAATTCCCCCCTTTTTTTTCGCATGCTATTGTATTTTCTACGCGTAAATTTATTAGAAAAATTAATATTTATGAATGAATAAATAAACAGTAGGCAAGGCATTTGGTTTTAACCAAAGTGAAAGATGAAAATAGTATACGAAATGAAAAAAGTGGCCAAATTATAAGCGTTGCGCTCAATAAAATTTATATGTATCCGTCTGCACGAATTGATGATGAAATCGTTGCCTTTTTCATTCCATTTTTTTTAGGACGATTATAGTCTACATGTGTCTGGGAAAATCATGCAAAACCAAATACATAGGACTCCGGACACAATTTCACATTGCGGTTGATAATTTACATTACGATTTTCTGAATTTCATCCACTTGTTGTTGGTGGTGCTATTGTTACTACAAATTGGCCCGTTAAAAGGGAGCATGGCATGGAAGAAAGCTTAACGGATTAACTAAGCGTCGCTCTACGATGACAAATTTGTGTTTAATAGCAATTTTATTATGCTAATAACAATGACGAAAAGTGAAAGTTTTCGACCGATGATATGACGTGCAAAATGTTCACATTCACATTGATTGAAATCTACTTGCAAATGAAATACACGACGCGTTATTTAAACGGTACCCTTTTCCCTACTTTTTAGCATAGCATAAATGAAATGTCGTCGTATTGCTGCAATCTGCCAAATAAATAGCAAATTATGATTTTTACGTTATGCACGCAATTCATGGTTTACTTACGAAAATCAATACCTTGTCTGTTAGAACAATGTTTGGCCATTTGAAACACATTTATTCAATGAAACCTTCGCGTCACAAGTCAATATTTGCATTTTAAATTCAATTGCCCAATTCGAAAGTAATTGTAGAATAGAACAGGTTCTATATTAATTTAATTTGATACTGCTTCGTGGTGCTGATATCTTGGTCTTTATAATGCTCTTCAAAACATTGCATCAAATTGGGCTTGTGCAACAGTTTTATCATGTGCTACATTACCATGTGTGTGCTCAAATACCTACGTGGTTTCGATTACATCTTGTGAATTCTATTTGGATCATACCAATATCAACAGCGTGACTATTAGTGATTTTTTTAAATTCCATAGCTGATTTCGAACTTTCATATTGAAAATGCAGAGCAAAGAATTATATAAATACGCAGTGCACAGACTTCTGCAGTTGAAAATGAAATAATTATGTCAGCAAATTTCATTGGGCCTAGTTTCATTCATGAACGCCTAATTTCAAGTCACATTTTGAACGACAAGAATACTCGAGCAAAGATCTAACACAAAATTATATGCATTTTTAAATTGTAATTGAAATTTGTTTATCATAAACAAAAAATGATATCTGCAGAATTGTGTCGCAGACAAACTCACAAAGAGTCTTTTATACGCAATATGTCTATTATTTGTAAAGTAGGTAAGTACACTATCGATATCAACGTATGTACCACCGGTACCCCTTGATTAAAATATATTTTAACTCAAACTTTCTTGCTTTAAAAATGAAACATCTAACTTTGGAAAATACGTCTCTTTTTTGCCGTTTTAAAAATTGAAATATCTATAAACATTTTTTTTGGTCAAAACAACATAGCAAAAAGTGTTCCAAAATAGATTTCAAAAAAAAATTAAATTTAATATATCAGTTCAGCAATGGGGTGTCAACGCCACGTACATTGAGTGAGAAGGTAAAAGAAATATACATGTATACAACGGCACTTTGTCGCTTTTTTGCATTCAAAACAGAAAAAATAGAAATGTATGCAAACGGAAAGAGTGGTTTATATACTCTACTTGAGGTTTATAGGTCGTTGTTTTTTTTAAACGACGACGGAAATATTTTGAAATATTCAAGTGAAACAATCAACATTTTTACCTGGTGCTACTCATTGTAGTGATTTCGCTTATTGCAATTATTTATTTATTCTTTATTTGATTCGGTGATATGTCCTGTGAAAATGATATTTCACGTAGAATGTCTTAAATCTAATGCATTTATAATGTCTGTTAAATATATATTTTTATTCTATTTAATTAATTGTGATCCATACCAATATTGCAACATGTATAATTTAAGTCGGTTATGTGCGAGCTACATTTTACGGGGAGTTAGTGGTTGATTTTTCAAAAATTTAGTTTTTTTTGCTCTTCACTTTTTTGGCGAAAATCCCTAGTAAATTCGAATAATTTCGGCGGATTTTTTTTTTTTCGTCAATATCACAGGGGGGGTAAACCCCCCCTTCGCACATTACTGATTTAAGCTCTTCTCTAAATAATTCATTATTAATTAGAATAAACCATGTCTCAAGCCAGTTTGTATTAGATTCTTTTGGCAAATGGCACACTTTTTTTATGATTTTTTTATTGACTTCTAAACTAAATCAGCTCGTGAATGCATTAGCAGTTTTATATATGAGATGAAATGATTTCTTTTTTCAATTAGAATCTGAATTATTAATTATAGTTAAAAATTAAAAATTGAATATTTGAAATTGTGAAAGCCATATCTTGCAAGACTACTGAATGCATTCTTTTATTTATTAGTTTAATTATTACGTTTTTTTTAAATGTCCAGTATTTGAGACAGTTAAATGTGATATCGTGTTCTAAAAAAAGTTTCGGAAGAGTCGGTGGAGGACCACTTCTAAGAGCATTAATATGAAAACGATAAAAAGTGGTTCGTTCGAACTCAACTGTTGAAGAGTAAATTTGCGAGACAGGTATAAATGTTTAAATTTATCGTTGTCAAATCTCTGTGTCGTTTAACAAGTGCTTGCGGTATCAAATAAACCGTCTTGCTCACAATGTGCCATCAAGCTTAAATTCACGAAAATATGGTTTGCTCTTCTCTATATCGTTGTTTATTGCAGTAGTGAACACAATTTTGCTGTTATGTTCGATATAGATGTGCAATATCGGACTCAAAACTACCACTGGCAAAACATTATATTTGTGGCGGTGTCGTTTGTGTTTGCAGATACTTTGACATCATTCGACAATGTTTGATTTAGTTACACACAGTGGCATTGTATACATGCTCACTACGCGAGTCTCTCTCATATACCCTAAATATGAAACGCCTTTTTTATGCGGTCGTCACACATATAAATATAACATTTCCACGCGGTATAACATTGTTCATCAATTCATTCATTTTATTAGCGGCATCGCAAACAGAGTAAGCTAATTTCTCGTGAAATTTTGCGGTTTCAGTCGAACCAAATATTTTGGGTTTCACATGTTTCACTCAGCTTAACACCAATTACATTTTCATTTTCATTATTCATGGCTGCTTTAAAACCTTTGCTCTGCATCTTACATTTGAGTTCGTTTTTTTTTTTGAATGAATTACACCAATTAAATGTACATATGACGAAAGTAGTCGAAAAAACGTGAACATCTTAAGTGCTGATGTGTAACAGTGTAGCAACATGTTTTTGTCATATTTGAAGCTTCTATAACATATGCATAAAATCGTACCTTTAAAACCTACATTTCTTTCTTAAATGGGGAGGGGGGAGATGCTTTTTATCTTTATTCGGATGGATAATCTTTGATGACTAATTAAAAATTACTATTTACCCCACTCAATTTTTGTATCTTAATGAAAACAATGTGTTTTGGCACAACATAATTTTATCAGGCACAAGATTTCAATCATTTGAAGCAATTGACAAGTTTAGTTTGTCGAATGATCAAAAACTGAAATGAGCTTAAAGGAGATAATGTGCTGAACAATGTGTGGTGTGATTTAGTCATTGTTGCTATTTTCGATTGTGTTTATTGAGTGAACAGGAACGTTTTGTTTCGAATAGGCAATATCAACACATACAAAAAAGAGAGTGTGACTTGGTGGCAATGGCTAGAACATGCCCTAAATTTGAATGGAAAAACCATAAAATCGAAATGATGCACGTACATATCCGGGTCAAGTGTTATGTTTTGTGTTTTGTGCTTTGTATTCATTTTCGATAACTATCGAACTCTGCTAGCTGGTAAATTGAATCTCATTTTATATATTTAATTACGATGAATAGTCCGTGTGTATGCTGTACGCAAACCATAAACGATACATACATATGCCGTGGCCAAAACGTATACATGCATCCATTGGGAAATGATGTCTAAGTTGTTCAACATGATCCGGATAACAATAACAGCCGGAACCAGTCATACTAGCAAACCATCAGCTTGAATTGTATCACATCGCATACATGGACACAAAATGGCATAAAGATATATAGTTTTTTTTTCTTCGTCCAAAAACCAATTTAATTCAAACATCGAATGTCATTTACGCTTCTTTCGTAATGATGTAACGTGCTTTTGACAACTTTACCATCGATCGTCACAAACTAGAATCGAATTTATTTTCAATTGTTTCGTATGTTATGCTGGAGAAAATTGGGATAATTCATTAAATGTTTTTTTTACTAAATCTCTTTGAATGTGTCACTAAAATGGCTTCGTACTCAAAAATTTGTCGTATGAATGGACGGACGTAAGCAGAGTTGTCAACGACCCTCTTATTATTCCAATTGAAAAATTGAAATGACCAATAAAATTGAATTTGGATGGATACATCAATTCACGCCATTAAAACGTTTCGCTAAATAAACAGCTTAAATTCATATTAGTAATGAGAAGTATACTATTTACCTATTTACGTTGAAAAGAACCGCTAAAATTCTTCTGCATAACAAACGAAACAGCTTGTCCGTAAAGATAGGCCTGATAACGGACGATAATGATGTTGTCAATGAGAAAATTGAACATTTATGATCATATTTACTTTTATGTCTAATAAATCAAACAAAAATCTACACTCATAAAATTATCGGGGATAAAGTCATCAGCTAATCATAATGTTTATCAATCGGTATTTTTTTTATACCCACACAAAGTATCAATTATAAGGCAATTATTTTCTAACATTTTGGACCTTTCATTCTCCCCTAAAAAATATACAGCATTCAACAGAAGTACACATTCGATAAACGAAACACGACAGCAAACATTTGGTTGGTGCAAAGGTCATCATAGTCGATGTTATCAGTGTGAATAAAGCGATGGCCAATCTTAACTGATGTTTTCGAGCTGCCACAGCAAAAACCATACCGTACATTCACCATTCTCACTGGCAAATAATCACATTTCTGCTTGATATTCCGTGTAACCACAAAAACAGTCAAACGGAATTAGTATGCCCCCCATTCTGAATCTAAAAACGCATAGCGTTCTGGTTGCGTTGGCCGCAATATGCACGACGACAAGTGTTAATGTTCCACTTGTATTCCGTTTCTGCACATATAAACGTTCAACGAAAATATGAGCAGAGAGAGAGAGAGAGGGAAAGAGAAAGAGAGATTCCGTACGTTATTTTAATAATTAATGTGCGTACAACAGTTTCGCTGACGGGTTTGTTTAATGAGGTGAATACAGATGAAACCAGCATGGTCAAATGTTTTTATACGCGTTGGTCTCTTTCTTAATTCATATCGTTTCTCCACTTTTATTGCGACAATTTCTATCTATTTGAGTGGTATCTCATTCTCGAATCAACATCTATTTAATTAACTAGCTTGTTTCACACTGAAATTATCACAAACATTCTTTTTTGTCCGTTGGTTCTATCTGAGATAAATATCGATCAAATGCCATTATAATAATTAGTTTGTTACTGTCGACTATACGAACGAAATTCTGCCATCGGAATCCTCCGACTAGACTTGATGGGGTAGTTTGTTTATTGAATTTTCTAGTTATGCCATTGAAAGCTTGCATTGTGCTATCAGTTTATCAGACACCAGGAGTTTCAAACGATTCTGAGATACTATACCAAATAAACTATTCATGAAATATGTTAAAGTAAATGCACTCTAATAATTCTTCTCGTAATAAATGAAAAGTTGGTTGAGATTTTGAAATGGAATTTTTGTTTCCAGTTATTTATTGAGGGATTTTTATTTCGTTTAGTATTGGTGGCTTGGTTCGTTAAACCAGAGAAAATCGCTTAAATCGAGGATATTTTTACATAAATTCATATGAGCATAAATCAAAATCACACTTAACCACATCAAAATGCAAGAAAAAAAGACCCCGTATTAACCCACTTGTTCAGCTGTTCATCTTGAACAGTGGCAATGATATCTCGAATTTGTTTTAGAATGGGTGATATCAATGCTCAAACTTTTAAAATACATGATCACCATGTGACGTTGAGAGATTAAAGAGTCAAAATTGTGCCACACAAAAACTTGCTTGGTTAACAACTTTATGTGACTTTCATTTCCCTTGTATTTTTTCCCTTTTCTCTTGTTTCGTCTCTATAAAAATCCAGACGGAGAAAAGTCAGCTAAATTGTAGTATAATCAAAGCATTGCAGCATTTTATTGTTGGAATTCTGCACGCTCATTTACTTTCGTTGGCTTCTCGTACTCTTTCCCTCTCTCTCTCTCTCTCTCTCTCTCTCTCTCTCTCTCTCTCTCTCTCGGTATTATTCACACCCCTCCGTTCATTTCTTTTTCATGTTTTGATGTCGCTTCTGTTATTCCTGTTCTCAAGCTGTACATTTCATATAATGTGTATAAAATAAAATGTGGTTAACATTAATTAGCTCATTTAAAATAAGAATTATAAAGCTGACGTCGTCGCAACCACCGTATTTCCACCAGCCATTGCTTGCCGAGTCACAATGCTCAAAGCTATCACCAAAAACCATAACCGCCATGATCGTCATCACACTACTTTTGGCATTTTCAACACTTGGCTAATTTCTTTTAATGTCGGCATTTATATATATTTCCATGCTTATTATATAACGTTGTAGATTTTATTCAGTTTCTCAACTGCACAAAACCATAAAAAAAATGTTTCTGTTTGCTTTTATATGGGATGGAGAGGAGAATGAAAGTAAGATGCATACGCAAATCGACGAGAAAAAGCCATCTCGAGAATGGCCCTTCAATGACAAAAGTGAATTTGAAAAATTAACCATAAACAAAGGGAAAAATTCCATCCGAAAAATGAATTTATGTAAACATAAACTTTAGCTGAGAAAATGTATCGTGGTTTATATGTAAATAGACGTATAACGTGAACATGGTATATGCCATATCTTGTACACATATAAAAATACACATATATATATCAACAATTCGAAATGTAAGTACTTTTTAAGTTACTGGAGTGCACTTTTCATCACATCATGGATAAACAAACACGTACCAAGTCAAAAGTGAAACGAGAAAACATTTTATAATTAAAGAAATGTTAGCTTTACTTTTCTTGAATTTGAGGTGCAATTCACTTGTTGTTAGAAAAACATGTTTTAAAAAAAAGAACGGATACGAGCACTACAGAAGATAGAGCTTAGAATCATTTATGGTGTCGATTTGTGGAAAATTCTATACACTTTTAAAATCCCATAATTACAACACAAACACATTTGAATCGGCTTCTTATTTATTTATTGATGTGATATTCATTTGATGTGCAACGTGTCATTGCAATAAATCGATCAAAAGAATATAAAAATCTATTGCTTTATCTCCGTCTATTCGGCCCAAAAAATCATTGTTTTTTCATTGTTTAATTTAATGACATTCAAAGTAAATTCAAATTCTGTAAACGTTTCAAGGCAAACCATCCACCATCTCAAAATACTTTTACATTTGATGCGAATCGTGAAACAAATTACGCCCGCACACACACAGTCAGCGGGAACAGTGTGAGAGAGAGGGAGAGAGATTGAAGGAAGGGGGAGAAAGAGAAAAAAAAGAAGAGATTCATGATGGCGACATTAATTTCTCTTGTACAACACATATTTATTGGATATTGTCCGAAGCAGAATATACGAGTGGAAAATAAATACCCACTATAAGTACTAGAGAGTAGCTAAAAGTTCATCTAAAATGGGAATGAAAAAGAGCGAAAAATATCACAAAACTGGCGGTAATCGTTTGGTATACACAATGCGTTGAGTATTTTGCAACAAGGTTAAATCGAAATGAATATATAAAAATACGAGAGTGACAATGAATCTATAAATCACATAATGTACGTGATCTGAATGAAGAGCAACATTTTACTTGAACGCAGTATCCATATCCCATCTTTGTGTTGTGTGCAAGTGCTATGGGCTGTTTTCTAGATGCTCAATGTTTTATTACCATTTGCACATGGCAATTTACTGAGCAAAGCGTATCGTGATTTTAACCGGCCAAGAATCTGGTGCTATTGAAGGTCTAATGTTCTCTCATTATACGTTAAAATCGTAATTAAATTCATAAAAAAATGTGAAAATGTTTGGGTTTTTCTGATTTGTCATTCAATTTTATTTAAATCGATTTGTAATGTTTGCTCTTTTCTTGATGTATATATATCGATCGAACATAGTCTCACTTCAAACACATTTAGTTATAGAATATCCAAATACAAATTCTTGCAAATAAAATCAACTGGAAATAGCAGAATTTAGAAGGGAATAAAAAAAAACGAAACAGTTCGGCATTTTATTTATTTATTTATAAAAGTCATAAAAGAACAAGTGAGAGCCCATAATAATAAAAGCGTTGAAAAATAAAGAACAAATTCAGTGGAAGAAAAAAGAAAGTAATTGTATTGGCTGTATATAGAAGTAGCAATCGTAATATTAACGCAAAATTCATTTCCATGGAGAATAAATGCAATGAAGGTGAGCAAAAATGAATGACTGAATACGTAAATGAATAAATAAATAATGATAAGCATGTTGAGATTTGTGAGTGCAAACAAAACGCAAAAACCATACGCACAAAAGTGAATTTTCATTGTATTGCAAAACAAAATGTTTCACATGCGATTTCATTTATTCATTCCACATCGCTCTCTAGATGGCCCATATAACAATGGCCGCATCTCCTGAAAATAAATTTATGCCAGAGTGCAAAGCATCGTAACATTCTTCGTTTCACCGGTAATATTGATTGGAATGAATGAAACCAACCCCACAATAATCAAACGATTTCGGGTCCAAGCACTTTTTTATGCTTCTCGCACTTCCGTTTAATTCAATTAAAGAATGTACGGATGAATAAAACAGCAGTACAATTCACGAAATTCACACAGATTGCACCATTTTTACCATCGCTGTTACTGGAATCTCGGCAGGACAAAAAAAAACACACACACACAGGAATCTCGGCAGACCAACAAGAAGAAGATAAAACGAATCAGGTAAAAACGTTAAGAGTTCATATTTTAATGAAAATAACCGAGCAAAAAATCATTGCAACTTATAAAAAATGCACGAAATCTACTCCATAGTTTGCCTTTCATTCTTATAATACTAACTAGTCTACTTCGGCGTAGCGCACCGATCTTTTCTAGTCTCACTGAATCATTTAAAAGATCTTGTGAGAATATATGGTGCTCGTAGTTCTCTCGTAATCTTGCTCTCTTATACGTAACACACATGTTTGAGGCACACATAAATATGGATGAAAATCGTTCAAATTACGAAAAATGTGCGGGATAAATAAAGAGATGAAATGATGTTAGTTTTTCATATTTTTTTTGTTACGAATATTTGAAATAAAATCATGATCGACTTTGAATATCATTAAATAGTGCACCTATGTACTTCAAATATGTAATTTGGCTGACAATGCCGTTAATTTATTATTCAATGAAATGCAAAAAACTTGAGAATAGAAAAGAAATCAGTCGAAAATAAAATAAATAAGTACATGCTTAAGCTCTGACTTTCGATTCCGTTTCATATTTTCGAATAAAAGCGTTTCACATAAATATTAGCATGCAATTCATGGAATGATTATGTTCCTTTTTTTTGGTTGGTGAATGTGGCGCACTATGCTATATTTCCAAATATTTGCTCAGCAAATTTCGATGGCAATGTGTTTCGAGTGTGTTTCCATCGTGGTGACCTGACGCTGCTTAACTTGTTTATTGGGTTTATTGTTTCGATATTTTGCGGTACCGCAATCGACTAATTTGCGGCCAATATTATAATATTAAAATAAATACGCTCATAATTCAATATTTAAATAAAATTACGGCACACAATGGACTGCCTCTTCAAATATTTTCATTCTCGTTGCTTCAGATCAAAGCTTGACGTTGTACTCTGTGTTTCGCATGAACAACGGGATTGATGGAAAATGTGAACAAAAATGAAAACGAGATGCACTTGCCATTTCTGTTTATTTTGTCTGATTGCCAGCGCAACAGTTCATGTTCCTTTAGTCGCAACGAAATGAACAACATTCAATGGACTTTCGACACACACACACACACACATGCACACATGCACTCACTCATACACAATCGCAATCTGCTCAACTTTGTTCAAAAATACATAATTCAAGTGCTATACTATGCAAATCTCTATCAAACATATGCCGGTGAGAGAAAGAAAGAGAGAAATAGAGAACGAGAGAGTGCTAAACAGCTCACTTTGTGCGTGCTTGTATCTGTCTCTGTGTACGGCCTATACAATTTTCGAAGCATTTTACGTATATAAATCATTCAATAATTTTAATATTTGGCGTACACTTCATAGATTGTTCCTGTTTCAGTTTCTATCCTATTCGTGATTTCGTTGTGTTTGATATAATCAAATACATACTGAATGCGGCACATTCTATTATTTCGCATATATATTTATTCAATAAATTGATTCGAAATGCTATGCAATTGAATTTAAATTTATAATTTCACATACAAAGTGCATTAGAAGTTCGAAATCGGTTTAACACTGGTGCGGTGAGTCGTTTTGCACACTTTCAATTTTCCAAATGCATCGCGCAGATTTTTTGGGGGGGCTTTGTTGATGTACGGATTTCTCTTCGATTTTATGTGATTCATTTGTGTTGAGCTTTACATCGAACACAATGTAAATAGCGAGAAATAGTGAGAGCGAGAGAAAGCAGTACGGTGCAACTTCCATTTGTTGTTTGTTCATCGAATCGCACAACCGAATAACTGACATTAATTCATTCACATAAATTCGCACAATTATTGCTTTTCACGCATAATTGCTTCACATGAAGTAATTAATGCCCAAGTTAGGCACATGGAGACATATTATTTTCCACAATTAGCCGCACATTTTCATTCATTTTGTTTGTACAGCCAAAGGGCTGAAGAAAACTTGTGGCAATCGCACGAACCGTAAGACTCTCGCACAAACGAATCCACATACAAAAATTAAAAAAAAAAAAAAACAATGAGAGACTAGAGAAGGCACATTAGCAAGTGTAACATGAAAAGGAGAAAGAAATCCTTCCGGCTATTAATAACTATTAAGCTCCAATCTCTGAATTTTCTCCCGTTGAACGGATGGGACGAAAATAAGTATAAAAATGTTTGAGGAAAAAAATCCGACAATAATAATTTTAATTTATGGCACACAGATGGTACGTGAAAGTTATCACTTAACTCTACTTTGCTCCCGCAATTGCACATACTTGTGTGCAATATAGCAAAATGCAAAATGAACATGCAAAAGCTCAAACGTATCTCAGTCGATTTTTTCTCTTTCGTCGCAATTTTTAGCGTTCATTTTATTTTTTAATGTTCACATGTTCTCATTTGCATTCCAAAATCAGGACGTACCAACCAGTCTATGTATATGCATGAGTTACTATTATTCTGTGTTTTGAACGCGATTATCAAAACCGACTCGATTTCGTCGTCCCTCTTCCGTGCCCAACTGAATGAAGTAAATAGTTTCAAAATCACGGCGGAAAAAAAATTGTATTGAGGAGATTTCAAACGAAATTTTCAGACACCGGATTCCTGAGCATATTAATTTCGCACCATGCACAGGATTTCCTGCTAGTTTTGCGAGGTTTTTTCCTTCACATTCATTTCACATCATACCATTTACTCGGAGCGTGCACGTGATTTTTTTTTGTAAATTTTTATATATGAAATGGAACACATAAGTAAGAATTATGCTTGAACTTTCTTACAATGGAATCATAAAAATGTATACAGCATTTTGGGTAGAATAGAGTCATTTGTTTTTCACTTGAAATTCGGGTTGTATCAACGAAATCCAGCGGGGAGTCGCTACTATAATTAATACAAAAAATTGTATTTAATTCTTTCGGGGAATCGTCATCCGATACGCAATGCATCAAAATGCATGTGCTTTGGGTTTCGCTTATAAATAACTGAATTTGATGTAAATCATCATACTCACTGTATACTTGAATGTGTCCCATTTTTAGTTGGTGATGTGCAGTGTGAAATATTTTGGATTTTAAGAGAAGAAAAAACAATGCAACATCACATTACACTATCAATTAAAAGCGACGGTGGTAAATAATTGCAATCTGAATTGCGCATTTTCGAGTTTGATTATAAGAAATGCAAGCAGTTGTAATTTCCAAATATGTCTTTCGATTTTCAATACGACATCTGGCAGACATCCCGAGTGAAATTAGACGTTCGGGATAGTGTGTACACGTTCACTCAGACGTTCATTGAACATTTTCTTATCTAGATTTTACTAAAAAGAATTGCTACGCAGAGAGAGAGTGAGAGTATGTGTAAATGTTACCCCGGTTTCTTTCAACTCTATATGTAATGATAATATGCATCTTACCATTATCTTTACGAAATGTCTGAAGACAATTCAAGTCGGTGCGCTGAATATAACACGAAGAACGATTATCTCGTTAATTTTCACAAAGTGATAGTAGTTCAAATTATGTTACCACATGTAAAATTGTTGTATAAGTAAACAAAACTCAAGTATCACGGATATTTTCTCAGTGAAGCAGAAATAACAGGTTAAACATGAACAACAAAATACATTTTATTCCGATTTAAGTGCATGTGAACGTTAGGATGCTTGCTTATGTACTTCATATATTGAGTTAAAATAGTTTTCATTGTTCACATTTGCTTAGTGATTAGCAATATCATTATTTTGCAGCAACATAGAACAAACAATTAACAATAACAAAGAGTGTGCAACTATTAAGATAAAAGGTCGAAACGACCAAGTTGGTGTTGTCTGTAAACTGATGATATGACTTTGAATATTTTGCAAATTCATTTTCATTCATAATCAACAGAAGCACGATTCAATTTATTTAACTCGTTTTGTCATGTTCTTTCAAACATTCAAAATGAGGCTTGTCGGATTTTTGTCTCTGACCATTAAAGGTATCCAAGCATAAGCGCCATTTGTAAGTTTTGATAATTTCGCTAGATAGTTTATGGCAAAAATAAAATATTTTACATCTGTAAGATGAACTTTTCCGCACTGTGATCCAGAACTTGCATTTTATTACATATCTTTTACCGTAAATATGAATTCATGAGAAAACTGAATCAGACATTAGTTTTGCGATACAAATAAATTTGGATACACTTTTCAATGCATGTATGATATCGTAATGACGTGAAACTTTGAACAGGGTATCTTTTTCACAGACAAGTAACATTCTGAAAGATTGAAGAAATTTCAATAGAATTTAGGGGTAATTCCACAAAAAAATTTCATTTTTGAGCGAAATTCAGCCATAATTCAGGCCATTATCACGCTCCAAGATAAATCTGTGGTGGCAAACTTCATTTTTGAGCCGATTTATATGGAAAATCAGTCATTTTTCATATAGAAAAATATCGATATTTCAATGAGCAATTCCGTCGAAATTTTGTACTACGCCCGAAGAGTTAGCAAGCGGGAAATTGAGATTGGACCTTAATTCACCAAATTCAGCCATAATTCAGGCCATTATCACGCTCCAAAATAAATCTGTGGAGGCAAACATCATTTTTAAGCCGATTTATATGGAAAATCAATCACAGCATGCGCGTGAGGTGCATTTGACACAAAAGTCCCAGAGCGGAAAAATCCGACAAGCCTACTCAAAATATTCAATACAATCCAGATTAAAACAAATTTCCTCTATTCATATGCTTTTTGATAATATTATCTTTGGAAGCTTTTATTTATCTCTTCGATTATGTTATCATATTATCAAATAAAAACGCGGGGAAGAAAGTGACAAACACAGTTCCATGCAATCGCCGATAAGTTTTTTTATTGCAATTTACAAACAAAATAAAATTCTTCTTTAATATTAATACAATGAATATTATCTGCTAGTTTCGGTTATATCGCACTAAAGTTGTGGAATTGCTTCACAATGGCAGAATAAAAATTCATACTGATGTTGTGTCTCTAAGCTTATCACCATTTATCACCTGATATTGTTGATTCGATCATTTCATTTTTGTGAATATCGTTTGCTATCGTCACATCTGAATTCATACGTTCAAAATTTCGTGCCATAATTCCAAATATGAACATATCAATGAACATTAAAACGGCAAACATAATGAATTCGTGCGCTTGTGATTCGAAAAGATTCATTTTTGTAATCAAAACAAGAATCAAATTACCCAATGCAAATGTCAAAAACCAAAAAGATTGTGAGACTGATTTCATACTCGCTGGCGCTTGTTCATAAGAAAATGCAAAGCCGGTTACGGAAAACATAATCTCGCCCATTCCCAAAGATACATATTGAGGTACTTGCCACAACATGCTTACGGAATGTTCAGGTGACGAGGCAATCCAGAATTCAACGGATGCTGTGAATAAAAATGCAATTCCAGCAAAAATTCCGCCAATCGTCATTTTTTGAAGTGGCCGTCGAATGCCAAATTTACTTAGCATTGGATAAACTATGATTTCAAATAGTGGAATATGTATAAGAACCAATAATGGATTTAATGCTTGAATTTGGTCCGGTTTTATGATGTAAAACCCAACGTCACCATTCATTTTATTGGCTTGCAGGGTCCAACGACTTCCTTGTTGCTCCGACAACGTTCGATAGAACGACGCTGGCAAATAAAGCACTAACATTCTCTTCATGATCCTTATGTCAGCAACTAACTGAGCACCGTATTCTTGTATGGAGTAATCAAGGAGCCTTTTATGCGATTTAGCTTCCTTTTCGATCCTCTTCGTGGATATGGCATGCTAAAAAATAAGACCAAAGAATATTTAAAATACGCATCATTGCTAAAGAGCAGCGCATCAAATGTTACTGCTACTTCAAAACCATAATTTACTTTTATGCATTTAAATATGCGCACGATCATATTCTCTGATGAGGTTTCAATGTGCGTGTACGATGATTTACCCATAACAACAAGTACTGCAAAATTTATATAAAAAATGAATTACATATCCTTTGTAAATGTGGTTAAAAGAAATTTTACGGATGGAAATAATCAAGAAGACAACAGGAACTCCAAACGCAAGAGAATAGCAATCATTTTCACCAAAACAATGGAAATCTTCTCTTAGAATTGGAGTTAGCCCAGTTGAAATAAGTGGACCAATATTGAATGTGAAATAAAGTATTGAAAAATACTTGACAACGTTGGCTGCTTGTTCAGGTATTTTAAATTGATCAGCACCAAAAGCTGACATGCATGGTTCAATTGCACCTCTACCGATCGCAATCAGAACTAAACCCACAATTACAGTTAGTTTTGGAGAAAAATCAATGACTGGAATTGCACCGATCAAAATGATAATACATCCGACTAAGTAGACCAATGATAAATAAAAAATGGTTTTGAATTTTCCCAGCCATACGTCGGAGATAATACCACCAAATATGTTTGATAAATCTCCCATGAATGTGAACACATGAAACAATACAGCCGCATCATTTTCAGTGTAATCCAATTTGTATTTTAGGTAAAATACCAAAATTGCTACAAAAAAATATTCGGAAATTATAACTGAATAAAATAAAATTAGCGCAGTGCTACCTCTCAAACCATAGTAATTGAAGAAATCACAGAACTGACTTCCAATGATCAGAAATACACGTTTTGGGTATGTTCGTTTTGATGGTACAGCTGTTTCAAAATTTGATGTTTTCGATATATTCTGTGATCCACATGTATCTAGAAATGTGAAACAGACACATTTAACGACATAGGAAAACTCAAGTAGATAAAACAAAAAACTTAGATAAAATTATGTCTTACCATTTACAATTCGTTCCACTGAACTGGACATTTTTTGAAAAAATATTAATATTTCGAAACTTCACAGTGTCTTGTATTTATTCCATTTCAGAATTGAAAACAAAGCGATTGAAAATTAACTATTTTTTCTTTAAAAAAAACGTTTTACTATCGAAGTGGTTCTCACAACCTAATCACATCATCAAAGTGAATGTGCTTGATTTTGTTGTTATCTTGCTTGTCTCGTTTCATCACATCTTCATTTTTCGCTTAATATCGTAAAAAAATGTTTTGAATTAAGAACTGATAAATCCGTTAATTTGATTACACATTATTATAACTGTTTTATACAATTGAAAAGGTTTCTTATAAAATAAGATGATATGTTTTTTGCAACATTGAAAATGTGAAAATACGATTGGATGTTTCCGTTAATTCGTGCGGTCCGTAAGGCAGTCTAACAGCCTAACTGATTAATTATGTTCATTTATCCGTTTAGTCTTGAAGCATACCTTATTGATGTTTATTTGTGACAAAAATCACTAACCCTTCCAAAATAGTACCTAACAATGGACAGACAATACTTTGAATATACGAATCAATTTTTGATGTAATAAATTCATATTTTGAAGAAATAAACCGCACAGATTAACCCAAACTCCCAATAGTACTTAATTTATCTATTCGAATTACTACGTTATCAATTTATCAAAAAAAGCCACAATTGAATGACAGTTTTGTTGAGGAATAAAGTAAGTCGCAAAACATTTCAATTTTTATTGAGCTAAGGCATCATCGATAAGCTTTTTATTCTAGGGGAAGGCACGATTTCTAGTATTACCTATTTCTCCTCATGTCCGTTTAATATTCTCTAATGTTCCATAATATTCTTTAATAAGCTTACAAATACAGTGACGTTTTGCTAATAAATTTCGGTTTTGCATTGACAGTGGAGCAAACTTCACAGCAAACGTCACCAGTTATGTCATTTGGTTTACTCACGACGATAAATTTTCTCATAAAAGGTTTTGACCGAGGTAAAACTAGAACTATAAAATATAGTTACGAAATTAGTTCGTTCTATAAATGGTGCACTAATGTCTCCAACAACCCAAAAGAAACCTCAACGCTATGCGCGTCAAATCGACGTTATTCGACGCTATTCCATGTGTATATAGAATTCTACATTATGTTTTACAGTGCTGTGCAAGCATGCGGCCTTATACACAGTAACACACGAACTCCGTTTATGTGCGCGCGTTGCCTGTTATGTTTTGTGTATTGAATTGCGACTCAATCACAGTAGACGGCGCAGGCACTGTAAAACATAATGTACAATTTCATATATGTATACACATAGAATAGCGTCGAATAACGTCGATTTGACGCGCATAGCGTTAAGGTTTCATATGGGAAGTTCTAATATCTTCCAATAAATCCGGATTTTTAATTCGTGTCTCCCCCCAAGTTTTTATTGCAATTTACAAGTTCTAGTATTTTCTGCTATATACATCGCACTTAGCATCGCACCAAAGCTATTGAAAGCTTTACAATGGATGAATCTAAGTTCATACTGATGTTGTGTCTCAAAATTTATCACCTGATATTGCTGAGTCGATCATTTTTGCTAAGTCCAAGGAAATTTTATGCCATATAGCTGCTCTTTAGTGGTTAAAAAAGTCATATTTATAGTTAACCGTTACAGGTGAAATAGTCATTTTATCTCCAAAAACGCAAAATTCAGTATTTTTTGATAAATTCAGAATATTCGACATTTACGTCGAGATGCTGCTACCCTTTGCGTAAACTAGTGTACTTTCGTTACTCGCCGGTACTGTAAAGATCTCGACTCTACGTTAATATGTATTTCGAGTAAAAAATGTCGAGTAAATGTACAAAGGACCAATTTTTGAAGAAAAATGTTGATTCGCCCGAAAATTAACTTTAGTTTTGAGAGCGACCAAAATGTTGTAATATGATGACTAGTAATTAACTTTTTTCATAACTCCAATTTTTATGTGCCTTTTTTGCTAGACGTACTTTCTGGGTCCTCTTTCACAAATGAAACACAGATAGAGTTATCGCTAAAAATGTTCTGATACAAACTCAACTCACATAAAACGGTTTACTTTGATGGTGAAATTCCTAGTGAAATTCATTTCATTTAAATGAACAAATAGTAGTCTATGTAGCCTAGTGTCGGCAAAATGATATGAAATGCATAACATGCGTTTTTATTGCGTTCGCGAAATACATACAAATTGCATGCCATGTTGCAATTCAAAAACCTTCTGTTCACAAAAACATTGAATGTAAAGTGTATCTGTAAATCAAAAATGATACAAATACCGACAAGCACATGTTCGGACATACCGTTTGCATCGGTCAATTTCGAAATATATGTGTCATACCAACCAATTGCGTCGGTTAATACACGTTTTCGGTTATTTTGGATTTTTTTTTTTCAAGTAGAAAAAAAAGCATACACAATGATTGATTGATTGATTATTATATCACCGTTGTGACTAAAACAAATAATTTTTCATCGCTCCCCCGATGTATTTGACTGGCGTGCATTCTTTCTCCGTCCACTCGGTAGTGTCACTTCTTTTGGTCTCTCTTGTCCACTTTACAAGCGAATACACACAGACATAAACACACCACACGAGTAAACCCCATTGAATTGAAATGTTGACAAGTTATTTCATATTTTATACGGGGGATTTCTTGTCATCCGTTCGTTCAGCGTTGTGTTCGCTCACGTTTCGTTTGCATTTGTGGCATAAATATTTTATTGATTTAGTGTTGTGAATGTTGTTGTTGTTGTTGATATGATTATTTTTTTATTTCTTGTATGTTATTATTTTTGCCAGAAATGCCGATGTTGCAATGCGATGAAGTTACCACTTTGTTTTTGTTTGGTTCTTTTCAATCCATTTCTGTTTGTTGATGTCGTTGTATAGCATTTGCCGCACAATAGCAACAACAACAACGACAACAAATGCGGTTCCTTCTGTCGACTTTTGTTGAGATTTTTGGTAGTACAAAGAACGATACAAATTCACAAAGTTTGGTGGAAAAAAGTGATATGCTCACTTATCGATTCCCAGTTCGTCGTCACCATAAATGACTTGCTATTTGCTGATAAAGAAATTATTTATTTTCATTCTGTTTCTGTGAGCATTTCGATCTTGGTCGCGCGCGCCCTTTCACTTACACCTATATAAATAATACAGATGTTATTTTCTCATTTATTATTCACTTGGAACATTGCCATCTCATTGCGGCCGTAGTCTTGTCATCGTACGAAAACTTTTCTACATTTGAATATTTCACGTGAATAACTTTTTCAAAATTGTACGAATATTCTTTTTACTCCGCTCGTCGATCATTCTACACAGTTTTTGTGTTGATGATGCTGTTCATTGAATGTATTTGAAAGTATTTGCACCATATTCCATTTATTATTTTTTCAAGCTTCTTCATTTCGGCAACTTTCGACACTTTCACAATTCATCTGTATAATTTGCTCGTGCACACGCACACAAACACATACCACATCGTTCACAAAAGAAATAGCATAATTTCAAAAAAATGCTTTTCGTGGTACACACAGAATTGTGAATATTTTATATCATCATGCAGACGACGGCATATATAACTTTATGACGTTGCCATTGAAAATGCTAAAAAAATTAGAAACAACACTTTTTCTATCAACATTAAAACAAGTTGATATTTGCCGATGTGAAGAACTCAAGTGCTTCCATTCAAGACGTAACGATGTCCATCGATGAAAAATCAATGTGAAAGCATTAAATACCATCAATGATATTTCAGAATAAATAAAATATACGAAGAGAAATTCTGCAAATTAGTGATACTTTTTAAAATTTAATGCGATCTGAAATACCAAATTTGTCGAAAAAAGCACTTTTCACTTTCACGTCAGTGGTAAGTGGATTCCGTAATTCGTCAATTAACAATTTGAAATCAATTGCTTTTTCTTGTTAACATGTTATTTCAAATTGCATTATATTGTGGAAGAAGTGTTTATATTTTTTTTTTTTTTATATCAGTTAAGTATAGAGTGGACGAGTTCAAATCAACTGGGCGAGTTCAAATTTCTAGGAAGGTAATTTTAAGAAATCCATGCTATGTAGTGAAGAAAAATTCTCAGAGAAAGTGAAAAGCTAAAAAAGATCTTCACTATTCCAGAGAAAAAACCTAGCAAATCGAAAGATTTTTCAACAACTCCATTCTAATAAGAGGCCTTTTTGATTCCACTCAGATCAAAATTGATTACGTGGGGAAATTTTGCCTAAAAAAACTCTAGCAAATCGAAAGAATTTTCCAAACTTCAGGAATGTAATCCTGAATCAGAATGAAAGTTCTATAAAATGTGTATTCTAAATTTCGAACGTTATTCAGAAAATGTGCGAACTTGAACATCGTACTGATAACCGGTCAGCTAAAGTTTCATTAAATGTCATTTGGAAACGTTTCAAATTGATAAACAAAGTAACAAGTATTGTTGATCAAATTCAATTTTATTTCCAAAGAATGCGGGGGAGATCGGGGAGTAAGATTCATATTCCTAATGGATTTTAAACTTACACTCATTCACGCGTACATTTTCGAAAGAACACTGTTTCGTTCTGTGCTCGCATTCGAATAACTCGAATAAGATTGTTTTGGAAATATTGTGGTTGTTTTGAAAGCACTATGTTATTGGTATTGTTTACGAAAAGATTACGTCGTCATGTTCAGTTATGGAAACTACAAAAAGAGTGTAAATCGGTCGAAAAAAAAGGGCGAAATCGTGTCGAAAAACGTTGACGTATTCCCATTGCTACGTACCACAGAATATTCTGTATATTGAGAATTTCCACTTCGTTTGGCCCAGAACGCATACAAAAGCACCTTGAATTGACGTGAACAAATCGTTTTCATGTCAACTTGGTTTAACATTGATGTCATGACGTAGAAATTAATTTTTTTTTCTCCTTTTCTCGTTTCAAATCGAGACTATGTCAAGTAAACAGTGTCGACTTAATGCAATATGCACCAGCGGAACTAAAGTGAAAGAAATGTGATTTGTTCATATGATTGTACAATAATATCCTTCGGATGTTTTTATTTCATTCCATTTACTTTTTATATTCACATTTTTTTAGCGGTAAAATGTATCGTATTTTCAAACACATTGTAATAAAGTATAGAAACGAACAAAACTTTTATGAAAATATTTAACGTGGAAAGTTATTTTTCTCTAGTTAATTTACAGTGGAGACAAATTCAATGTTTGCAGCGCACCCGTCGTTGAAATCGTAAGATTATTTTAATTCAAAAGCATATATTTCCTATTTTTTATTATTTGGTTCATTCTCATTTGATGAGAAAATACAATACCGAACGACAGTGTTGTATTGTTTAAAACAACAGAAATCCGACAGAGAAATGAATATGAGAACGAATGTGAGTATTGATATTGAAAATAAAAGCAAAGAAATTTGCAAACAAATTCCACAATTCATTGTTTCAGTGGTCAGTTGGAGTGTGTGTGTAAGTGTGCGTGTGCGATGTATGTATTTTCATTCTTTAAGCAAATGATTATGCTCTGCAATTCTTTGCTTTTCTCGTCCACATTCAATTCAATGGGATCATTTCTGTAATGCATTATTTCACCGCGTTGTCAACAGCGTATTTGCACATCCGCTAAAGTATTTGAAATGGGAAGCTAAAATGACAGAGAGGATGGGATCGACCGTATAAAAATACCATACGTGTGGTTGCAGTCTGTCTTCCTTTTAATCTATTCTGAATCCTTTAATGGCTTGCACGAAGTATGTCAGAAGATTAGTGCGGCAAGGGATAATAATCCTTATCTTTTGTACATAAATACGTGAGGCTTTCCACATGACAGTGAGAATAGGATGTCCTTTGGCATAAGAGAGTGCGGATCTGATTCTTTGTGCTTGTTGCGAACGATTCCATTTTCTGTACGATATATTCTCTCATTCAACTCGATGATTTTGTCGAGAGACGAAATATGAGAATTATTCCATTGCATCTTTAAAATTTTACACTCGCACCACCATTTGAATTGATCGCGCATTGTTGTGCTCAAGAGCTTGTCGCATTTACAGTTTGATGCTGCACTCATTTATATATTAACATAAAAAAACGAAATCCCGTCATACAATTCAATGTGTATGTGTATATGCACTTTCCATCCATACCATATTTACATACAACAAAGATTCGAGCGGTTGACAAGAGCACATCGACCGTGATGCAAACAAAGTGTTAACTATGTACATATTATACATATAAATCTCAATTCAAATCAAAAGTGCATTAGACGATTTGATCACTTCAATAATTCTACATACTTATTTTATACTTATTTTGGCATTATCCTCTCAAAATGTAAATGTTATTCATTTTTATTGACTAAAAAAAATACTAAATATTTACTTAAATCATATGCGAAAAAAAAATCGATCTCATTCAAACAAAAAAGAGTGACAGTAGTTTCGATCATTCAGCAACAGTTTACAATCTAATTTTAATCTATTAACCAAACATTTGCCAGAAGCCAATATTTACATTGACTTTTATCGCCTGTAGTGTTTGCATTTTTTGTTACAAAGCCCATTGGATGTGTCAATACTATTGAACAGATTTTGTATGTACCAATGTTTGCGGATAGTTTTTTGTGCTGGTGAACACTTGACAACCGCATCCATTAAAACGAAGCAATCGTTTTGGTAAGAAATGGGTTTCGTTTGCTTTTCATTGTTAATTTAAGGCAGTTAGTTGTAGTTGTTCATCAAATTTGAATGGTAGCAAAAAACCCCGCAATGGTGCAGTTAGTGTGTTGTGATACAATGTAACGAATTCGATTTCGGTCCGAAAAGCATAATTCAAGTGAAACAAAATTGATTTACGATTCTTTTTAATGTAATTGAAAGTTTGAAATTGACCCAAAAAAAAAAATATTGAGCTGGGGTGGGTGGTGAGTTCGAATCAATTTACAAGTTCATACATTACGTACATCCCAGTACAAATATTAAAAAAGATTGTATACCTTTTTGATGGCGTCAGTTTTTTTCTTCTCTCAAACCATTTTTCTGCTTCAAAGCACTGAAAAAGAAATCTGTAAGGCAACACAATATACTTGAATGTACATAAATTGTGTGTGTGTGTGTGAGGGTAGAAAAAAAATCAAAATATATATTTTGGATGGAAAAGTTGTTCTAACGCGTTTATGTCATGGGCTGACTCCTGCTGTGCAATTACTCGAAAAATTGTTTTACTTGCATACATTTAACGATCTCTATTGTACAAAGTACATATATGTGTGACAGCGACAGCGACGACGATAGCGTCGGCGACTATTATTTTTTTAACCTCATTCTTCATATCGTTGCTTTAGCTTTTCTTGCAGTGCCTAGTAGAAGACGCAACGAAAGTCAACAAGAGTGCCGGCACTATAGCTGAATCCAATCTCAAGTCACAAGAACTTGTTGAGCACTTTTCTTCAAATTATATAAACGTATACATACATAATAATTCATCCAACACCATTATCTTGTCACGTCATTACCTTTTCGTTTGGTGTGTGTGCTGCAATCGCTGAGCCATTCAAGCAAAATGAAATGTGAAAGATGAACAAAAAAAGAACTGAAGTGAAAAAAACCGTAACTTTTTAAAGTAATTATTTATATAAACGGAAGCATGAATATGAAAAACCACTTCCTATTCGCACCGTAGAAGAAAGAAAGAGCGAGAGAGAGAGAGAGAGAGTGAAAACAAATCCTGAAGAAGCTAACACATATCCAAACAAGTGAAGGAAAATACTGATATTTAACACATAAAAACAATTTCCAAATTGATAATTTTCAGCAATGTTTTTTTTTCTCTGTTCAGAATTTCATTCGCGCCTTCATCAACATTTTCGATGATATCGGCGACTATGTTTTCCTCTTATATTTTTTTCTCTCTTCCTTCTTCTCATATTAAAAGCGGGACAAGAAAATGACTTGAAACTTTTTCTATTAAAAATGCATTAAAGCAAAGAATACAAATAAAAAACGCAAACATTGTGAGTACGTTTATTTGTTGTCGCATTTTTATTTACTCTCATTCACTTGCCGCTCTCACACAATTTGCCGGACGGTTTACTTAAAGAGTCCCATGCTCACGCTTAAAGCAACGAATAACAACACACACAAAAAAAATGAATACAAAATGACACAACGTCGTGCATTGTCGTGAATTGAAGAATGTGGACGCTCTTTGAAAAGTCAAATGAATCTGTTTTGTTGGTGCCTTTGTATAAAATCTTAATACCACAATACGAAATCAAGTTATATGAACGCCACTGAAATCCATTTAGACTTCAATGAAAAATAGCTTACTTTACTACTACGACATCATCATAATGATAATACGTATTATGTAATGAAATAAAAAAAGGTACTCTCGCTTGCCCCCTTACACAACAATCAACCGCACATGACGACTAAATTTCTACGCATTTACCATGACATCAAGAGCACTAGAGGGAGTTTTTGTCGAATTGAAAAAGTTTTATCTTATTTATTCAAACAAAAAAGAAATGTTCAACCAATTTCTGTCATAATAAATAATTGACAAATCGATTATGTTTTATAATGTCCATCAAAAGATTTAAGCATATTGTAACTGCGTTGCCATTGTCTCCAATTGAGCGAAAGCATTAGTGTCACAATAATAAGACAATAAAAAAAATCCAATTAATTGTGCACGTCATTGGTTGCACAGGCATAATTGTCAAAAGACCTCTTCGAATATTTGACACAATATTGAATTCAATCCCATGTTTCAACTAAGTTCTAGTTTCACATAACTTTTGTGTATCTTAATCAAAAGTGTAATAATCTAATCCAAATGAAGTGTGGAATATAATCATATATTATAAACGAGGATAATTCATTAAAATTCCACGCTTCTTAATTTGTTTATTACTCCCCCATCACAATGTTCAATTTTGTAAAACTTTTGCCATTAACTTAAAACCAAATTACCGCAAAATTGATTATGATTGAAGAGATTTGGTGGGTTCTTTGTGATTAAAATGTGTCCGACATATAACGTTATACTCTCTTAGAATTTTAACAATCTATATTCAAAGATCATTGTTTAAAATAGTTGTTCAACGTTTGCACTCAATATCTTGTACGTTTTCAAACTTGTAACCATTTGCGTGTTTAAGTGGATGTGAGATTTTTTCAGAGGTGGAAAAAAAATTGCAAATTTTAGGCATTTCCGTAAAACGTGTGGACGTTGCTTCGCCAAAAATTTGTATGCATATCACACTTCGTAGAGCTTGTCTTCTCTGTCATTCATTGAGAAGAATTCAAATACAAAAAAAATCAAGAGAGAGAGAGAGAGAGAGAAGAGGAGAGAAAAACAACTAAAGCCATTACTACCAGAAATCACCAGTGTTGATACGATATGCAACTGCGGCGCAATCATAGTACAAGAAGGGTGGTGTGGTTGGTACAAGTCTGACGAGAATGAGGACAACGACAGCACAGCTGAACCATCGCCACAACAACGACAAAACAAAACTAGAAAAATAACTGGAGAATTCTATTAAAAGTTAATGATGTTGACAAACTAAGCAGAATGGAATTTTAATCAAGTTTTGCATTTAAATTGTAGCTATTAATGTTTGAATTGTCAGGACAACCTGTGTGCCTGCACCAGTGCCTGTATGCCATACGTTTTATACGCTATATTCTTCGCCGTTGTTGTTGGTGTTTCTTTTTTTCTCTCCCTCTCCCATTGCACAGTAAATTTGGAACTATGTTCCTTGTACTTTTTGAATTCTCCAATGTTTAACAATTTGGTTGGACTGGTGACATTCTACGCGAATATTTTGCTATACTTTAATTTCTTTATTTGCTTCCATTGTTTTTTATTTTGTTTCCATTTTTGCATTCACTTTGCTTACATTCAGTGTTACCTTTTGATACTTTAACATTCCATCTTTTTCTTTTGTTTACCCGCATGAAAGTTGCAGACATCAGTACCAAATAATCTTTGGCATTGTTTTCAAACAACAAAAAGTACTGTACGTTTACGTCAAAATATTTATATTTACGAGCACATATTGTTATTATTTTCCAAAAAATAAAATAAAAAATAAATGTTCATCAACTTTTGTTGTTTGCAGGGGTTTCTTTTTAAAATGCATTTATTGAATACATTACACACATTGAAACGAAACACTAAATGCAACAAAAGCATTTGAAGAAAGAAAACCACTTAAAATGAAATAGTTGTGTTAAAACACATTTTTCGTATTTCAATCATTTAAAGAGATTTTCCCTTTCTCTTTCCCTTATCGTTGCCCAACTTCTGGAAAATCATGTATATCTAAATAAAAGACCATAGGACCATGTATTGCTAGATTAAATGTATATGTATAGTTAATGTTTCTTTTAAATATATATCTGCACTGGAATCACAATAACGGTGAGTTATCTTCCGTATGGAAAGGCATACGTCACCAAATGTGCTTAGTGCTTCCACATTTGATGGAATTACTTAGAGCTGGGAAATCGAATTAGAGATCACCGTCATAAATGCATAAAACCGATGCGGGACACAATGAATACACAAAGAAATGTTTGAATTCAATTGATTTATCTAAAAATCTCTATGTAAATGCGATTATGTACATAATTCTCCATTAGTTGTGGTGTGTGTGTGTGTGTGATGGTAACCGATTGCTTCACATTCAATATCTAGTCAAGTTCATAGCGACCGATGATCGGTGAATATTTTTGTTGGTATCCACTGTATAATATACCTTGAGGTAATACATCAATATGTGTTCGTCACACGTACACAAATCCAAAAAACACGAAAGCTGCTTTAATATTTTGCGCATAAATGATGAAATCGAAAATCCTATTTGAAATTCAAAAAATGTTCGACTGAATTGATCTGGACGTATATCGCAACTCTTTTTATATTCAATGTGTTTGTGTGTCTATGTGTATGCATGTTCGTTCGCACATACTTTGATGCAGTCATACATAATGTTATTACCGTACATGAACCAAAATGGATTTTTCTCATTTTCAACCATTGTCAGCAGGCAAATGGCATCACAATGCTGAAGAAAAGAAACTGCTTTCCACAAACCGTGTCCAATATTCCAAACGTGTTCACATTGATAAGTTTTTGTAAATCAAAGAATGTCGCTTTTTCAATTCGACTTTTTAAATCAATAATACTTAAATCTAAAAAGAAGGTGAAGAATGAAGTGAATTTTTTTTCCTTGCTTACCATTCCGGCTGCCATCATTTTTGTTGTAAAATATTAAAAGAAGTAATAATCGAGCTTCCTTTAAAATTCGAAAACAACAGATTCAAAATGAAAATGTGCCGAATGCCATTAATATAAATTAAGTTCCGTTTCCTTACCAATTCAAAACAGAGACTATTGAACCAAATCAAATCGAACAAATGATAACATTTGTTATAAATTGACGAGAATACGGAAACGAACTGTATTTTTCATCTGATTCTTTGAAAATTGAATAAAACAGATATAAAATTCAATTATTATTACTTTGTATGAAAAAAAAATTGGTTGTGATCCGTTGAGAATAAAATTGAGTGACGTAATTGGCTCATGAAGAAAAAAAAATTCCATCCAAATCTATGAGCGAAGCGTATACATAAGTATGCCGGCGGGCAAGGCGTTTTCCGACTGCAAAACGAAACAAAAATAACAATTTATTAGTTTATGTTTTGTGCCATGAAAGGGCGCATTATAAGAAAATTCATCAGAAAATGCAGTCTGATGAATGAATTCAAAATCATTTATATCTGTATTTTGTATTCAAATTTTAAGATGAAATGGAAAAGAAACAATCCCAGTGACTGCAATTTACCGTTTAATTTAGTTCAGCTTTCATGGTATCGATAAATATGGAGACAAATTGACTTCAAATGGACATCAGGCCCAAAAAAGATCCTAATGACGCAAACAGTACATAATATACAATTTAAATGAAATAAGAAGTGTATAGTTGCTGCCGCCTAGTCTTAACAGACTAAGCTTCATAAAAACATGTACACAGAAAAATGATTGAGAAAAGGACAACGGCAAATTTACATAGAAAAACACTTATTATTGCCAGAGAGCAGCACATCGACAGCACGCAACGTGTTATTAGGGTTTGAAAAAAAAACACGATATGTCAACACATCATCCATCACCAACACCGCCATCGAATCGCAGGAACACAAAATCATATTGACATTTCCGCTTTTTAGCATGGCATTCCAGCATTATTTTCGGTTTGTAGATATTGAAGCAACCAGAACAACATGACAACTTAGTATCTATAGCATTTTATTTGAATCGTAATCAATTTGTCAAGTGCAGCAAATATCGTTTATTTTCCATTGAATTCGAATCGCTTTTAGACAATTTGTCATGTCAAATTACCATAGATTTGTTCCATAATTTCATTTCGATTTCAATGCAATATTTTTTTCGCATCGCCACGTTTCATTTTTGTTGCTTTTTTTGAATAACTCAATATTTCATTCGTAAAGTAACATTAATTTTTTCAATTAAAACAATATCGATTATGAATTTGAAGCAGACTCTAGATTTGAAACAAAAAAAGTGCGCATTGAATACACTCTTGTTTTATATTTTATTGTTAATTTGTTTGCCGATCACTCAGACACTGTGTGTGGTGGATGAGGCATAAATTACGTTGAACATTGACACGTAGGTTTTCAAATGTTTTACATTTGAATCGATTATTTTTAACTTCTGTGTGAAATCGAAATGAAAATAGTTTCAAATTGCAATAACTTTTAGCATTCGAATTATGTTCTCTCTCTCTCTTTCTTTCTTACTTTTGGTCACATCATTGGAAATTCTAATATGAATTTTCCATTTGAATTCAACCAATATGCTGAACTAAATGACGTTTTCCACATAAATTGAGGATTTTTAGCGCGCATTTAATCCACAATGTTAGATGAAAATGTTGTAACCAATTAAAATGCTTTTAATGTGTTGGCTGTTTTTGCTAACTTTCAAGTTAACAACAATTCACTGTCGATTACCATACCGGTGTATTCATTATGCATTGATTGCTCTCAAAACACTATTGAAACTTTTTAGCGATTTTACCAATCCGGTGCAAATGAATTAAATCGAAAACCACTGCATAAAAGTTTTATAAATTGGTTTTGCTGATTTAAAAAAAAGAGAAAAAGAACATTATTGTACGATCAGTGTTGCAAGTGTTGAAAATCAATGTATATGACTTGAATGACACTGTGGGTCTGCAATTGGTTTGGTCCCAAATTCAAATATTGAAGTAACTTTGAAAATTGAAAATGATTCGTTTCATGGCCTTTTTGTGATTTTGCTATCTGTACCACTATTTTGTTTTTGTTTTATTTTTTTCATTGCAGTTAGTGCACATGCGAAGGTCATCATGCACACCATAAATTACTGAATACCTTATGCTGAATGGGAATAGCCATTCTTATAGAGGATACACCGTCTTATTTACGTATTGCGCTAAAACCATGAAAATAACAACCATATTTCTCATTTAATTTACGAATATAAAATAAAATTATTATAACGTGACGTAAATTAAATGATGTTGGCACCATTAAAAGCAGAACAACAAATACGCTTATTGGGTCTCTTTATAATAAAAGAAGAATAGCGTGAAAAAAAAGAGCATGCTGTTCAATGAAAAGCAGCAAATAAGAAAACGAAAGCAAAATACGAGAGAGAGAGAGAGAGCAAGAGAGAAAGAAAAATTCCGTTTACAGGAAATTAAACATTTGCTCACAGTCTATCGTATTTTTTCCCATTACGGTACGTTTACGGTTGCCTTAACCACACATTAGTTTTAAAAAGGAGACCAGCATACGCTCTCTTTCTTTCTTTCTATTTTTTTCTGTTCGTATTTCTGTCGTTTGGCCGTTTTAATTCTTGCAAGTAATGGACTTGAGCTTATTTTCATGTCATTCTTTTTAATAAGTGAAAATATGCTGCAACTATTCTTTGCTGTTATAAGTAAATTACGTGCAAGTTGCGGTTCTGTCTACAGTTCACTCATTAATATTGCCCAAAAGTTGTTTATTTTTTTTTCGTTCAATTTTTTCCCCTGTGTGTTTGTTTGTTTTTCATACGCAAAGATTTTGCTTACTCTTAATTGTAAATGACACGAGTTGATGAATTTTCCGTTGCAACACACATTTTTTCCCATAACGATTGTATTCTTCGGTGAATTCATTTCCATTTAACTGAAACTCAATTTTATTTTATTTTTTCCCAAGCTCATCAACGAGCTCATATCCAACGTGTTTGGCCTTCTGGTCATTTAACTCAAGAAACTGTTCGGTGCATTTCGTCTTAACGGCACTGGAAAAGCAAATAGCAGTGTAATTCAATTTGGAAGCATAACACAAAATAGCATGTGATTTTTATTCCATGGTTTTGGTTGTTGTTGTTGTGGTTGTGCATTGTGTGCAATCCGGCTGAAAGCCATAAAACATATGTGTATGCAACCGAAATAACAGCCATCGAACAACAACAAAACGACACACCATAAAAAATATTCCATAAACTTGGTTCAAATGACATAGACGCACACATAATAATATATTGAAATTCCATTTGCACGAAAGGAGATCTACACCAAATTGGGAAGCAAAGCGATAAGAAGCTAAGGATACAACAATACAAAGAAAAGCGGAACAAATGGTGACAAAAAAAGGAGAATGTCTCATGTGACAGCCAAATCGATCTGTATATGTCACCTTAAACGTCTTTTATATGGTAATCGAAACGTAAAATAAAAACGTCTTACATGGTTGTCATGTCGCGTGTTGCGACTACGAAGTCAGACGACTGCTATAGCTAGAAAATGTTCGGGTATGGTGTGACGTTGGATTGAAATTCTCCCCGTAAAGTATGCAATTGCCGTTATAATATCGTATATATGCTATATGTTTACAAATTTTCTTGGTTTGTTACTCTTCAACCACCACGCAATTCGATTGGGATGGAATCATTTTTGTGCTTACATCATACGCCACTTTCATGTAAATCTAATAAAATACACTCCTCTCACTTCCGCAATCCCCATTCTGCTTTGCATTAGGCATTTTATACTGAAATTCAATACGTCACTCCTTAAATATAACAATGACGGCGCTTTTAATACAAACCACAGCTCAATAAGTTTGGGCACAGGCATTTTTCACTTCGTTCTCCATATCAATGCACATTAAAGTTGTGCACTTAATGTGTGAATTGATGTAAAAAAAAATAAAATGAAAAATAAAAATGATGAATAAATAGACGAGAGAAACACATTTCTTATTGAGCCGAGCCTTGTACACTTAAACGTGATCGATGTTCGTAACTGCTACAGATTGGCAGTTGCCGTTAACTAGTATTGGCAGGCATTCGATATTTCTTTTTTTTATTAAATACACTTAACGTCATCTGTAATTGACGCGCTTTTTTTTTACACAGACATACATCCAAATTCCAAACAAATATTTGTTGTCAATTTCAAATTGACGCGATTTTGCTACTCAAAACCAATAAATGTGTATTCGATAAATATTTGAAACGTTGCAACGCTTATCAAATTCCGTGTGATAATAAATATCATATTGAATTGTAAACAAATCGAGTTTTTAAAATGTGGGCTATGGTAAATGCAATCATCTCATTGGAGAGAGCGAGAGAGATAAAGGGAAGAAAATACACAGAGAGAGACAGAGACAGAGAGAAGGCACCATGTTGATGTCCATTGCTCATGCCCATGTCTATCATGTTCTTTTGTTTTTGATGCTCGACAAGGAAATATTGAAAATCGTGAATACGACGGAAGTGTACATACATTGTTGCACTTGCAACTCAAACATCATATTGGATTTGATTTTACCGGCGAAAAATCAAAGTTAGCATACATTTGAATATAATGGATTTTACCGCTTTTAGTTTGCATTGTACGTCATTCGTTAGTGTATGTTGGCTTTTTCTCCATTCGATTCTCTTTGTCGCTCTCTTTCTCTCTCTCTTTTTCAGTCAATTTTCAAAACGAAACTCAAACTCCCTTTGATGCACCCGGGCTTATCGATGAAAGTGGAAATGCCATCCAATAGAGAATAACAAAAAAAGAAAACAGAGACACAAACATTGCAATGCGCCTTCGTCTTCGCGCTCGTTTATTGTGCATGTGAAACAAAATTTCCGAACTGTTTATTATTCATAAGGTTTTGATAACATTTTCTTAAAGGTTTTTTTTCTCTTCTTCTTCGTTTCACTTCATGTGTTTCCGTTCATTGTCAGCTGAAGTGTTTTCCAGCGCTTACAATCGACAGATAGATACGGCAATGCTTTTAGATTGCATAATTATATTGGCGTGGGGCGTCTCTCTCTGTATGTGTGTTTGCGTGTAACACAACGTACGTATGTGTCGGTGTAATGAAATTTGAAATTGAAAAGGAAATATGTTGCGCGATTGCAATGAATACAAATGCATCGTTATTTTCTATCGCATGTGGCATGTATGTGGGTGTGGGTGTGTGTGTGTGTGCTTCAAAACGGCGAATGGCATTGGTTTTTAATCAATTGTTTATGACATCGATGTGCACATTTCGTACAGAAGTGATCGTAAATTTTTTGCGTGCACAATCTTTTCCTTCGTCAACTTTTTGGTATTTGATATTTGCTTTTAACACATTCATGCTCATGACATACTATAACTTTTTCAACTGTGTGATGTGGGGGAGAGAAAAACGAAGTGGGAAAATTGTTCATATTCATATTATATTGCCATTATCATTGATTACCATAAACAACAGCATATGAGCCTATAATTGTGTAATGCTTTTCTCATCTCCTGTGCGAATTTGTGGAATGTGAAGCTTTTCCATTTATTACCATCCAAATTTCGATTCCTTACCACCCCTTACTCTATGCCCACGTTAAAATAAATCAGAGAACAAATGAAAGAAAAACCATATGATCGCACGCTAAGTGTTAAAAAATGTTCGTGCAATTTAAATTAAGTGCCATTAAATTTTTACATGTACAATCGCATAGTGCTTCATTTTTGCTTAAAATAAAACACAAAATTTCTCTCTTTCGAAAAAAAAACACACACACACACACACACACATTGAATGTTTTAAGTGAATTTTCGTAGATTAACACCATATTCTCAACGAATAAATGCACACCAATGGAATGGAAATTGAGAAAAATTGTAAATAATAACAATCAAATCACATGGGATGTGCTTCCTTTTTCGTTTGCATAAATATTTATTTTTTCTCAACACACAGACAAACAGACACACAGTATTTAAAATAGAATAGTTGATTGGTTTATTGAAGTTTGTTGTGTCGGGGTCAGTTGTTTTTGCAAAAGCAATTGAATGATTGAATTTTCAATTTTAGTGATTGAAGAATATTTGTGTAAAATCGTTCAATTGTTAATTGTCGTAGAATCGTTGGGGAAAATTGTACTCATGGGATATGATTACTGGTGAGGAAAATCACTTGATGTACAAACACAAGATGGCTTTGTATTTTATATTGCCATGTTGATTGCTTACAGCGACAGGCTTTTATATTTAGTGTACGGAATGAAATGTACCAATAAATGCGATTTATATGCTCGGCATGCAAATTTAACATCGCTTCTCCATTTCAAACGCTTTGGAATCTGTAACGTGTTTGTCTTCTGTCGCCTTTTACGTTTCAAAACAGACGTTTTTGCCATTCAACATTGCACGTAATTTGACATAGATTTTCCTTCCAGACTCAACATTTTCTTCTCCATTTTGTGTATATGTTTGTGTGTGCATTCGCCTTCATGCCCTCCGTAATCAATGCTTGCATAATTTGCAAAACAAAAGTTTAAAAGATTGTACATCTTAGCTTCAACAGTTTGTGCAGTTTTTGCCATGTCGATGTGCATTCAGGTCGGATGGAAATGTTCAACGTGTCTACGGTTTTGCTTGGCATGTGTTGGTTGTTGATGATTTTTGCTGCAAGCAAAAGCACAACAAAGTGGTCTTATATGCACATGGCAACGAGGAATCTATTTCACATAAATATCGTCATTTTGTTGTGATTTTTCTGTACGATGTTTATATTTGCTTTGGTGTGTGCATGTGTATGTATCTGCTTCGAAAAATTGAACAATTGAATTGAATCGTTTTTGAACATAAACTTAATATCTAATGCTTATCGGCTTCAAATTAAAAACAACAAAGAATGATTTAGCTTTTATCACTGATTCCATTATCAATGTACTCACGTAGTACATACAAATAAATGTTCAACGATTGAAAACACATCTTCTTTCTTCTTAGTGAATTGCCGTATCAACGACCAACATGATTCCATTTACAACGCATTTTCCACCCTCGACGTTTGAATTTTTTTTTTTTTTTTGTTTGTTCGCCAAGCTATTCGCATACATTCACAACATCACAACTCAACTTTCAACTAATCGTTTCTTTTTCGTAAAATTCCCCTTTAAGAGTTTGATCGCATTAGCGATAATAGAAAAGGAACGACATATACACACAAGTAAGAAAAAAGCGAGAACGAAAAAGAAAATCCTCTTTCAGCATTGGACATGATTAAACTATTCAAGTGAACAACTGCATTCCATTTTTCTTGATTGTTCATTTCTTTTCGATTTTTTTTTTGTCACTTGCCTTGTTGGCTCATTCTTATTGATATCCGTTCGTGTGTGTGTGTATGCTGTATGTTCTCTACATTTCTTATTTGTGATACAAATTTACTTCGTTTGTTGTACTTGGCACTTAATTTTCTTCACTTCAGAGTTCAAAGTACAAACTTTTTACCCACTTTTCGCACCGTTTTTTCCTTTAACGACTTTGATTCATCTTCTTGTTTTCACATTGTAATTGTTTGTGTATCAGCGATTGCACTTTTCCATTCACAGTTATGGATGTTTTTGTTTTCTCTCATGCTAACAGAATCACTGTTGAAATTCGTAAGTTTTCTTCATTGAAATCGTTTTTTTGTTTTTTGCCTTTTTGCACTTTACCGCCGAAATTTATTGACTTTACGTGCTCATATGTATTAGGGCAGATTTTCATTCTAAAGAAGAAAAAAAATCAATATTACTACAAAAATAAATAAGAATAACAAAGACGTAAAATTTTGGTCGATTTAAAGGTATTCTGATAAATTGCGTAACGAATGAACGTCGATTCAATTTCTATCAAAAAAAATTAAAGTGATAAACATTTCCTATTATCTATTCAATTTTTGAAACTAAACGAATTCAATGAAAAGTATTGAACGAATACACTTGGTTGCTATAGCCAACGTACGGTGTTTATTCGATAGTTCTGTTGATATTCATTGTATTTAAAAGTTTTGAGTTAAGGCTTGAGCTGTGATCGTACTTTTTTTTTGGTGTGTGGATCAAACAAGTTATAGTAATGAGTTCCGACGTTCCAGAGATTATAAAAAGTTTGAATCATTTTTCCTTGTTTGTCGTCTATTGAATCAACATTTTTCATTGTGCCATTTCATTTCGATTCTCTATTTTTAGCCATTACTCGTAAACGATATGTAAAAGAAAAACTTTTTAATCAAATGCTCAGTGAATTATGTGCACGAGAATGTGAGAAGCAGAGCACTGTTATCGGTGAAAATACCGAATATTCGGACCAATTTGGCAGAAGAGGCGGTAAGGATAATGATCGGCAGGTAGGTGAATGCATATGTCATTCCAAATATAAATGACCGACAACGAGGGTGAAACTTGACAAACAAATTTCAAACTACATATTTATATGGAGTGGTTGCATTCCAGTGCAATATTTTTTTGTCATTTCTCACATTCATTCTCAGGTATTTCATATATTTAAATGAGTTTTACATGGTATCCATCCAAAAGTAATGTTTTTTTTTCTTCTTCTCAAATAAAAAATAAATAAATTATAATTTACCAGACAATTGCGAATAACAACTTTAAATTGTATGGCGAAAATTCGAATGCAATCAGCTTTTGGAATACAGCAATCCATAATGGACGAGGTCATTTCAAGCAATATCATCCGCTGACAAAGTTGAACAGTGAATGTCTTGACGAACCGTGGAGATAGTGTACTACATCAATTTATTCGGTGGTACATTATAAGTTTATGATGTGAAATGTGATTACAACTAAGTTGATTGTATCGAAATTCATTTCGTTTCTAAATAGATTATTCTCATCGTTCAACTTTATATTTGGTAAAATGGGTCTCACATATCTTTTTTTTTCTGCGCGCTCCCATAGCAAATCATATTTCGTTACTGCTATAAATCATATATGTCGAAGGGGATAAAAACTAGTATGACTATTGTCAATACAATACAAGCGGACACAATAAAAATCTATATATATAGACAATTCTGCTGAAGCGTATAATGAAAACTCAATCATTTGTTAAGTTTTAACAAGCGCATGGTTTCAACCGCACCATAAATGTAAGACAAAAACCAATTCGTCCCCCTCTTCATAACATCGATAACATAAAATAGCACGAAGATTTCTACTGCAATGTTGGCGTTTCTCTCATAAGAAGATAAATAGATATTTCTGATTAAACCTGAGAATTGGCCTTGTAAGATAGATTACAAATGAGATTTGATATAATAAAAAGAAACTATTCATATCCAAGGAAATAAAATTGTTCGAGATCATAAAAAAATCTTCGTCTTATTTAATTTTGTATCGAAAACACAATTTCATTCTTCATTTCTTTCCATTTACTCTGACGGCAAACATGGTACCATAGCTTCAGTGTTGCATCACACATGCACCACAAGAGCAATCAACAACCAATTTGAAGCCAATTGACTTACGCATTCATCTGCAATCGCATTAAATATTGTATCACAATTTCTCATGAAAATCGAATAAAATAAAATGAGGTAAAAAAAATGAAAAATATCTAACCATTGGTTAGAGGTGTCGGAGACTGCTTGTTGTCCGGTTCTATTTTTTTTTTGTATTCTTGTCAAAACTTAAATGTTAAATCAGAGCGTAGACGAATATGAAAAGATATTGTACAAATGAAATGTTAATGTTGTCGCGCAATGTGTGTTTGTCGTCAGCATCGGCAGAATCGCAAACATCAACTGAATTGGTTTGGGCGAAGTAATGACGATGGTACACGAGAAAGTGAATAAAAGCGCATGATTTGGCGCTTACGAAAGAAAGGGGAATGTTCGGTTTCCAGTCGTCGACGAATCGGCACGCATCCACATAACAGGGGCAAGAATTCGTTGATATGGCATTGAATAATGTGCACGAAATCGAAAGAAAAAGAAAGTTAACAAAAAATTGTTGTTTTTCCCTTCTGGAGATGTTTATTATCTTGATAACAAATAAGAGTGTCTTGAAGGTGGAGCCAATATTGTTTATAAAATAAATGAGTCGCTTTTCGTGTGGAGGTCGTTCTGTGAAACATACGAACAAAAACAAAATTACTGCGTTAAAAAATAAAAAATAAAAATGTACCATGAAATAATCACAGCTGAGAAAAATCATAGCATTTGTTTTCTTTGAAATGCAAAGAATTCATTTGCATTCTCTTCAAATTAATAGTATAACATCAGTTTCATCAACACTCAAGCGATGATAAAACAGAGTGATAATTGTACCGATTTGTCTCTTTTATGTGTCAACAAACTATTATTATTATTATTATTTTATGGTAGCTAATTAGAGTGCAAATAGAAAATCGACACACAATTTGTTAATAGATAAATTGATTCATTGTATCAAAGGCTATTTTAAATGTTTGAAAATTTTAATATCATTAATTGAATCGGGTAGCTTTTTTTGCTTGAACATTTCAGGCAAGAAAACTATCATAACGGCCGATGAGGATGCAAAACCGCTGAATAGATAAGTTGGTAACATTTCCATCACGGTTATCTACGTTATAAATGAGATAAAATAAATCAATTAAATCTTACGGAGCGGTGTCAATGAATTCTTCATTTATTCATACCAGCAATGGTACAAGCGGCGCTAATAGCATTCCAATTCGTCCAATCATCGAGCAAAAACCTTAAAAACAAATAAATCAATCAACTCTCAATTTTTTACAAAATGGTTTATACCCATTATTCGATGTTTTAAAACTGTTGGCCATAATTCGTTTGTGTAAACATAAAGATAAGTAAATGCATGATTTACGAAGAGTTTTTCTTCAAAGAAGAGTATCAACAATATTGTCGGATTTCCGGCCATCGTCTGCTCATGTACTTCAACATTAGATATGTGAGCAAAAGACCAGGAATGCCACCAAATGAAACAACCATAAAATTTATATACTTATCACTTTGCATGGAAACCGAAATAATCGATACACCGTATGTTACAAAAACACAACAAATCCAAAGACATGCAAGTATAATTAGACATGTAAGCAAACTAAAACTCGAAATGATATCGATGAACGATCCGGAACTATCTGAATTTGTTGCTTCATCATCATTTTCGTTTTCACATTTCATTGCGACTATTTGATATGTCTCTGGTGAAACAGTTACACCATTCACTTTAGCCGCATGCTAGATCGTTTTGATGGTTCGATCATATTTTCGATTTGCCATTAACCATCGCAAACTTTCGGGCAGTATCCAGATATACGGGAATGTTACAAAACCAAAAGCACTTATTACACGAAGTAACCATTTGTAATCATGGAGATATGAAGCGATCAGTGCGGTGACAATTTGACCGAGCGGATAAAAAAAAAATAAGACAATTCACAAGAGTGCTGTATTCAGTTGTTGCATACTTCATTCCACAAATTAGCGCAGTTGGGTAAATGGCGCTAAAATCAGTAGAAAAGAATTAATAATAATAAGAAAAAACAAAATATGAATTTCTTATTCTTTTCGTAAAGATTTTTTTTTTAAATACCCATTAATACCGGCGTTCAACATTTCCAGAACCACAAATAAATTGTAGCTAAGGGAAAAACTTTTAAGCACTTTTACAACGGAGCTGACTAGTGTTGAAGAAATAAGTGCATATTTTCGTCCAATTCTAATGAAAAAAAAAAAACAAACATTCAATATGGACGAAAGTTCATTGTCATCAATATTCGCTTAATTTACCGGTCGCTAAGATATCCTATAATCGGCAAGAAGATAAGTCTTCCCACTGAACTAAAAGTTCCGACCATTGCGATTTCCCATCGATTTTCATCACAAAACAAATTAAACTATAGAAAAAAAACATATCGGCCCATTTAATATGAATAATATAAATGTAATTGTTGTGATTGAAAGAACCTCATTGACAATGGAAAGTTCATCAGTGCTGAATATCATCGATCCGTTGGCACAATTCGTAATGATCGAGCGATTGAATGAATTGACATCACAACTGCTGCCATTTGGGTCTTTATCATAAACGGTTCCATATCGATGACAACTATCCGGATGTCCATTTTTAAATGGTGTCGAGCATAATAACCAATCGGGTTGAAACGTTAATTTTTCTGATTGATCACATTCGCTTATTTTGCACCTAATTGAAAATAAATTAAAATCAATGGAATCGTTTACAGAGTCGAAGATGTAGAGTCCACTTTACATTAAATAGTTATAGATTTGAAATTTACCAAATGCACCACCGATGTCGTTAAGAATAAATTGGACATCATTTTTTTCTTCATTCACTTCTTTTCGTGGTGAGTTTGCCATTTTTTACTTGAAAAATGATTCAAATCTCGCTGAAGATTCAATAACTGACTACGAGTTGAGTTCACTTTAAAATTCAATTTATCATGAATTTGGATCATTTATTATTGTTTAAGTTTCAGATTAAATATGATTAATTCCATAAACGTTGATATCAAACGAATGATCCGTAGAACATAAAAAGTCTGTGCTGAAATGAATGAATGATATTTGGATGCGAAATCATTTGAGACTCGTGCTTTCTAACCTTTTCAATTTATACGATCTGGATTATAAACTTTTCCGTTTACACATCCTCCAATTCATTCATAAATGTCCTGCAATAAAATTATGATGACATTTGCTCATTTGAAATATGGGAATATTCCATCCAGATCAATTATAATCAAAATTATTTCCAAAAATATTTTATTTTCACCTTATTTTTATGCATTTTCAATTGAAAATCGATAGAAAAAAAAGAATATTGCAAATAAAATAGTTTAGTACGATTTAACCGACCGTACACCTTCAAATCAATTTCGAATAGCCCTTACGTAAATGTCATTAGACGCACTTTTCAATTCAGTTTTGTGATGAACGTCGCCATACTTTCTCATTTTGACAGCAAACGCATTCTATTTAGAATAGAGGTCTTTCATTGTAATTTTTTGTGTCTGGACTGACACCATACAAGAAAATTAATTTCTTCCCTTAAATTTGTTATTTGGCAACGGTATCAATATATAACAAAAGTTTTTCGTAGATAGGATACATCAATCAAAAAGACAGAGTCATTTTCAACTTTAAACATTTTATTTAGCTCGATATAGTGTAAGTAATCCATTCAAAATTTCTCTCTCTCTCCATTTTCATCTCTATCTCGCTCGCTCTAATTCTATCATCTATGTAACTGTGTATGTTCACGATACACGATTTGTGGTGTATTTGTGAATATATATATATTTAAAAAAAAGAATCTTATTTATGTCCGTGCACACGAAATTATTGGAGACATTTTGAAATAAAAAAGGCGTCTAGATATACATTGTCAATTTGTTTTCGATTTGTAAATTTTTCTTCTCGTTTGCTGTGCACATTCCATATTCAAATTGAGTTTTGTATGTTTAATGTAATCAAAGCCAAATGAATGCGATTATGAATAATTATGAAAAACTTGATTCGTCTGAATTGAAATTTCATTAATTTTATTTTCTTGTCATGTTTTCTATAAAAATTTGCATGTTATTGTGTGAAATATAGAAGGCAAGAGAGAAAATTCATTTTTGGTTATGTTTTCAAGTTCGTTTGATTGATTTTCATTTTATGTACTAAGTCTAATATGAATTTGTATACACTTTATTTTAAGGTGGATTCGCAGAACATTTTTTCAATATGGTGATAAATTTACGAGTGAAAACATTGGATTCACAGGATCATGAATTCTCGGTTGAAGATGACGTAAGTTTTTATTCATTCTGTTTATTTCTCGAATTTTCTATACACAAACAAAATACTCTTATATATAATGCCAAGCAAATGAACCAAAAACAACAAAAACGTTGAAAATTCTTTACACAAACTTCAAATATGATCATAAAAGAGTCGATTGACTAACAATTTTTGTGCAAATGTTTTCACACAAATAGATTACTGTTAGACAACTCAAAGAGCGTATTCATGAAAAGACCAATGTGGAAATTGATCTGCAACGGCTTATTTATTGTGGACGAGTCATGAACGATGATCATCCATTAAGCGATTACAGTGAGTTTTTATTACACGTATTTTTATTATCGTTATGACCCGTGTATTTACATCACACAAATGATTGATGGCAATTTGAACATTTCCTTCCTCTAGATGTTAATGGAAAGGTTATACATTTGGTTCAGCGTCCACCACCTGGTACAACGCGAGCCAGCAGCAGTAGTAATACAGAATCCGCTTCAACTGATCGTCATCGTAATACTGACGGTGGCCGAAATAATGTGCCATTCATCCATGTTTTGGATGGTACCGTCCTGGGCGCAATGGCAATTCCCATGAATACAAATAGTGGTGTAAGTAAATCAATCACAAATAAACGATTTTTCATGAATTCAACGGTTTTTCAATTTTTAAATTTTTTCCCATTCAAGACCACACAATCAATTACACATTCAATGAATCCATCATCAACATTGTGCATGAACAGAATCACTGTGGCTCGACACATGTTGAATTGTGTTAACAATATAGCCAATTACCTGGAAAATCCTGAACGGGTATGTGTCATTTGTAAAATTGGCCACATTTTGGTGGTTTCGTCACCCGTCGAATGAATAAATAAAATGGTGTCTGTTTTTTTGTGTGTTGCAGGGTTTAAATAATACTGACATGGACATTTTGGCCCAACAAACAATGGAATCGACAGTATTTGAAGTTGGCATATCAGCCGTAAGCGATCCTGATGTGCCGCAACAAGATGTTCAAAATGTTGTTCAACTATTCCAAGGAGCTGTTTCAGCTGCCTTCCAACAGGTAACAAATACAAGACATAAAGAGAAAAATATGAATTCTTTCAAAATCAACAATGTTATTTTCTTGCATTTAGAATGGTTTGCCAAATATAACAGTTGACTCTGTTAACGGAACCACGCAGGCAACAATTCCGTTAGTTTTCGGCGCAACTGCAGCGCCTGCTATTGAAATGAATGCAGCAACACTGGGTAATCCAACAGTCCGTGTTATTGGCGTTAGTCAAAATCCGAATGGCACAAATTCCCAATCAGCATCGTCGAGTAGTACATCGTCCAATTCAACAACGAGCTCCTCAAGTTCGACTTCCACCAATCAAACTCGATCATCTGATCAAAACACGAGTGATTCAAGCGATGAGGCTTCTTCAAATTCGTAAGCGACTTTTTCATATTTGAAAAAAGATAGCTTTTTTTACATTTGTCCTATGCTTACTTTCATTATTGTAGGCAACAAACAACTAGCCCACAAACATTAGCTGAAGTTGTTCAACAGATGCGTACAGTTCAAACGCGCCTTGAACCATTTATACAACAGTACTACGATATTTTACAAAATGAACCGACGTTTGAAGAAAATGTAGGATTTAAAACTATTGTGTTTTTTGTGAATAATCAAGAAATGGCTTTCCATAAACGATATATGATTCTTTTTCTTTCTTTTTTTTAGGATACAAGCGCACGCGAAAGTGCACAGCGTATCTTTGATCGTGTTTCTGAAGCTCTTCATTACTTTTCGCATGCTCAACATGCCATCAGTGATTTGATGTTAGATTTATCATCAAATACACCAAGACATCTATGTTGTCGCCCAATATTGGTCGAACAATCTGCTTTTGTTAGCTCTGGTTTCGCCATACCGAGCATGATTCATCATATACCACGCCGAACTGATGCAAATGGAAACAATAACACAAATAACAACAACAATAATAATACTAATAATAACAACAATAACAACGCTACGGCCAACAATAATGCTTCGCAAAATACAAATGATGGGGCTGCTGTAACCGAATCAACTGCAACACGTCGAACCAACGTATCCAGCGATACCATTTCGCAATCATTGCGCTCAGGTAGCAAATGATTTTTTTTTTTCAAATCAAACAGACAAGTGTCGGTTTGATTTTCTTCATTGTTTGATTTCGATTCGTTTTAATTTATTTTTACAGCTGCAACTCAATTTCCAGTGGCACGTTTGATTCAAGCCGTTATGGATTCGGTGCCTGCAAATGCAGATGTTCATGTTGAAATCAATCAAAATACACCCGTTGGATTTGAATCACAGATTGAGATTCAACCACAACAACAACAGTCAGCAAATTCAACAAGTTCAACAACGACAAACACCAATTCCGAAACAGGTAATTCAATTTTCATATCACGATGCTGGCATTCATTGAGCCTCTATAACAAATTAACATACTATTTTTTTCGGCTCCAGAAGGCAGCCAATTCAGAGTAACAACAGCTACGCATCCAACAACCTCAACTCAAACACGGTCTACTGCACGACCACATGCCACCACTGGTATACCAGTTGGTCAAATTCGAAATTTGCGACCAGCAATGCAACTCTCGTCATTCGACCGTTACTTACCGTGCAATAGTCATCATATTCACGAGCCAGAAAATCAGCAGCAACAACAACAGCAACAACAACGACAATCCCAGCAACAGTCGCAACAACAACCACAACCACGCGCCAATCGTATAAACATTCAACGCACACCACAAGTTCATATTCAACGTTCTGTTCCGAATTCGGTTCGATTTGCAAATTTCCTTAGCAATCACCTACAAAACCAATTGCAACAACGATCGACTGCAGCACCAGCAGCTGTGTCTAGTGCACCCACAACGCCTCTACAAACATCGGCACCATCAAATGCATCATTGTCATCAAATAGTTTGAACGATTCCCAATTGAATACAGTCATCCCAATATTTGGTTCGAATGAAATTCAATTGCAGATCCGCGATTTGGTCAATGTATCACCCACCCCAACAACATTGAATCGCATTCGAAGTGAACTGCGTGAATTTTTGATGGTGAAACTATCGTTAAACTCAAGTCCGAGCGAAGAAAATGTTGCACTGGTAATTAGATCAAAATATTCTCTCTCTCTCTCTTTCCTGTGTATTTGTAAAATTACAAATTTTATTTAATTTTCTTTTTTTGAAGGCGGTAAACCATGTGATTTCACTTTTGAATCAATTCTTTTTGATGTTGCCGGAATTGAGCATTCCCGACTATGATGCAAGAGCTTCAATTGAAAATTTAATGCGTCGAACATTGCCAGTTATGATCCGTTTAATTCGAGATGATGAATCAGTTGAGTTTGGTACTCAGATGCTGCATGAAATTTCCGAATTTTCGAAAAAATTCATTGTAATTTTGTTGCATTCAATTGGCCGCCCCAGTGCTCAAGACTATCTGAAAAATGTGGTCGAAGCCATCTTCACAAGTATATTTGCAAGCGCTGGTAATTTAATTAAATCTGATTTGTTAGTGTCCTTCGTTTTCAATCAATTGCATTTTTGTTCATCTATAGCAAATGAAGATACGTCACGGGTCGCCTTGCAGTGGTTACGGCGCCATATAAATGATGAAATTTTACGCCGATTCCAAGATATTCGATTGGATTCAATAGATGTGATTGAGTTTTTGGTCATTCGTCGACCGCCACCACCGACGCCAACAGATCAACGTCCAGGCGATTTAATGGAAACAGATGCCGATGATGAAACAAACAACGAAACAATGAACGCCGAAGCAAATGAACCAGCCGAAGATGTCGAACCATTGCCCACAATTACATTCGGTTCAGAAAGTTGGCACAGTAATTTTCCAGCTCCTTGGTTACCAATCATTACACGTGATATATCACGTCAACGACGGCAGGTACTTATTGAATCATACTCAAATTAATTAAACAATTTTCAATAAAATAACGTCTTTTTTTGTAAAAAAATAAATTTTCCGAATCCACAGAGCCCACAAAGACCATTCAGTGATGCATATCTTTCGGGAATGTCATCAAAACGTCGCAAATTAATAAACAACTCAAAACCAGCAGCAGCTGAGCCAAATAACATTTTGCCTCAATCAGTGCGTCACGTGTTGCAATCACGCATATCACATGGTTCGAGCGGTGCATCTACATCATCGGCATCCGTTGCAAGTACAGCAGCTTCAATAGACGATGCTATTTCCACAAATCAACACATTAACGAGCCATACGGATCATACGAAACGGCCATTTTAAGTCATGTTCAAAATCGAATTCGAACCGACACCAATTTCACGCCCGAACGTTTTCCAAACTGTTCCAAATGGATTAATAAAAATAAATAGGAATAATATAATGTCTGATTTAAGTCCGCTGACAAGAATAATCCACTTCAATAATGAAACTGACAACATTAGATGACAAATCTCACAACTATTACCAAATACTATTAAAACGATGAAAATTAACAAAAAAACAAAAAAAAAAAAAAAAAAAAAAAAAACAAATAAAAAAACGATAGCAACACCATTCCTTGGTGGTCGCTAACCTCATTCAGGCAGTGGCTTTATCAGCGGACGAAATTTAACTACTTTATCATATAAAATATTTATGATATAGAAATTTGTTTATCGTTTTAAATTCTTGTGAAAATTCGCAACAAATTATTAATTTGCAAATGCATAAAGCAAAAAAAGGGACAATTGATTGATTTATTTCGTTAACTTAATTCGAAAAAATAGAACATTTAAAATTTAAAACTAAAGATTAAGACCAACGAAATGTGAACCGCAACAAATTAAATGCAAAAATATTTAGCAACAATAAAACCGTCTTTCTTAGGTTGTATTTTTTTAAATTTTTCAGATTTTCATGCATCATTATTACTACCAACTATGAAATAATTGTACATATACGATAATTTGCATTTGGCCCACTCAGCGATTTATTTAAGTTTCAATACATTCAACAAGGAACAAGGACAAGAGAGAAAGAGAAAGAGAAAACTTTACCCATTTATTTGTTGATCGTAAATTTCGGTTCAATGTTGTTAAATATTAAAATATTGTAATTAATTTTCAACTAATTGTTCAGCGATACAACATAGTGATTATATGGGAATTCTTTCTAAAACGCAACTTAAAAACTCCTAACACAAGAAAAAATCGTTATCGACGTACTTGGTGCTTCCAAGTTTTCTTCATCGTGAGGTTGTACGTTTAAACATTTTGGACCAAATTGGGAACGATTGAAAAGCAGCTCCTCTTGGCAATGTTCTTGAGGATTTTTTGACTCGAAATATTAAAATTTTCACTTGGCTCGTGAAACGAATGGCTAACAAGTGCTATGTCACTGTAGAGAATTCAGTAGCAACAAAGTATTAGAGCAAAAATTGATTTTTTACTTCTATTGATAGCTGCTGTTCATCTGCAACTGAAGAATTTGTGGCACACACAACAACGTTGATTGAACAATTTTGAGCCAAAGTCTGAATAACGGTGATTGAATATGATTTTCTTTAGTTTTTGTTTTCATCCAATCCAATCCTCTTGCACGCAACACGAACCACCTGCATATGATCAGTTGCAGCATCAGCGTCATCAATATTAAATAAATAGTACAGCTTGATCTAAATTTACACTCTGTACATAAAATCTAATAATTACATTTCCGTTGAAAAGAATATTAATCAGTTTGTTTTGTTTTAATCTAGTTTCTATTTTTTTTAACATGAATTTTTATTTTTAATTATATATATTTCATTTGAAATGGTCTATGTAGCAGAAACGGCATCATTCGGTATTTGGTATTTCTGGTGGTTCCGATAGAACTAAGTGCTCATTTCGTTGAAGTGACGTATCAATATTGACCTGCGAAAATGTTTCATATATGTAGTTATCTGATTCTGGGCTTTTTGAAACCGAATTTGATTCCATTTCACCCAAAACAATTTCAGCTATTGATGGTGATGGTGATGTAGATGGCACGGATGTTTCTAAAAACTCTGTAGTTTGTGGTATAGATGATTTGAGGTCGGGTGACTCTAATACTGTCATATTTTCCAATTTATTATTTAGATTCACTGAACTGGAATCGGTGTCATTTACAGCATTTAATGGTTCTGTAGCTGGTTCGGTTGCTTTGTTCACGGTATTCGATTCAATCGAATCATTTGAACTTTCCACATGAGTAACAACGATGTCAACATTATTCTCGTCGGGATTTGGAGCAACGATTTCAGTTGTTGTTACTAACGTTTCTTTGATCGGCTCTTCACTTGTTGCAGATGCTGCATTTTTGAGTGAAGACAAAATCAAGGACGGCACATCACTAGCGGGTATCACATGTTTTTTATCGCTGTTAATCTGTGTCTCATCTCTCATATGTTCTGGCGTTTGTTCTGGCGATTTATGTAATATGGATGGTTCTGGATTTTGTTCATTAATATTGTCATTTTCTGGTGTTAATTCGGGAGTTAATTCGGGCGTCAATTCTGGCGTTAGCAATTCTTCATTTGGCGGAACGAAAACCGATTCAATAATTGGAAATTCTTCTTCTTTTGGAACGATACAATGTGCAATGCCCAACAATCGCGTTTCCTGAACTTCCATCAATGCGAATAACTTTGACAGTTCGTCCATGCACAGAATTGGATTTTCTAATTTTAAGTTTGAAAAAAAAAAAAAACAAACAAAAACAACAACAACAATATCATTTATTTGAACACATTGAACGTAAAAAGTGTCATGACACAAACCTTGTAGCAATATCTCCAATTTGTTGATAACTCCATGGCTATTGCAATGTGTTTTAGCAACAAGCTCCGGAGATATGTGTGTTATATGATTATTTGATAGATCAGCAAAGCATAAGCCAGGCAAACCATGAAAATCGCGCTCCAGTTTAGATATATTATTATATGAGCAATATAGTCTCTCCAATTTCGGAAGGAATGCCTATTAATTATCAACAAAATTAAGTAAAAAGATTATTGTAAAGAAGAAAAAACAAGATAAAACTTTTATACCATAGATGTGTCTTCCAGTGTCTGCAAATAGTTGTGTGAAATGTCCAATGATTCCAAATCATCTAAACCGATCAAATCGTTCTGGGATATCCATTTCAGTTTGTTATATGATAAATCGAGTGTCTTTAATCGATTCAGATTTAACGTAGCACCGTCCAATGTCTTCAAGAGATTGTGATCCAGACGCAATTCGATGAAATAAAGATCTTGATCAACGACATTCTCCAAGCGACCGCTCAATCTTTCGATATGATTGTGTGATAAATCGACCACTTGTAGTTCGGTCAAGCCACGAAATTCGTTCAGTGAAATTTCCTCAATGTGATTCCGTGAAAAGTTACAGATACGCATTTTTTTCAATGACAGCAACGAATTGTTCAGATTTCGAATAAAATTGTTGGCCAAATCAAGCTCTTGTAAATCCATTGTGTAGAGAAATTCATCGTTAGCTAAGTGATCAATTTTATTGTTGTGAGCCGACAATGTTTGAATATATGAAGCATTTTTAAATACACCATTTAAGCTTTTCAATTCGTTATCGGATACATACATTGCGTCTAAATACAAAAATTTCGTTAAATCTTGTGGTAGATTTTGCAATTTATTATGATGAGCAACCAATGATTTAAATGATGTTGATTTTATGGGCAATTCACCATCCAGAGTTTCCAAATTGTTTTCATTTAAAAATAAAACGTCCATGCATTCAATATCGCGTAATGTTCCATTTAAAGATGTTAAATTATTTCGGCCCAAATGTAAAAATCTCACCGTTTTTGGAATCGACTCTTTTTCGAGAAGCTTTAGGTTATTGTTGACCAAAATCAAATATCGAATTTCATTCAAATTTCGAAAATCATCGCTGAATATTGTTTTTATACGTCCATGTCCCAGATCCATCGTGACGATCTTTGGCATATGCGCAAATATGTGTCGCGGTATCTCTTCCAAATGATTATCGGATAAACTAAAGTAACCCAAATTGCTCAAATTTCGAAATGATGACTCTGGAAGTGTTCTAAAATTTAGAAAGAAAAAAGGACATTTTTTTAAAAAAATAAATTGATTAAACGTATACATTAATGCTGTTTAATTAAAACTAATATTATCTATAATGTATATTGCAAATCATTGCAATCGATTGAAACGCAAAAAGTGAGTCATGAATCATGACACTTCCTTAATTCTATTCAACGTGTTATTTTGCTTTATCAATCCATCGACATGTGTATCAAATTATTTGAGTAATAAAGTCAGCATCGGGTCGTTTACATTTAAATATTTTCAAGATCATAAAATAATTCTACTCATTGGCTAGTACCCAATAATGCAATTATTGTTCGGCGAATTATGGCATCAATTTGATTCGGAATACCTATTCCCAGAAAATTCAATTCCTAGAAATGTGAATTAATTTGTAAAATACTGTCTCTATATGACGTACATTTTAGATGATTGATACAAAAACAAAAGTATTCTTCATTTTTTCTCCCTCTTCACATAAACGTCTAATATTTGAATTAGTTTAAAATATTTGTAACGTCATACTTTCATTATTACGATTCTGAATGAAATAATCGAAAACTGGGCTACACATGTTTGTAGTGATGAAAATAGTAGAAAAAATCTACTATTAAAAAAAATGAAATATGGAAAAATGAATACACTGTTCGAAAGTGTGTATGTGTGTGTGTGTGTATTTGTACATAGCTGATAAGCGATAAAGAATAATCAATTATCTAGCACTGAGCTGAGAGCAATAATAACAAATTTGAATACAAAAAAAAAGTGTCGCCCGACAAGTCACCATTCTAGACGCCATTTGATTGCTTAGGTCACACACTCTCAGTCTACGGACACTACACATTGCTCGCAACCAGCATCCGTTTACAAATCTATCACATAAAACGGTACAACACATGCAATCGATTTGAAATCATTTTGAATTATCTCCTTTTGTTTTCTTTTGGATTCAATTAAGAAAATCTACATTGTTTATGTACAAAACTGAAGTGAGAGCGAAAAAAAACACGCACACACACACACAAATTAATTATAGGGAAACCAAATGCCACCACAGATCATATTCGATGAAGAATAAACAATTAATGTATTTAAGCAGCGGACAAGACTTGGCAAACTGAAAATATATAAACCATTCGCAGCAGGCATATGTAATTGATTTAATTCTTAAATGCATTGAATAAATAAACAACATGAATTGGTATGTAACAAATCAAAACGAAATTATTCACACATTCAGTGTGTACTCCTTTTTTTTCTCTTAGGTGTCACAGATGCAAAGTAAAGAGGACTCATTCAGTCGAAGGAAATAAACAATAGATTTTATTTTCTCGATATTTACTATTTAGTTTATTGGACACACGCAATTACGCGTATGATGTTTATTTGTCAAATAAACAGAGATCACGCTGTGTATGGGTGCTTGTTTGTCTGTGTTGTTTGCATGTTTTTGCATGAAGTCATGATTAAAGCTAAAGTCGCACACAATTTATATTTCATCACCGTGACTTTGTGGCGAAGGGATATTGCAACAGATCAAAATATTCAAAATTACAAACAAAACAATGTGTAATGAGCCGCAGAAACTAAGGATGGTCGCTTAATAGCAAAAAGCATAGAACCCCATTGAAATGGTTGGAAATTTAATTATTTCGGCAAAGAACGATTTCATCGCGCTGGTGCTGGTGGATGAAGGACACACAACCATAATCGAACATCCAATGCACAGTCAGCTGTCAATTGACTCATAATGAGAATATTGTTCGAAAATCAAACGTCAATAATAAATGAACTTGATAGTATGAAGAGATTTTTATATGAGCAAATATTCATATATCTGTATATCTATAACAGTATTGAATATTATCTCACTGTACATACGTAAAAGCAAAAGAGTTATAGGTGCGCTATCAATATGTAGTTTGAAATATTATATCGTACACATATATACATATTGATAGGTATATCGTATATAGATATATAAATATAATTTGTCACACGACCTATTTGATCTATGACCTCGTTGACAACAATTGATCCCCATTTAAGCTATGTACCATTAAAGAGACAGCGGTGTGCGTCTGTGGTTAATGTTCAATATACGTACATATTTGCGTTCGTGTGTGATGAAATAATATGTTCATTTGAACTGATTGTGCGAACGAATATTTGCACTGAATCAAATATAGATTTTTACTTGCTTTTTTCCCTCTTAATCAAGCATCTCATCAGACTGTAATTATTTTTATGCAAAAATTCATTGCAAACATAGTTCAAAAAAATATAAATATTTTCCAACAAACGTACATGGACGTTATTTTTTTGAATGTTAATTATTATTTTCATAAATAAATAAAAGCAGACATTTTATCAGACAACATATGTTCGTGTGTGAATGTATGTGTGTGTGTATTTCGTGTGGCGCCAAAATTTGTTACGCAAATAAAACTGACCACTTCTGGTCAACGAAACTTCATTGCATCGACAATGAATGAAAATGATTTAATTAACTAAGATGTGTGTCTCTGTGTGTGTGTTCAATTTTAAGCCTAGGTTTAAAATTGTTTTGATGTTGTTTTGTTTTTAATTTTTTTTTTTTATTTGCTTTTGTCATAGTTCAAATAACGCATTGTCATGACAGATGTGCAATTATATCAGAATTTATATATTGTAACATCAAATCCGTTTACATATTCATACCACAGGTTGTAATTGAATTGTAAAAACTATCGATAGTTTGTCTTGAATATGCACTTGCAGTGTGAACAACAATGCCTGTTCGCAAGAGTTTCTTCACTTAACCTTTTTTAGAAAACTGAAGTCAACCATAACATAGTTGCACATCATAGATGATAACACTTATCAAGTATTAATAATTCCAAGTATAAAGTTCAAAAGAGAATCAACACCAATAGCGACAGTAACAATAGCCAATGCGCACTAAGATTATATTAGCATAATCGTTTGGAAATGATGCTTGAAGTATTTATTGAATATATCGGACGATTTAAATGACAATAATGCTGCAAAAGAGAAAATGTGTGAAATTTATGTGTGGATTACCTTAAGTCATCGTAGTTGAGAAATAATTTTGTGATGTTCATATTCATATCCTTGAAATTCCTTGTCTCCAAATCATCAAGCTGTGACTTGGTGATCTTTAACCAGATATTATCTTTGTTGCTAAATTTATTTTGCAAAGAGTCAAATACTTGATTGAAGGAGGTCAATCCTTCGCATGTAACATGTATGGTGTTGTTGTATGTCTCATGGGGTGCGCACGAACAAGGCGAAATTTCCGGTCGCATGGAACAATGAAGGGATGCCACTTGAACCATCGACACCAGTGTGTACACCAATGATCCCATATTTCGTTAAATTCGATTTTTTTTCGTCGATTTTATAATTAAATAATTGTTATTCCGATTTCATGAAATCCGTTTTGTCGTTGCGTCGTGTTGTTCGTTAAAATTTGATATTTTTTTTAAGTCAATTTTAAATATTTTTTTTTAATCGATAGAATTTATTTTCGTTTTCATTCTGTATCAAGTATTTCACGAAAATTATGTTCTTTCAAAACACCAGATCTCTTTTTCGAACCAAATACGGTGATCTTCATTTAAATAACACACAAAATACAAATAATTCTCAAATGATAATAAAAAAAAAATTAAATAATCGTTTAAAACTTCATAAAAATTTAATTGAAAAAATAAAAACTTGTTTGACTTTATTTTTTTGGCTTTTTCTTGGAATTCTGCGCAATCTTTATTATCCGATCACACCAATTTGTATCGACATTTCTGACTGAGAATAGAAAAGCATCTAACAATTAACGGAGACTGACTAAAAAATCACTCAAATTAAATATTAAGTAAAAGAATTCTCCTTTGAATGTGTCTACATCACGACGTGTTCACGAACTGACTAAATATTGATACTGTATTTCCATTGGGATATAATACGAAGAGTGTGTAATACATACGACACATCGTACAGTACACACATACATTCGGTTCGGGCTCATCTGTAATAACGTTCGAGACGAAAAATATTTTCTTCTGGTTAAGGCGACAATAACAACAACAGCATTTGCAGTTACTAAATCAGTACATTACCACCACCAATAGCCGATAGTAAAAATCCCGTCTTAGAACTTTCCAATCATTTTTTTTTTTTTTCATATTTCGTTCGTTCGTACGTAACGAAGATAAGTGAAACCATTAGATCTGATGTGCTCTCTTCATGTAATAAACATAACCAAACTATAAAGAGGCACAGTCACACATGCAGGAACTGTATAGTTAGATACATTTGCACGATCTTCAATTGAAATAAAACATCCAGGGTTTTTCCAATGTTTGTTGTTGTCCATTTAATTATTTAAAGTTGTAGTCTTCCCCCCATTCTAGCCCCCATTGATGATGTTATATCATTAATTCGTTTCACTTATTTTCACGCACTGTTTTTTGAACTCATTAAAGAAGGAAATACAGATGATAAATATTTGCTAAAAAAAATTTGGGAAAAATGCGGAAAAAATGAGCCGAAATTGAAGAAAAGAGCATTGTAAATCAAAAATCCTACGCAACATGCCTACGTCAACAAACAATGAAAATTCGATTTAAATACAATTTCTTTTCCGATCCAATGTTGACTTGCGTTCACATGATTAATGACAAGAAGACATTATTTTTTTCTATTGCTGTGTTTCAATATTGTTTGCATCATGTTTTAATAATGTACCGTTATTTGCTTGAATCAATTTCATCGATACATAAAATAAAAATTTCTTCGTGTTTTATGAGCACAAACATTACGAGAACAATCAACATTATTCTTCTCACATTATATATGCAGCTTGAACGCATAGCGCCACATTGTCAATACATATAACGGTTTCAGAAAGAAGGATTCACAAGAACAAAGTATAGCATCCTTGGAATGTGAGCGCCAGCTATTCGCATTTTTTAATTTATAAAAAAAGCAGACATTTTTCAATTATAAAACAACAATGTGGCTTCTTTAAAAATAGATAGGTATATCATTGGAATGTATAAAATGAATCCGTTAATATGACATCAAAACATTTCTTCTATGAAGTCATTTTATTTTCTTTTTCGAATTGTGTTTGTTGATATCCCATTCGTTTGTTGATGAAAAACGAAAACGGGCAGTATTTAATATGCGCTTCGATGAAAAAATACAGAAAGAGAGAGAGAGGGAGCGAGAGCATGCAGCGAAATGAAGAACAATTTATGATGAGAAAAGTCTTGGAATATAGCGGGAGCAAAAACAGAGAGCATCATACAAATGAGTCAAGAGAAATAAAATTACAGTCCATCGACTCACCAAGAGGAAGATTGGCCAAGAAACAAATAATAAATACATTCAGTGTCACAAATATATGGCAACTTGACATGTTTAACCACATTATTGGATATTCACAAAAACTGTAAAATGAGAGTCATTATTATTATTATGCCAACTGAATGTCTCAGGCTAGGCGCCACTATCAATCTCTTTTGCGCAATATAATTTCTTTGCGTCTTCTTTCTTTCCTCCTCTTCGCTTATTGTACTATTTTGTTTCATTGAAATCCAAAAGTCCAAGTAGACAACAAAAAACTTGATGAGCAAATATTACAACAAAATAAATACATCATCAACAACGACAAGAACAAGAAGAAAAAAATCAACTGAGAAAAGACTCATTCAATTGGTCTTATTTATGAATTACTGAAACGATCTTTCACGAAACAAAAGGAAAAATGCAGTTTATCTTAATCATTTCAGCGAGGACAAATATAAACATTTAGTAAATCAAATTGTATCATTTTGTAGAGTCATAATTAAAATGCCAGCCACATTTCACCGGCAAGCGAAAAATGAATAAAATATACTCATTAATTTGTGCTGCGTACAAGAAAGGCCACATAGAAAAACTAATCTCTCTTTTTATCGTCTCTTTATATGTCGACGAAAACGATCACATTATTACGCATGGACCTCATGAAATCGACTAATGGACGTTAGAACAATTTATATGTATACAGAGTGTCATTTTTCTCGCATTGCATTGTGATGCAGAAGAAAACTTGATATATCGCCATAAATTTCAGAATGAATTTTCGTTTTCGAACAAAAAAAAAACACTGAATAATCAAGTCTTTTGACTAAATAGTTTTTAAAATTGTCCAAAATCTGCGAAAGTGTCTCGCGTCAAAGAGAGGACTTTTTTGCTATTAAAATCTCATTCTGTCTAGTGTAAATCCACTCAAGAGGTCTTGATGGGTAATTTTCTTGGTCAAAATTTATGCCTTCAACATTTCGTAATTGTCAGATTTCTAGAGGCGATGAAATATTGTTTCAAAATCTCATTCAACGTAGTGTTAAATTCTCGAATTCTGGCCAAAAAACCAACGAGAAATCCATATAATTTTTCAAAATCTATGAGGATGAAGCTCAAATCTAAAGTAATGAATTTTTTAATTTCTTCTGGTCACCTTAAGTTTTCACGACACAATATTATCTGTATATGTGTGAAAATTAACTGACCAATCTGTAGTTTTCTTCTCGAATCGAATAAAAAATATATTACCAAAAAAGAGCCAAACGGCGTAAATGAAGTTTGTAAAGGAGGAACGCGATGCACATTTAACTAGTAGAAGGACGCTGTTGTAGTATTTTTAATTCCTCTGGTAAATTCATTTACATTTTTCAAGAAAATAATAGTGAGTTTAAAAAGTTGAATATCAATTATGATAATCCGGCTTTTTCGTATAGCCGAGTACTATATGTAAATGTAAAAGATTCCGGATGATTTTTCGTTCTAATTTTTGTAAATTTTTCTATTTGTGAGGAAGACGTGGTTGTATTATTTAGCCATATTGGTGGCCATCAAGATTTAAAATTGTTTTCGGGTAGTTTATTTGTACCACGCATAACTCAAGCAAGGTATCAGCCATCAACTTGAAACCGATTGATATTGATTGAAGACAATGAATTTCTGTGTATTTTCGTGAATTTTTAGACGAAAGTCGATTTTTTCTTTTGCGATATGAGATTTTTTAAATCACCTCCAGAATTTTTTTTACGTTTATGCATATTCTGAAAACATGACTTTTTTTCTATTCACAAATATTTCATCGAGTAAAATAGAATAAGATAATTCGCTTGAAACTTTGTTTTCTTCTGTAAAAAAATTGAAATTTTGCATGTAACAGTGACATTGCTGGAGCCGTATTTAATTTGATATATGTTTACTACATCGGTTTTGACACTTGACTTGTCCGCGTCATTTTTTTACTCCAATAAAATGTTATTCAGGACTACTTAAAATGCAGATACGTTACTTTATTAAACGAATTGATTTATTTGTTTAATGATAAATTCATCGGTCGGCGATGTGTTCATAAGTAAGTATGAGATGAAAAATCATTCGGAAGTTTTAAGGAAATTGTCAATGACTTCGAGACAAAGGCATTGATAAACAATAAACATGTTACGTAGCAGATACATGCGATGCCGATGAGTGTTAAACCAAAGCTATCTAGAAACGTCTAATTCTAGCTATTTAAATGAATGCACGAGAATTTGTTGAGAGTAAAATTGTCTTTTTTGCTTACGTCTTTGGCGCCACATGGATCAAACAATATGCGATTTTATCAGCATCTTATCGAACGTTTGGATGCCAGACATAACGATAAAATGCCACAAAGGAATATTTTTAAATATTTTTCATATGGTTACCATCAATAAATAATATGATTTATGCCTATGGATAGAACAAGCAATTACTTAAGTTTGTTTGAATTTAAATTGAACTTTCATAGTGACGTTGAAGCAGCAATTCCAATTTAGTCATTTGACGTCATTTTCATGTGTTCGCCGGAATTTTAGTAAACAAAGCACTTCAGAATTATAACGTTAATTTGTTGCGGGCAAAAAAAATCACATTCCACAGCAAATGGTGTTTTTTTTTTCCTCGTTCTACGAACATTAAAAATCATTCAAAACAAATCTCTGATGAAAAGAGACACATAGACGAAGCACTTCGTTTTGAGTAAAATTTATTCCACAAAAAAAAATCCTCAAACTTAATCATAATTTAATAAATATATCTTATGGAAATTAACTGAGTCCATTTTCGCGCTTTGCATCAATATATTTGAAATAATATTATTTTGTTTTGGTTATTGACGCAATTTCGGTAGCGTTAACAAATTACAAGTAGTTGTTGTGAAACGTGCCTCACTTCTAAATAAAAATTGTTCGGTCTTTCTTTCGCAATCAAATGAAACATTTTATGAATTAAGTTAACAAAATTGCTTGAGTTGTATTTTAACAAATCGAAGACGTTTAGATATTTTAAATATTTATTCAAAAAAAAAAATGTTAGCGTTAATTCAAAAAAAAAAATGCAAATAATTTTGCAATTCGCTGCATAGAAAAGTGAAACATTATTTACAAAAGCAAGCCGTTGAAACCAAAAACGAGAAAAGGATTTTTTTTTATTCATTTTCCGCTAAACATTTATATGTACATGGCCATAGGCGAAAAAAGGAATTACATGACATACAGCTCCCATCTAAATTTAATTTTTTTTGTTTTGTTTCAAATGAAACTTCATAAACGGTAGTGTGACATTTTTCGAAAGGAGACGATTTTGTTTGATGGGATTTAAATGATTTCACGTAAATTTTGAACATGTTCTTATGAACATGTTCTCAGTTTTAATGAGAAAAAAAAACAAGAGAAATACAGCTGATGTAATTTCAAATTGTGACATGATTTTAGTATTTGAATAAAGTTGATGTGATGAGTGTCAGGTTTTGTTCTCCTTTTTTAGCCTAACTCTACGGAAATATGAAAATAAATTATTCAATCTTCTTTTTTTACGTACAATCCTATTTAAACTGAGATAAAACCTACTGGATCTCTTAATATCTATTGCGATACTTTGAAATTTTTAAGAAATAGACAAAATGTATAAAGGGCTTTTGCTTAATTTGTCGTACGTCTCCCGTTCATATTTTCACAGTATCACCCATCAAGTTGCATCGATTCGGTATTCTTGTTCTGTTCGCAATTTTTTATGACCATTTCGGCAAGTGCTTTTATTTTATCATTGGGCCTCTCATGCTTCATCAATTCTTTTAGTAGTTCTAGACCGTGCTCTTCTTCAACCAATTTGCAATACTTTGATGGATAAACCTGTGACAAACAGAAGAAGAAATGAAAAACAATTGTTAATATTGGATTTGCGAATTGAAGTAAATGGATTTTGTTTACGAACTTTTGTGAGATTTGCCAAAGCCCAGACTGCCCAATGTTGACATTCAGGTGTTTCATAGCAACGAACTAAACCTAGTATTGGTTCAAAACTTCTATAGTTGATGTTACGTTCCGTATTCAAATTCCATCGTTCGATTGCTTTTGACATTCGATTTAAGACCTCATCCCTGCTTGGTGTATCAATTGTCCAATCTAATGGACCATCGGATGCAATGTGCGCTAATACCCCGGCCGCATTATAGCTCACCTGTACAATTCGTAGATTCAAAAATTATAACATTTTGCAATGCACCGTGCAGGCACCATACGGCAATCGATGCCAAAACATACCTCAATTCCATCACTATCTGAGTCAAGTAGATTGGAGAAAACGGTTATGAATTCTGATTTCATTAAGCGATTTCGCAAATGCTTCACTTCAGCAACATTTCCCACCAGACCCATCATGTTCCGAAGGAGTTCTTCTTTGTCATTGAAACACTAAGCAAAATTTAAAATCGATTTTAATTGATTTGTTTGTTGTTGCCATTGCTTTTTAGATTAATAAAACACATACTTGCAAGCATTCCAGAAAGTATTCCATTCCTCGTCCATCAAGAAAACGTTCGCAATTAATAGCCGTTTCATCGGTCACATTCCACATTGTTGACCAAGCCACCTCCATAACGTCATCAAATACTTGACGTGTTAAACGGTCATATATTAAGGTTAACATGGTCTAAATTCAATGTTAAATATTGAAATGTATTAGAGTTTTCGGTGTTTATTTTAATTTATTATTTCAATCAATTTAATAATACTAACGCCAATCGCCCCGAGATCACCGAGAAATAGCTTCTGTTTTCCATCAACCAAACAAGCTAACGAATTAAGTAAGTAAATGGCTATTCTTTGAACGAATCCTTCTTGTTCTGTGTCCGAAACGGCATGCAGTAGAATTTTAACCAAACGCTCGTATTCAAATAACTTGGAAGAAACGAGAGAGAGAGAGACAAAGACAGTTCATATTTATTGATGTTGATTGATTGATTTTATTGATTGCAGTGGCATGAAAATAATGATGTAAACTTACGACGTCATTCGGAATTGAAAATTGGCAAAGTGTAAGGCAACCGTTTCGCATCATAGTCTACGTAAATAAAATTTAATATAATATTATAGAAAAGTTGGCCTTTGCTGACTGTGAAAATGGATATATTGAAACTAAGTTTGTGTAAAAATGTTGGTTTTCATAAATAAAAATGAAAAAAAAAAAACCATACAATGATTTTTAGATAGGATAGATGCGAAAGATCTCCGCAAGATCCAGATCCAAGCGTGCGTACGCTGCCGCATGATGCATACATATTTGGTGGTTCAATAAGTCTTTGGCCTGACAACCAGGTCGTGTCACTAATAAAAAATCTCTTTATTTTTTAAAAGTACCATCTGTCTCTAGACTACTGGAAAAATTTCAGACGAATCCGTTCACGGACCTATAAGTTACAGCGCTTGAAAGAGACCAACCTCTAGTTTTTATCGAAAAATGGAAAAAAAGGAATTCGATTTTTTAAATCAACAACAATTTTTGTAAGACAAATCTATCAGCAAAGCTTAAACTAAGCTTGGTGATATTGTTAAGAACTCTCTTCTATCTACTGGAGCTAGTAAGAAGTTCTATATTACTTTTGCATGTGGTAATACAGGCAACGGAAAACAACTACCCCAAAAATGTCTCTTTTTGAAGAAATGATTAAAAAAATCCAAGATCTTGCTTTGAGGGTCTGCAATATCCTAGTGAATAATCCAGAATAGATCCGAAGCATCACGTGGAACAGAACATTTCGATATATCAGTCCAACATTTGTGCAAGAAAACTTCACTTGAACGGAGGCTGCCGCATTTGTTCACAATGGTTTTGAATGGTAGTTTTATTGCGATGTTTTAAGCATTCTATGCACAAATAATGTAAATATTTTTGTTAATAATTAATTAGCAGTATCCTACAGAACCTATTCAATCCATTTTGGGATAAGGTATAGTCTACACGGTCATCAAAAACCGATATGTCCGCAAAAAGCCATATAATCCCTTTTTTTGTTCGAGCTCGCGTTTTGTGGGACCGTGTCTTCGAAAATATTGTTTTATCAACTGAAATAAGTTGGAACGGTGCCAAATGATTAATTTATGTCATTTTTAAATTTTTTGAATCAAAAAATTACTGTCTTGAGAGACAAAAAATATATTTCAAAATTTTCACAACCTGGTGTCTCTCAAAGCCAAACAGGTGATATTAATTTTCTATGACTTTGATAACGAATCGCTTTGTTATTTCCGATGTGGCTTGGTGGGACCTCTATCTATGCTCTGAGTGGAATAATAGTGCAATATAATTCCTTCCCTTCCGAATAAAGTAATAAAATATTGAAATAAGGTGTATTTTGAGGTTGGTCTCTTTCAAGCGCTGTAACTCATAGGTCCGTGAACGGACTCGTCTGAAGTTTTTCCAGTAGTCTGGAGACAGATGGTACTTGTACAAAATAAAGAGATATTTTATTCGTGACACGACCTGGTTGTCAGGCCAAAGACTTATTGAACCACCAAATATATAATACGCACGCAAATTCGTTATTCTTATTTCCCCTTCTTTGATTCGCATGCCATAGCATTAGGAGTAAGGAATGTATGTATCATGCGGCTACGTACGCACGCTTGGATCCGGATCTTGCGGAGATCTTACGGATCTATTCTATCCAAAAATCATTGTATGAAAAAACACAATATTGACATTGCTCAGTCCAACATTTTCTGTTCACCGTCCATAACATTTGCAGTGTCTAAAAATCAAGCGAAACAACTAACCTCGTCTGTTATATGAGTTGACATGCCATTCAACAAGGTACGTATTATGTGATTCTTAAATGGTGTACCATATTTGTGTTTATCTCTTCCTTTGATTATATAATAAAGTGTCGCACTGTAATGGAGGAAATAAACAGATAAATTACAGAAAAACCATCGATCTTTGTTTCAATTAATGACGATTAATTAAAAACATTACCTTCCAGATATTTGCATATGTTTAACGCGCAAATGTCTGTCCATTGCTGACAAAACTACTTCAAAAGCTCTATGAATTGATTTACAAGTTTCAAAACGCAGCAAATGATATAAATCGTTTAAAACCTGATACAGAAAAAAAACGACAAACATTATTATATCAATTTTTAATCAAACCCGAGTGGAAAAAAAGTGACTAAGTTACTATTGACTGTAAGTGACTAAAGTTAGCTATATTCATGAATTTTAAAATTTTGTATGGAAAACAATCGACTATAGTTACTCAGTCAGTCAGGCGATTATTTTGGGACGTTTCGACTATCGGGTGACTATGATTATTGTCAACTATAGTTAGCTGTTGCAATTAACCATAGCTTACTTTAATTGATTGAAGTTAACTAAATTTAACTAAGGTTGCTTGTTTTTACAGTCAATAGTCAGTCAGTTTGTCCCAAAATAGTCAGTCACTTTTTTTGTACACGGGAATGTTTCGTAGACACCAGAGGTTGTCGATCAGGGCTTCGAATTGTTTCGGGTCTGGCAGGATTCGCTCTGGGTGCCCGGATTTTATTCTTGGATATTTCGAGCGTTCGGTATCATTGGCGCCTACTAGACAACACACAATAGTTATCAAAATTCAATAAATTTACCTTTGTTAACATAATGGGGCGATCTCTGTAAACTGAGGCGGACGTTAAGATTTGCTCCTCATTTGCATCGCCAGAAATCTATAATTAATGGTGGTATATTATGAATGAGATTCGGAGATTTCATTGTATTTATTGGTTAACTACGATCAAAAATCTTACATGACGTGCTGGAATATCATGACGACGACAAGCTGAATGAGCTGTATTATAAAGACCTAAGAATTCCAATGGTCTGTTGGCTCGACTTACTAAACCCGGAATATCTGAACGCACTTGTTCTTTTGCTTCAAATTGAGCGACACCGTTTCCAGCCAAATTTGTTCCCGATATATCGAGATGTGTGAGGTGTGGCAAACTTTCAACAATTTCCGCCAATGTCTAAATAAAGCAATTTAATTAATCATTTGTTTTTTTTTTGTTCTTCAAAAATAATATTCCATTGCGAATTAAATAATTGTTTATCAATTTATTCACCTCATTGGGATTCTTGAATGTTCCATAGCTATTTGTATTGAAATAGCCTGTTGATATGTCAAGTTTTTGCAATGATTTCATTTTGCATATCGTTGGTAATTCGGTTTCCAATGGCCACACATTGAATAGGATAAGAGTTGTTAAATTTGGAAGATTGACTATCGCTTCCAATGTGAATTCGTTATGAAATGTGCATTGTGTCAAGTCCAAATAGCTAAGTTGTTGCAAATGGCTAAAATTTACAGTTGGCTGTAGCACAACACCAGTTAAAATAAGTTTTCTTATGTGTGGCAAGTCGAGTGTAAAGTCAAGCGGTGTCTTTTCATTTGGTTCGCATAATTTTAGCATATCAACATAACGACCGAGTTCCAAATATTCTAAATTTTGACCATGTTCGATTAATACTTTCCATGATTTATACGTAACCATGTCACAATACCACAGCGATAATGAAACCAAATCATGATTTAAAAGTATGGCCATTCCATCATCCGTAATTGAACAGTTTCGTAGAGCAATATGTTTTAACGGTGTCTTATGTTTATCACGGAAAATGTTTACAAATACGTCGTTTATATCTTCACTGCAGTCTTGGCGATATTTAAAAAATCTATCGAAATGCAAAGAAATGAGACGAGAAACGAGAAAAAACAACAACAACATATGATAAAATTCAAAGCCATAACATCGAGTTAATCAATGTGACAATATTGTATTATATATATATACCGTGAATAAATCAAATTCACTTTTCTTCATACATTGCGAAACAACAGATTAATACACAGCGATTGGATAGTTTAAAAGAGCGTCAAAATTTGAATAATTCATTTCGTATACATGGAGCTAGTGGTTTTTGGGTTAAGGTCACTCATCCATGTATATAACATCAATGATTTTTCCCAAAAACCAACGAAATGAATCCATTGTCAATATAAACCAAACACAAAACAAAATTTTCGATTTCTTCTTTATTTTTGATAATAAAATTAAATTCCGCATTAATTGTTGCGGAGAACAATTTTTTTTCCTCATCGTTTGACAGTTAAACTGCGATTGATAATGATTCCAAGCAAATTAATTGCACTCTCAACTGAAACCGATGGTATAATCTGTTGTACAAAATGTATGCGTAGAGAAAGATATGTTTAACACAAACCTATCACAAATTTCGTTCGGAATCACTATCTCCTCTCTAAGAGTGATTTCATTGCTAAACTCATTCTCCGTATAGAGCAAGTATAAATTTTTCGACAAACATTTGAAAACATTTTCGAGCAATGTTGGCAGGTCTTCGTCAAGAATTCCGTTTTCTTTAAGACTGACTTGTCCACTCATTGTTTTCAAAAATGTTTTGATAAATTTTTATTGTTGCTTCTTTGTTGTTGTTTCACTATCACGTTTTTTTTTCTTCTGCACTTTGTATGTGTTTTTGTTGCATGTACTTGTTTATCTGTCATCCAGCTGCTCGATCCGAATAAAAATCATGTTGCACAAATGAACAGTGGTTTTCCAACTAGAATTCAGGCCACTTTTTTTATTCCATTTTTTCAATTGATCAGAGTTGTTCGTTCTTTTTCTTTCTTTCTTTTTTGCCAATAAAATTCCCAGCTACCACCGAAACAATAAACTCAAAAGCGAATTGATAATAAACACAAACACTAAATTGATAGACACTCTGTATGTGATGAATGGCTATGAAGTAAATTTATTAAATGTTCGTGTGCTGCAATCAAATTTCTTAGATCATTTGCTATATACCACCATAGCAAAGTCGCACTTTTCACCAAATTTTATTCGTGAATTTTTTACATATTGCAAGTTTACGATACTTTTTAATTTTATAATCACAAACGATTCACGGTTAAAATGTTTTTTAACACAACATTCGATTCAATGCCAAAAAAAAAGTGATTGAAAACAAAAGATGAATATCAAAAGAAAATATTTATATTGAATCAATTGATGTTGACGGGGATCCCATCAAAATACCAGATGATTTGTCGCGCAAAATCGTTTTTATTCCAAGATAAATGGATGTTCTGCAAAAATTTTCGTAAATTTTGAACTTTTTAGCAGCACAGTGGAAAAAATAATATTACGTTCAATAAAAATTCAAAATTTCTTAATAATTCTTTTGACAGAAGTCATTAGATATAAATATAGTATATGCTTATATATACGCATTTATGTATGCTCTTTCTTTTCTTGTTGTTATTGTGCTTTTGTTTCGTTCAATTTATTTCGTGCACGTTCAACAAAACGTCAAACAATAATTCACCACGCTCATGTAACCTTGCTGCTGTCAAAATACAATCGAAATTTTTAAAACGTCTTGCAACATTCGATTATCATTTATCGCCCATTTTGCACCCCTTTTCTGTATTCATTTCGCAAAAAAAAATGTGTTTTTTTTTCTCTCCAAAATTATGAGATTGAAAAAAATTCAATAAATAAATTTCTCAAATGAAAAACTGTCACGGTTGAATTGAATTTAATTGAAATATTCACCACTCTGGCTCATAATATTTGACATAACCAAATCCAAGGAATGTGCGATAATAGTGTTCGAATGGGAACGATAATTCACATAAGAGGAAAAATTGGACTGGATTAATTTTTGTTTTTAATTATATGTTCTACAAATAGGAAGATTGAGAGCCGAAAAAATCTAGAAAATGTTATCTAGGTGTATTTCACGTGGTCCGATACAATCGGGTCGATTGTTTAAATCGGTGAATGTAAATCAATTTGGTTTATAAATTCAAGCTAAAAATCTTTCTTATTCTTAACCTAAAAAAAGTTGTGAATTAATTCAAAATTTTCTTTTAATTCCGACTCAAAATGAATCGGTTCAGTTGTTCACCAGAGACCATCATGTTATTGCTTGTGCTTCGACCTCTTCCACTGGCACAGAGAAACCCGCAAACAAATCACATAAAACATTTTTAAATAAAGTTGTTTTGAATCGAATGTAAGTGCTGCATGACTAAATGAGATGTAGATGATTGAGAATAAATTCCATAAAATTTTATAGATCGGTGCCATATTTTGGATCAAAACGAAACTTCAGCCTAACGCCCACCATATCGGCCAGTGCTGTGGCAACTGCAGAGACTAATACATCATTACAAATACCAGATGTTCCATCAACGCCTACTGCACCTCTTGAGGAAACTGTTGTACAAGCATTAGCTGCAAATGGTGAACCAACTTTCGCTTCACTTGGCTTAGGCGGTTACTCACCAATTGGCCTTTTACAAAATGCGTTGGAATACTTACATGTCTCCATGGATTTACCCTGGTATATTCACTTTTTCCTTGCTGTTGTAATCGCCTATGTTTTTCTATTGATTTATTCAAATTTTCTATATAATTGCATTTTATTCTGATCACATTAGGTATGTCACAATTGCATTGAGTACAATCATAATACGTACAATTCTGACACCAGTAGTGGTTATAACACAACGAAATGCAGCGACGATGCGTAATGTGATGCCGGAAATGCAAGAAATTCAAAATAAAATAACAGAAGCCCGTCAAATGGGCAATTCGGTTGAATACGCCCAATGTAACCAAGAGTTGATGCAATTGATGAAATCAAAGGGTTTCAATCCAATGAAAAATATGCTAGTACCAATTGCTCAGGCGCCAATATTTATCTCATACTTTATTGGTATCAGACGAATGGTAAATGCACCCGTTTGTTTTTCGATTATTTTAAATTAATTCTATTCTTCTCTTTTGTGATTCTCCCCTTAGGTAAATGCACCCGTTGAATCGATGCAAACCGGAGGTGCTTTGTGGTTCACAGATTTAACAATGGCCGATCCATACTTTTTACTACCGTTAATTACATGCGGCACACTCGCGTTGACCATTCACTTAGGCACAGATGGTGCAAATGTATCTGGCCAGTCAAGTCCAATCATAAATTATATTATAAAGGGAATACCAGTCATTATCTTCCCATTCATAATGAATTTCCCATCCGCCATGGTTGTTTATTGGGCATCGAGCAATTTTTGCTCATTAATACAGGTACATTGAAATGGACATAAATTGTGCCCAAAATCAGTATAGTTAATAATATTTCGGTTATTTGTGATTAAAGGGCGCTATCTTTAGAATTCCAAGAGTGAGAACATTTTTCAATATTCCACAACTTATTAAATACAATTTGCCACCAAAAAAGAAACAAAGTGTGGTCCAAAATGTTAAAGGAGGTAAGAGCGTTCATTTCATATGATAATGATACCAAAAACGGAAAGAGCAAAAATAAAGTATGCATAATTTTATCGTTTTAGCTTGGTCGAATTTGAAATTGTCCAGAGAAATCGAAGATCGTCGACGATTAGATCAAATTAATTTCGAAAAAGCTGGCACCGGACCATTAGTACGCACCTATAAATTTGATCCGACAAAAATGAAAAATTAATTCATTTCAAATTGGACTTATTATAGTGTTAAATATTTTAAAAGCTAAACAAAAAAAAATGATTAAACGAATAAAATGTATTTGTCTCTTATGTTTTTAATTTATTGAACTAAATTTGTGTAGAAAATTATGCTACACAACAATAAACTGTAGCCGAATAACAAAATTGTTAAAATATTTCTCAAATGAATAAATTATATTTGATGTAATCAGATGGCAATGCACTGATTGATAACATTTATAAGATTACTATTCTCCAATGCGGCCGCAACTCGTTCTTTATCAGCCAATTGCTTGTTCACAGCCAACTCTGACGAATGTGTACCGGGTGTTATTTCGACGGTTACTTTGAATCTGGGCGGTAATGATCGTAACAATTTCACTCGAATTGATAGTCCGATAAGCGTGGCCATGCTGCAGTGCGGAATGGTCGGTGTAAAATTGACGAATACTTCATTATTTTTATTATCAACTTTAATAAGACTTTGTTGAACAACATGCAATTCCTCCAACGTCAATGGATGCTCCGGATCATTAATGAGGCGAATTAGATCTGTTTACAAAATACATATATTGCATTCATCAGTCATATTGCATTTTATTCCGTTTTTGTTTTCTATTGAACATAATGCTTACCAAATATTTCACGTTCATCAAATGGGTCGTCTATATTGTCATCCCAATCAGCTGCAACCGATTTTCTGTCATCTGATTTTTTATAAACATTTGGATTGAGATTTTCGAGTTCCATGGCTCAAATTTATAAACAGTGAGCGTACAACGCAATTTCCAATGCAAATGAGCTGTGTTGGAATTGACAGTAAGACAAAAAAAAAACTACCACGGTTATGTTAATCACCAAAGTGGTAAGTGTCATTTCTTAAGTACGGCTCACACGTTCGATTCATTCTTACGATTTAATAGTTGAACATTTTTTTAACTTTTTTTATTAATTACACTTCGAAAAAACATAAAAAAATTCAGAATTCACTTCTATTTGTATTTTCATTTCACCAAATGCACATGAGAACAAAATAATTGGACGATATAAAATATAAAATTATGCATTTTAAAATCATATAAATGTGAACGACACACTACTCCCATATACAGATGTTTTGACGATGGATAAACAATAAAAAATAAAGAAATGTTTCGTTCAGTGAATACGTTTGTGTGTGCACTGAGCATATTCACTTTACGTGTGTGTTTGTGTGTATGTATGCATATAGTGTTGCTGTGAAGTAGACGCTTTCCCGAGAAATACACTTGCTTCAGTAAACATCGTTCAATGTACATCTGAACAACGTTTATTGGGCTTGTCGCCGCACTGAAAATGTAAACGAATTCTGTGGAGTATGCAGACTACATACAGACAGTTAAAATGTGCCATTTTCAAAAAACACAAATTCTGTTCGACTCAATATTTCCGAAAGAGATTTTTGAATTAAAACCAAATTAAAGACAACATTTGACGACATTTAAATTAAAGACAACTTCAATAAATGCTTTCGTTTGCATTTAAAAGTTCTTTTCCAACGCCAAGCGCTTATGTTTGAATTGTTTACGTTAACGTATCAATTGGTCTATTTTTTTTTGTTCTTCATGGAACCGTAGAAAGGAGGACTAAAAAACTTAAAAATTTATAACTGATTGAATAAAAAATCATTACATTCATAATAAATTCATAGATCGTTAAGAAATTGAATGGTACGAAATGAATGTCGTTCGTCCAGCCAAATGAGGTGGTGTCAGCAAAGCCGATATAAGGTTGAAAGAGGAAAACATTTAAACTTGATGATACTAAATTATATGAGGTATGTTTTTCACATTATAAATTATAAATTTTCCAATAACTGTCACAAATTGTAATAACACATTGGACCGGTTTTTTTGTCAAGTGTAAAAAAAAGTGTTTTGTATTCGGATAAATAAAAAGTGTGACTGATTATTGTTGCGGCATCATATGAATACCATTTAATCAACATACCAAATTATTTTGTCAAAGCATATACCATTTTGTATCGGACGTTGTATATAATTTATGTCAACGTCGATCGTCTTTGACTAACTAATTAGCACATATTGCAATAAAATGAATCTGTAAAAGGTAACGCAGTGAAATCACTTAAAACTGTATTCGTCAAATAGATGAAATCACAATTTGCATGAATTTGCAAGCAAGTAATCGAGCACTGATGCTATAAATGGATTCATTGTGCGTATGCAACAGTTTTACAAATATAAACAAAAATAAAAATTCGAACGGAAAGCACGTTTTCACACCGTTCAATCTTTAACCGGCTTCGTTACAATGATTGACAACCACATTTCAATACCCATAAAAAAAAACCAGAATCAAGCGAATCGAATAGAGAAATGTTTAAATAATACAAGAAACTGTTTACTGATTCATTCAACGAACGTGAAAACAATATTGACGATAAATCATGAGATTGTGATTTTCGAGCAGAAAACAAACCAAAAGATAAATGTTTTAATTAGTTTTGTTGACAGTTTTCTGAACATAAATCCGTCTTCACTCAGCTTTTTTTCACACATAAAAAGTATTTTGTTTCGACGTAGAAAAGTTAAATGAACCGATATTGATTGGTATACGCATTGTCATTGGATATTTTTGTGCATAATTTAAAGAAATTTACCAAATTAGTGAATAGAATGACGTTAGAGTTATGAATATTGTGCTATTGGTAAATTTAAATTAAAACTTATTACGCTTTATTTTCGACATTATTGATAACATAGTCATGAAAGTGTTCTACATTTAAAATATAGATTGGTTGAGGCTTGTGTGATAACAAACTGCGATTAATTTTGATCTCTCTCTCTCTCTCATTCTTAAATTTTATTGGAATTTAAATTGTACATGTTATATGTGAATGATTGAGAAATTTGGCAATATTTATTTAATAAATATTCATCGCCTGATCCCAGACTGAAACATAATTTGAATTCAGTTAACGAAAACTCAAAAGACACTTGTTTTCAAGTTCATCAATGCAAAACCAACTGTATTTTAAGTGAATTGAACGTGAAACGTATACAAGCATACATTGCTAGAGAGATATACAGACTAGTTGTTATATTGTTCCCTTTTCAAGACACAGAGAAAATCACTCAAATAGAGGATGAAATTATTGTTCTCGCGCAGTACCTATATGCATACGGTTGCCGTATGGTTTGGTGTTTTTTTTTTATTGATTTGACGTTCAATGAAATATAGAACTTCAATTAAACTCCCATTGTCAAACGAAAAATAATGAAGAAAAAGACATGAAGAGCAGAAGAATGCTAAGAAGAAAGGAGTATTTTTTTTTTTCAAAAAGAAATTTCCTAAAAATTATTCGAAATGGTAAAATGTGTGTCCTCGATGTTCACAAGTGTTCAATGGAAATATGTGATTTGAAATAATAATGTTTGTGAGACGAATAATGAAAAATAAATAACAAAACTGATTTAATTTGATTGAATTGGTTTGAGTGCGATATTATAAAAACATTCCATTTTGACAAAATAAACATCTCGATTAGCATCTTGAAAATAATATGCATAACAACGATATGTATTCATTGATGGTAAATATCTGTTTTATTGTTTCAAAAAAAGTAGTTTCTTCTTGAATTGTCAAAATATCTCCTTAAAAATGAAGTATAAAAAAAGATTGTGTTCCAATTAGTTTCGATGAAAAGGCAATCTATTTGCTCTTCAACGATGTCTCTAACACTTTACGTAAGTAGTTGTATAACGTAAACATTGAAAAATTTCACAATTGCCAAACGAAGAACCGGAGATATAACTTCCATAAAAAGTGTAACACGTGATTGGTAAACCAAAAGAAAAAAAAATTGCTTGATTGTTCGTTAAGCACGTGAATAAAGTTTTTTTTTCTACATTTTTGATGCTTAAGCTTAACTCAAACTCACAAAGTGAGAGGTTGCAGTTTTGATGTTAAACGACTAATGCACGCAACTAAAATATGAACAACAACAAAAAAATCTATCGAATATTTCATTTCAAAGTATCAGCGATTTGAAAATGAATTACCACCTGGGTTTAATTCACCCAGGTTTCAATTTACATATTCCTTAGCCAATCGAATGTTAAATATTTTATTTTTATCGATTTTTTTTCGGATTTTCATGTAAACTCTCTTCTTATACGCTATTCAACTAACTTTGTAAAATGTATTTTTATCTAGTATGATATAGGATATATGCATTTATAATTGTGTGAACGCTAGCACATGCCGTTGATAGTATTTAGTACACCACACAAATCGAAGATGAATACGAATGTTCGCAATAATAAGGAACGACACCGATATGAAACACTATACACTATCCATTCAATAAACCATTTTAGAGTCGTGTTTTGAAGTAGTAATCACTGAAAAGTGTAGCACACACACACACAATGAATTAAAATGCTGATAATTCAGTTTTGCATGATTTGCCAGCGTTGTTATGTGGCACTGGTTCATGTAGTTGAGCAGCACATTCTTTTTTTTATAAATATCATAGAGTGCAGTTCATTGATTTTGGTCCACTCATGCGATAATTTTTATGCTTGCCGTTTCGCTATGTCCACTATGCGAAGAAGATTTCTCTTTTTCATGGAGAGTTTCGAGTTAACACGAAATTGTATCGATTTGTTGAACTCTTTTGAGCGCATCAGATATTAAAAAAAAACCAGACTGATTGATTTTGAATGTTTGATAGTGGTTTTGTTTCGAAGGTCAGGGTCGTTGGAAGTGAGATTTGTTATGATTCTGTCAGAGATAGACATTGATTAAATTTATGCACGTGGGAGGTCATTATTTTTTTCGGTTCTTTTTTGTATGCCAAAATTATAGTTAATCGGGTTTTGAAATACACAAAAAAAGGTGTAGAACGTAAACTATTTTTTTCTCTCTCATAAATTCGAAGTTAATTTCATAATGAATACTGTGGGTCTAGATGGAAAACCCCGTAATGAAATGTAAGCAATTTTTTTTGTTGAAAAAGGGCAAACATTTCATTTAATATATTTCAAACACCTGAAAGTGCAAAAAAAAAAACGAACTACGAGTATAAATATATATTTGTAGTGGTATTTGAATGGTTTTTTTTATTATGGAACAACTTTGTATTGTGACGTCTAGCCAAACAACAATAGGCAATCTGTTTAGCGAACAAGCAGCCACTCATTATTTACCATTTTTATCATTTGATCACACATAACACGAATTTCGAACACAGAACGAGTCGATCACATGCAATTCATTAATTCAATCACTAATCACATTTACATGACCCATATATGATTCTTACTCTTTCTAATTTGTCGCGCGCGTAATTGGTTCACTCTTTCTCTCTCTATCTCCCTTTCTTTCTATCGTTATAAATTGTTCTTAACTTATTCTTGTATCAATTAACGTTTGAGCTTCCAAAAATGCAAAGCAAAAGTCAACACTAACATGATGGGCGTTTTTTTTTTAAATGAATTTAAAGAGCATCAAAATGCAATTAATTTAGATCATGTCAAATGAGACACTTGAAAAACTGAAACATATTATCAAATTAGTTGTGAGCGTCAATTGAACCGAACAGAGGACCAATTATACCTATTCAATAATAGAATATGCCAAAGTAATTCAGACAATTTTGACGATTACGATCTGTACACGATGGCAATCGTACATCATTTACTCAAAATTGCATATTATACGTGAATTATGATTGAGGTGCCATTAAATTCTTCTAGTCGACCAATTCAATAAAAACCAAATTCAATATATGGATGAGAGTCAAAATAGCTTTTGTTTATCGAGATCAAAAATACTCTAGCCAATCGAAGATTGTTTTTTATAAGTGAAAGTGATAAATATTTCGCAGTACAAACAAAAAATGTACGTATTTCTCTATATTTAAATAACAATCCGCATACATGTCACATTAATACAAAAATTCGTATTATTTCCAAAACTTAACATTTACCACCGTCAAACGTAGCATTGAAACGACAATAACAAGTATTTTCAATGGTAAATTTTGATGTCAGAGTGCCCCAACATTGGTGATTGTATTTTGAGACACACTTTGTAAGCCACTTTTATTGTATATATTCGCTATAGCATATTCGTTCTAGTTCACATTGACGGTTGCAAATATTCTTCAAATCGTTTATCGCACGACTTCGTATTTACTTTCTGTTACATGTACGTTATAATGTACAAGTATATCCATGATGAAATCATCGAATAAATTTAAAAATACTTCCACTGGTGTTACCATCTGGCTCTTTGTAAGGATTTCATTGCGTCGTTGTTTTTTCCATTGATTTATCTTTCATCGTTTTGTTGTTTATGGACTAACATATGATTTCATTATTGAAATGATTTGAAAACAAAAAAAGATCCTTCCCCAAAAAAATGCCATCAATTTTCAACATATGGTGCTTTGCATCTCACCAACAGAATTAATATTTTTTTGCTAAACAAAACGTAACTGAATGCCATTCTATCGAAATCATACCCGTATATGATAGCTGACAGAAAACTAAAGTTCTGATGTTTATTGTTCAATTGACTCCGAAACATTCCGTTGATAACCGCCTGAATCATCAGATCATCACGAATTGAAGATCTTTTATTGATTGTTTATTTCTATACATCGTTCCGATGTTAAATTACTGAAATCGTGGTACGTTATTCAATTAAATTTACACTTTTGCATTCTTTACATTTTAAAATTTAAATTTTTGAAATTTGATTGGATTAAGAATAAACAAGAATATTTACGAAATTTATTGTTTGGAAGATTGATATTATAAAACTTTCTTTATCAACATACAACAATTAAACAATATAAACAAAGAACATTAATCATTTTCATTAATTTATCAACAAAGGCTATTTTAAGAAACGGTGAAAACTTATCCCCTGATGGAAATAAATGTTCCGTCATGAATACTTTTTTTCCTTTTCATTAATTATTCAAAAAAAAAATAACCATTTACTGTATGAAACATTTGTTTTTTTTTTTAATTCAGACTGTTCGCCAATTCCCATCGCTTTTGTTGACAAAATTAATTAAATTATGAAATAAATGTGAAACTTGAGCACTGTTGTTTTTGGTGTGGCAAAACCACTTCTTATTATTACGTTCATCCATTAACAATTGTGAATACTTTTGTATTTTAGCAAAAGTCAGAGTGTATTGATTACATCTTCGTGATTACATTCTAAAAGGAATTGTCACATATTTTTTTTTTCTTTTAATTTTTGTTTTGCATAACATTACATCAAAATGGTAGGCAAGGAGCGCCGTATGAAAACTATATGCGGTCAAGGTGATGGGAATGATAGATATCATCAAGACAAGAATCTAATTTTTGCATAGCTGATACAAAATCCATAAAAAAAAATAGCGTTTGAAAAATTAGTCATGGTGGTAGTGAAACTAGTTCGATTAAAATAATGAATTTTTAACTCTATGATTGAAAAGAGGGTGATTTTTTTCATCATAATCAAGCATACGTAGTGGTTCTTAACGGTTCTATCTAGATATGTATGTTACTTTTCATGCCGTACAATAAGCAAAATTCTGACTCAACGCCACATTTTACACGCACATTACTAATAGACCGTAAATGAAAGTATATTATGGCTATCGTGTGCATTCGACGCAAACACAAATTTACTAGTAATATTACGAAGAAACCGTCGATAAGTTTTGAATGAGAATATAGAGGTAATCGTGTATTTTACCGGCATTTGTTGCTTTGCGTGCAACATGCCTAACATACCCAAATTGCGAGCTACACAAACTGTATTTATGAGTCAAATAAATGGCTCTTCAAATTGCGTTAGGACCACTCTACGCGAAATATTTGTTGTATATAAAATTCTTTGCGTTTTTTTCCATCATGCTACCACGCATTCATTCACGTTGGCCTGAAAAAAGTTCCGAATTATCAGAAGTTTATTTTCATTTGAAATTTTCTTATGGAACAAAATACGATGTATTGAATATAATTTTATTCTTGAAGAGAATGAATCATTAATTTTTTATGTATTGTTTATGGTCGGGTATATTTAAACTTGGTCAATTTTACCATTTTACATGAAATAGTCTGATATTTAAAGGTCTTTTTTAAATAAAATTTATCGATTGACTGATTTGAGGTAATAATATCTCTTTTACTTGCGATTGTAAGAATCAAGACCAAATGCATATTTAAAGATGACAATAATAAAGCCAGGTTACACATAACATGTGTTTCATATTCCAAAAAAAATGTATTTTTTGTTTCATGAATACACTTCTAGATTTGTTCCAATGTAATCAACACACAATTACGTAACATATTTTATACTCGACACTAAAAAAATACGTTCAACTCTATGTATTAGAAAAACAGACTTTTCAACCGGTTCCACTTGATATACATAACTTGAATACGGCGAATAAATAAAGTCAACATTTAATGTAAATTCTCTGAATTTTTTACGATGTTTGAATTTTATTTTCATATCAAGTATTGTGAAACGTAAACCATTTTCGAATATATTTTTTGAAATATCACCAGTTTGATATAATCTGTGTCATTCTAACAGGTATTCTTTTTTTTTATCGAAATTATCATCACTGGAGTAATGCCAAAATATTGAAATGAATATGTCGATGATAGATATACATACGTAAAAATCAGCTGGAATGGTCACTGTTACTTCAAAGTCTATATGAAAATGTGTTTTTGGTTCTTTTTGAAGTATCTATGCCGCCAACACAATATTATTGCAAACATTGCAAATAAAAAAGTGTGGTTTAAAAAGTATAGTCGACTCAAAAAAAGAAATTCATTCTTCTGTCAATTGGTTGACGTAAACAAACGTGACTGAATTAAAACACATCAAACCTGTTACAGTTGATCTCCATAACGGCTGATGATCTTAAGTCGAAAAGTTACAGAAAAATGACACGGTTACTACTTTTTTCATTTGAGATATTTTGACGAATCAAATGGTTTTATTGTGCTGCAGTTATAATTATACACAAAATAAGTTTATTTGAGGCTTTATATGACAAACTACACAGTACGTTGCATTGTGGGTAGAACCGAATTGTGATCAATGAAGAAAAAAACGCAAAAAGTTAATCGCAAAATTTGTAAAGCAAAATGCAATATGTTTTTGAGTAAAGATTAAATTTTATTTTTCTAAAAGCAGAAGAAAATGTGAAAATTACAAAATGTGAAAATTACAAAATGAGAATAAATTGTATGAAATACTGTGGAAAAAGAAAGAAAATATAAGAAGCAAACGGGGACACAAAATAATAATAAAGAAATTTAATTCAATGACCGCCAGAATTCAGCCTCCCAATCAGATAGCTGAGTGTAGTCGATCTCATTTTGATGCATCTCTTCGATCGGAATGATGTCCTCAATGTCTAAATCATGCATTGCTGCATTGTCGGTTAGATCAATTATGAAATTTTCTGTATTTGGTGTTAAAACAATTGTCTCGGACGGATTTAAATCACATGACTTTGCTGCCACATCCGATAGTATCAGATCGTTTGTTGCATAGTTAAACGTTTCTATACCGTTGTAGGTATCGGAGCCATCGATAACGACCCTTTTGGTTACGTTATTGACAACTTCATCTGTTTTGGTGTCGATTTGTTTTTGTATCACTTTACTGGATTGTTCAGTTGTTTTCTCTTCCGATAGAATCTCTATTTCTAACTTTTTTAATTCAGTTTTTTTCTGGTATTTTCTTTTCGGTATAGCATCAATCACATCTTTTGTTTTATGTTTTAGAGGTACCGATGGTTTAAATTTTAGATTCTCCTTTCCGCAACATACATGTGGATCAGACTCGAAATGTTCGAATTTTGCAGAACCTCGGTACATTTGGAATTGATACAATTGGACGTTGTTCAGCAAATATTCGAAAGGCTTTCCGGGATACCGTTTCACACGCCCCAAAAATACATGGCATTCCCCGCAATGAATGATGTCGTTTGTATCGATATACGCATTCATGTTTACATGCGGAATCACAATTATGCCTGTAATAACAAGATTCTCTTGTCAATAACTTCAATATTCTGACAAAAAAAAATTATGATTTCATTGATGAGAACAAGTTACTTTTCACTGGCACTTGTGCTGGTTGTCACATTTCACTTTTTTCTCTAATTTTCCTAATTTACACTTAATACCTACCTCCTTCTACTCTTCGCGTAACGTGCTCTAGTTTTACTATTTGTTTTCGACAGCCATATTTTACACCGGCTCCACAACAATAAGCGTCCATGGTTGTATAATAGTATGCTTCTGAAATCATTTCAGTTGTCTTGAAAAAACTTTCTTCCACTATCCACTTCTTACTAATCCAAAAGTCAAAATTGAACTGAACATATTGTTCTTTCTTTGCGACGTCATAAACTCGCATTTTAGTTAAGTCCTTTGCCATTTAACCAAAGAATAAGAATCGAGATTATTAGAAATACATTTCCCATTAAATTGCGCTCATTCCTAACCATCTGATAGATTAAATTATATAAATTACTCTAATGTGGCTCAATACTCTGACTACTAAAATCATCAAAAACGCATCTAAATCGAGCACCGCGAAAGTTCGGATACTTTTCCTGTAAGTGTCTCTCTTTCTTGTATTCAGGTGCGGCACTTAAAAAGCACCTCTTTGGTGCCAATACAGTTGTGATTGAGTTTGTTGAAGACCGATTTTTATGCAAAATTAAAATAAGTCGAAACATTTGTCCGTTCAAACCATGTTTAGAATTATACTAAAATTGATTGAAGCAAATTATTTAATTTTTTAAATATTGTTGCTATTCGATTGTAAAGCAGTTGATATATTTCACATTTCTAAAAATTAGATAAAATACTAAATGATAGCATGGCCAATGTTGCAATTTATAATATCCATTATTCATTTTAATGCATTTTCAAATTAAATAGTCATTAATAAAAAAATAAAATGATTTAATACTTATTTAAATGCAATGAAGTCGTGAAAGAAGTTTTATTGAATTTACATTAGCACAGTATCATAAAACAAAAAAAAAACCAATTTAACCATAAATCCATTTTATATTTTTATTTCATTTCATTTTTTCTAGAATGGGACGAGAATTGTGTGTGTGATATAACTGACATGTCGGAGCGCCGTTCTATTTTCATACTGTTTATTGGGCTTATGCTATGCATATCATTATGGATATCGCTACAGGATATACAAGAATTGCATACAGAATACACATCTTATGACCCGTTGGAATTGCTGAATAGTGTAAATAATAGCACAACGTCATTGAACCTGATAAGCAATACAACAGCGTCATCTGAATGGGCGTTTAAAAATGATACAACCACGTTGATCGACCTGAAAAATTTCGAATATTTAATTAATCAAGCGCCTTGTAGTGATGATTTTAAATGGCATGGTGATATGAATACGATTAATAAGTTACCAATTGTACTGGTTTTAATACATTCAGCACCACGAAATTGGCACAAAAGAAATGTTATACGCGAGACATGGGGCTATAAAGATCGTAGAGCACGAATATTTTTTCTTTTGGGCGCTGTAAAATCAACGCAAACTCAAATACGACTTAAGCAGGAAAATGATATGTTTCAAGATTTGATTCAGGGTAACTTTTTTGATGCCTATCGTAACATGACATACAAACATACAATGGCTCTAAAGTGGTTTGTTTACAATTGTCCAAAACTGAAATATCTGATTAAAACCGATGACGATGTGTTTGTCAATACGCCGGCCGTATACGATTTACTTGAGGCGGGCTTCAACAACGAGAACTTAATATTTTGCTATCGGATTGAAGATGCACGTATCAAACGAACATACAGATCTAAATGGCGGGTTAGCACCAAAGAGTTTTCTGGCCGGTAATTTATTTTCATACAAATTTTAATATTTTTACGGAATATATTAAATAATTTTTTTTTTTTTACAAATTCAAATGAAATTTAATCATTGAGACTGGTATTTTAATTGAACATAATTTTTATTACAGATACTATCCAAACTATTGTCCTGGATTTTCGATAATTTATTCAAGCGATGTGGTTTTGCGATTGTACAAAGAAGCGCAACAAACACCATACTTTTGGATCGATGATGTACATATTACAGGGACGTTGGCACAACATTTGAATCTCAACATAACCACACTTGGAAAATATTACCTTAATTCAATCCAGCTCAATGATTTGATTACTGACAAACTCCATTTATCCAGCATCGAACCAATGTTCTTATTTGCAGAACCAAATATACACGAAGAGCAAATTCGTGCGCTATGGAATACAGTGAACAACTCGTACAGATAGTTTAAGACAGCATGAATTTAATTTAAAAAATATTTTAAGCCAAATACAAATATTGAATGTAACAAAAATAATGTTAGCTAGAATGAGCCCATTTTTTGTTATTTAAAAGATGGGGTAATCAAAACGTTGAAAGTGCTGTACTTAAAAACCGATTTATATTCGTTATTGTTCGTAGACTGAAAACTTAGCCGACTGCAATGTAACATTCCACTATTTTTCTTTTATTAAAAAAAATAAAATCAATAAGGGAACGATGTTACCTTGCTGTAATGCACTCTCATCTGGCTACAGTTTTTAGTAGGACCAAAATGAAATGTGGCCGCAGTATGATTTTGAAAAAGAAAAAGAAATCTACTTACAATGTGTCAATTATATTATGTTGACTGTTGAGTAGTTTTTGAATGTATTTTAAAATTTATGGTGACATTTTATGAATCCAAGCCTTATTTGTAACACACATTTTGTGTAAAACAAATTAGAAATTGATAGGTATAATACACAATCAGAATACGTGGTACACCGAAAAAATACGGCCTTCATTCTTTAAAGTACACATATATAAGTGCGGTGTGTCTGTAATTCTAAAATGTCATTGTGTTCAGTCCCTGCTGGTAACACACAAATATTTCGATTCAAGAGAAAAAAAAGAAGCATTTGCAATAAACTAAAATTAATAAATATTTACTGAATAGTAATTACGCCTTTAAAAATACGCCTCATAACATAGTAACAAATAAGACATAAGATGAAAAACGACATAAATCATATTTATAGGATGTACTAAAAAAATGTTGAATATTTTAATAACATTTCTCTTCTTTATCTCATGGTGAGCAATACAGAAAAGAGATTATCCTGGTAACTTTTTTTCAATTCAATTGAGAGATAATGCATATGATTTAGTTTTTTTTTTTGTAAATTTTGGGCTGGTGCATTTATACAAACCGAATTCGGAGAATATTTTTATTTGTAGAAAAAATGGAAATCGTATGACATTCAAATGAACTAAATTTAATTATAATGTTACAACTATCCAATATGTTGACTTACTTCAATTTATTAGTCTGTTCAAGCCAAATAAAATGTAAAATGTATTTGAAATTTATTTCAACCAAAGTTCAATGTCAAATTGTACCTCATAATTGATCACTATATTCAACAAGCGTCTGGAATATTACAAGGAATATATCAATCAAATGCTAAAAGAAATCTCTTAAAACTTGATCAACAAATATTCCCTCTGCAATATAATAAAAAAAATCATAATTAAATAAAAATATTTTTAAAAAATACACAACGAATAGATGATCAACAGATGATGAACAGAAAATCAAAATTGAGAAACATTTGTACAATGCTATTTGATTTCGGACGGAGAATGAAAATGAGAATAGCCGTAAATAAAACTTTGCCAAAGACGCACTATAGCTAGAACCCACGTAAAAATACGAAGAATTTTATCGCATTATTGTCTATTCTCAATGTCAACCATTAGTTTGTTCGAGAACGAATTGCAATCTCATTTTTTTTAATTTGCTGACTTAAATGTTGATGTCAATTATACATTTAAATAAATATGGCATACATTTGAATACTAAATAAGCCATAACTCACATATTATAATATCAACATCGCAAGTAAACAAAAACCTAGATGAAATGGATGAGAACGTTCAAAATTGACTGTGACTGTTATAATTATGAATTTACATGTAAGCGAATTAAGCATTTCGAAGAAAATGTTTGGTGATATAATAAACTAATATATAAAGCTACTCCGTATTATTACGTATATTGCATACCATAAATTGAACACTTTAATTGTAATTCGAATTTGAATCATGGGTGCAATATTTTTGCCACTTGAAACATAATATGCAAGAATTTCACAAAAATGTCTAAATTGACACAGTTGAGAAGTATGTTTATTTTCAAATTGTATTTCGTTATTATTGAGCTTAATTTACTCGAAAAAATATATATCAAATAATATGAATAAAAATGACAAAATATTTACATTGCTACGTCTTTTACTGATGTATTCAAAAATTGATGTCCTTTTTTATTACTTTTCCGCACACATAGTGTAAGGTGAAGAGTATTGTAATCGGTCAAAATTTTGAAAACTTCAGAAACATGTTTTCTGGACGTTTCTGAGGTCAGAGAACCCGAATCAGGCCGTTTTGAGCATGGTTTATGTTAATCTGTACGTCGTACGTTGTACGTCGTACGCAAAATTTGTTAGCAAGATTGCGCTCATCGTAGAAACTTAATTCAAAATCTGACTTAACAGGATGATTGGGGGTCCCGAGGAATAGAAATCATTAGCTTTTGAGCGACTTTGGTTGATGGAAAAAAATGTCATGCCTGTAGTGATACCTATGAAAAAGAGTCCAATTTTCGTCCAAAAGTCATACTTAATGTAGACTTAAACACTCAAAAATATGTATTGGGGAGTTTTTGGCACGAGAAAACCAAATCCGAGGTTAGTTTTGTGATACAATCAATTTTTGATACAGTTTCCTTGAAAAAATCACAAAAAAATTGAATTTTTGTATGGGAGCCATGCCTGTATGCTACCTTAATGGTGTGAAACTTTGCACAGTCTATTTTTTACACAAAAAAATAACATTCTGAAAGTTTGAAGAGATTTTAATCAAAATTAGGGGTACCTCCCATACAACATTTTCAGTTTTTGGCTCAAAAACGAATATTTTGTATGGGAGGTACTCTTAATTTTGGTTGAAATTTCTCCAAACCCTCCGAATGTTATTTTTTTTGTAAAAAAACAACCCGTGCAAAGTTTCACACCATTAAGGTAGCAAAAATACAAATTTTTTGTGACTTTCGTTATGAAAAGTGTTTCAAAAATAATTTCTATGGCAAAATTAGCGTCAGACATATTTTTTATAGTGTTTTGTTAGAAAATAATAGAATACTTTCAAATGTCGTACAAATGGGTTCATCATGAAAGTGTGAAAAATCTTTTCTCGGGTACTTCTGCTATTAAATTAAAGAATATTTTGTTGCCAAAGTTGAAACATATTTTTTGGCCTCAAACTTTAACGCTTGAAAGGCTTGAAAAATCGAAAAAATATTATTTTGAACTTTCTTAATAAAATACGCAACTACCACCGTGCGGAAAAGTTCGTCTTACTCCTAAGTTCGTAAGACTCTTTATTACATTCATCCTATTGATAATATTTAATAAGCGTTATCTTCAACTAATAAGACACCAATTGCTTTGTTGAGAGTACCAATTATTTTGGACTTTATGAAAGGGATGTATAGTCGAATGTCCGCACATGTGAAAGTCGAAACTTGGGACCAGGTTTAAACAATTGTACCAAAAATGTACTTAATTGTACCGCAATTTATTTTTAAATAGTACCTTACTCGTTTGGATAATATTTGGAGCCCACATTTCGGGCTAACTCAATATTGTTATAGAATGAAGAAAAAAAACTCAAAGATATTTTTTTAATTTTTATGGCTGATCAGGTCTTTCAAACATTGGCCCCATAATTCTTAAAATATTAAATATCCCAGTGTTGACTTTATAAATAAAATCCACCTTATTAAAATCCAACAAGCTTTGTCAAAAATTAAAATATCTTGTGTGATGAATAGAAAATGAAATAATTAAATTTTTCATGATTGAATTTTTTTTTAGCTTCAGTCAGCAATATGACATTTTTGATGTGGGTTTCAGTGAGGGATTCTCAGTAAGGAGGAAAATAAGTTTTTAACCAAAAAGGTATTTTTGTGTGCTTTTTGACCAAAAAAAAGTTTTCCTCTCCTCCTCCCCATTTTCTTACTCACCGTTCCTCCTCCCAGAAAAAAAATGTTTGCTAAAATGTTATCTAAAAATTGAACAAAATTCTCAAAATAAATTCTTTCTGATTCGAATGCTGTAGCGAATTTAAGGCCCCCTAGTGCATAAGACCTGTCTTTTGTAGGCATACACAATTTTTGATAAAATCTGTTTTTACCGGTCACTTAAATTATATTATGTAAGGTCCGGATTTTTATTTTTCGCTCAATTGGACTTCATTATGTCGTTTAGGGGTTGTTTAGTTATATTCAAGAAATCAAGTGGAAACAGAAATATGTCAAAAACCATTATTTGTTAAATGGCTTTGATTGTCCTGTGATTTTTGTTTATCGCATTTTTGAGTAAACTAACATATCAAAATCAAGAACCAGTCAGTGGACACGTCAATATGAAGAAAGTGTAACAGTATGGCAAAAAAAAAATAAACAAGAAATCGAAAAAAAAGTCTAGTGCTAAGATAAGAAGAGTAACATCAGTAAAAAATGTTTAAATAAGAATGTAAAGCATATTACGTTGAAATCGTTAATTAAGAAAGCTAAACAAGCTTTAAAAAAATCTAAACCCATCAGTATTGAAAAAGCGGTGAATAATACGGTTAAAAAAACTAAAAAATGGAAAAAATATCAAAAAGTCACGTATTATACCGTTACCATATTCCGGCGGAGCCTTGGATCTCATTCCAATGTTAACGCTACTAAAGCAGAAGATTTGGACAGGATATAATAATAAATTCAATTAGTTTGATCTACAAAAAATGTGATTTCTTTTTACTTCAAAGTGTTTCATATGAATCAGCTTATTATTTCATTTGAATAAATTATATGGATAACCACAGATCTATGGGAAATTGAATGCGTGAAAAAAGCAAGCGACAGCGTGTTATAACTAACAGTAAAATCCTTGAATTAAAATTAAAATGTTCAAAATAAATCCGAATTATCGATTAAAAATTGACTCAGTCGAAGCGAATCAATTGAATTTATAATTCATGGTAAATAAAAGGTAATATTTACTACACGAATGTCCAACGATGATACGCACAAATCAAAACGATTGAAATGTTAAAATTTGTTTAATGGACCTACTTCAAAAGTGATATATTGGACGATATCCCACGTCATTTCAGCCTAGCAATATTCAAAATTATAGTTAATGGCCGTTATCGGCGGCAATGCTTGAGCCGATGGAGTGCGTGTTTGATTAAAAACTAAAATGTTTTTGATCTAAAATTACAGTTTTCATTGTAATTAGTTTGTTACGAGCACCCCCAGCAACAATACTTATACTTATTGCAGTGGTATTGTTTATCCTTAATGAATTTTGATCGAAAATAGTTTAAACAAGTTCAATGCTATTGCCTGTTCATATACTACGTTGAACATTTTCGAGTAATTCTTGGCATTCTGTGTGTGTGTTTTACAAAATTTTGTTGACATAATAAAGTGCACAGAAACGCTCGTTACAATACAAACTATCATATTTTTCGTGGTACATCTTATAAAATATAGATGGTTTTCAAGTAGATGATTATGAAAAGTGTCGAATAAATGGAACTGGGTTATACTGCTCGAATGCGAAGAAGTACGTGTTTATTTGTTGGATGTATGTTAACAAATGTGCGATAGCCATATATATATATACAATATATAGCCCCCGCCATAGTTTCTATTCAATGTGTCCACCACCGGATCTAATTGCGAACGCAAACATTTAACAAAATAACTATGTGTAGCTCGAAATGTAAGAAACTAGACAACTCCAACATAGCATGACACAGCGAAAAGCTTGGGAAAAATCGGTGTTAACCGAATGTTGTTTTTCCCGCATGGGATTGTGTGCTATTGATTCTGAATCGTAGCCAACCGTAATATATCAACTAACCGACACAAAAATAATTTAGTTACACTCCGCTATTCTCTGAAGCTGAATTTAGTTGTACGTTAGTTGCCAATGAATGTTAAGGCATTTATTTGTTGTTCTTCATGACGATCGCATCGAACCGCAAACCGAAGTGAATAAAATTGTCAAACTTTGGACGCCCGTCTGAAGTGAACTTCACATTGACGACAATTATTAATAAAATATTTCTTAAATTTATAAATACCCTAGTGTGTTCATTTATTTCATTCTGACACGACAATACTAACTGACTGCGAATAAATAATTAGATGATTCTCTGTATAAAAAAAACGTATAATTGCTTTTCCGGTAAATTTTAGATGAAACAAGCTACAAACATCAAACATTTTAATAATAAAATTGGCCATCGACATAATTAATTGTAGTGTGTGGAAGCAGTTCGTTTTTTTTTTGAGAAAATAAAATCAATTAGCGCGCAAATTAAATTCAACTTTGTTGGATACAAGAAAGAATAATTCTTTCAATAAAATAGAAAAAAGCACATCGAAAGCATGATGTCAATGGAATCGATAAGTTCGCAGCCACCCAACAACAATGGAAATGTCCATCGTGATGATGATTATAGAAAACGGATTCTGCAAAGTACGTGCACATATTTTCGTATTTATGTTGTCGTCATCGTATTCAAAAAGCCAATAATTCACATTTAATACAAAATTCATATTTTCCATTTGTATTTCTGTTTAATTTTTTTTTTAACCAAATAACTCATTGCCAATGGAAAATGCACATGTCTATTTATCCATTGACGTATACAACAACTATCTGCGGTGTTGGCACACGAATTCTGCCATTGCTGATAACGGTCATAAAATATAATGCACACCAATACAGTGAGAGTACCCGGTATGTATAGATTTCACCACTTCAATACCATTTATGATTGTACACACTTTAGTGAAAACCAACCAGTCTGAGGTGACTCACAAGCTTTTAAATTTAACAATTCACTCCCAGATTGGGTCGTTTTGATTTTAATCAATATTAAATGAACGGAAAAATGAAAATAAGTCAAGGTTTTTCATTTGAACTAGTTGCTTACGGGTCATATATACTTTGTGGGAACCCATTTAACCCAAAGCTCGAATATAAATTTATTATTTAGCCATTTTGCTTCTTAAATTATTCAGCTAATATCAATCACTTATCACTTGTGAAAATATAAAAGATTTTGTGATCTCTTTGTCACTGATTCAGTCAAGTGTTTGACGTATATCGCGGTAACTTGTTGCTATAGAAATTCTGAAGGATTCGTTTAGAATAATACACAGAGCTATTTCTTTATCAAGTGTAGCAAGTTGGAAGCGAATAAAATACGTTATTTTGCGAAAGAACATGGAATGTACAGTGTACATCTTATTTATACTGGTATCTTTCCACGTATTTGCTGATGAATGAAAATTTCGAAATAAAGTTATTTTTATCAGAAAACTACTCTTGTAGACAACGATGTATGAACAAAATTACTTTTTCATAGAAATAGAATCAAACTCAACGACATTTTGTGTTTCATATCGACTGTCGATTGTAATATGTTATTTTTCATTTCATTTTTTCAGCACATGTTACATTTCGCATTCATTCAAACGCCCATTATAATGAACGTTTGTAAGTCTCTACCTAAATTGATGACATAGCTTTCTTCTGAGAACAACGTGTATAATTTTGACATTAATGTTTAATATTGTTTTTCATCAGTTCGATGATAAAATATGAAAAACTGATATCAAACTACGCCATCAAATTGAATATATTTTGGTTATTTATAAGACATTTTACAAAAATATCGAACACACAACCAATTTAATGACCATTAAAGGCCAAACACTCATTCTCAGACTGTTTCGGAAGACATAATGAATAATTATGTATATTATGATATACTTCCAAATTAAAAGAATATTAAGAATTTTCGTTTGACCTCAGTCAAACTACTCTTCAAACATGTGTAAGGTGAATAAAAAATAACAACATCCTATTACTGTGCGTATTGATAAAAATCTCATACATTTAATATTTAACATACAATTTCATTACTCTTTTCCTAATGGTGGCACTCTTTTGTTTCAATTAGAGACAGTTGTCGTTTTTATGTGACACATTTTGTATACGATTGCTTTGATTCTATCATTATAACATGGTCTTCTGCAGGGATTACCGTCAGTTGGATCTATCCTGATACATTTTTGATTCATTGGTAGATTTCGTAGATTCTATCAAAATTCAAAGATTCAAATCGAAACAATTCCAATTCATACCAATGTCCAAAACATTTAAGCAAATAAATCAATCAGACAGCATTCCTCACTCTTTCAAGTCAATTTGTGGGGCATTAACCTTATCTTAGTTTCAAGTTTACACAGAAGAATGCAAACTCTCAAGATTCCCACGCTCTTAACCTCTTGTTTACCAATCTTTGCAAACTATCCCTTGATCTCTTTATTGTTGTATGTATACATAGAAAACCGACAAAACCGGCAACATATAAAATGCATAAAACTCCGTTTCCTTCTTTATCTATTTTATATAAATTTACATACCAAAAGGATTGCCGTAACGAGTTTTTTTTCGAAAAAACGTCATTAAAAGTAAAAGCGAAATACTATCGCTTTGAAAAATAACGAAAAAAAAACAATATTTGCACTTTGGGTTCGGCATGTGTTTTTCTTCTTATCATGATAAGTGGTGCGACGAGCATAAGCTCACTTGACTCTGTTTCCCGTAAATATTATCCATCTCAATAAGATATAAGGCCGCTGTACATTGATAAGGCCGCTGTACATTGTTATACTTCCGCACGGTTTTCTTCGTTCGTTGTTACTGTTGTGTTCGTCATTGCCTCGTTCGTCTCCTCTTTTTCCATTTTCGCATTAGTATTATGCGACTATGCGCAGAATATGAATAAATTCCGAAATCAGTCAAAGCGTCAGAGGAACATAACACACCTACTACAGCACACATACGTTGACGTATAACAAAACATTAGCCAAATATATACGTATATACCATAAATTTCCACATTATTTTGTTTAATAATTGATAAGCTCTTGAGGTATCATCAACACATTTTGTTAATATCTTCAGTTTGCTTGTAGCAGACATTCGAAACACTTATCCAAATATAACAAGTGCTAAATAGTAAAAACAAAAAATATATAAATAATGCATTCGCCGCAAAAAGATTTTTTTTATATTGTTTCACAGTCAGCATTAAAACGATAGATATAAAATTATTCAATTCATATATGTATTGAAGTTTCCATTATTATAGAATTGATATTTGAACATTCAAACGAAAAAGAAACAAAAATATTGTGCTTCAACATTTGTTTTAAATAGTGCAGATAGAAGCAGCGGTAAGTTCATTGTTCCTGTGCTAGTGAGACGAAAAAATCGAATTGGCTGCATTTATGCGTGTGTGTTTTTAAAGCAAAAACATTTTATGTGCGTCGAAGTACAGATCGAAAAAGAAAACGTATGCATAATCAAACGAAAATACAAAAACGACGTGATTCCATAATGTCTCCTACAATGCAAGGACCACAATCCTCTTCTGTTTCGGTTAAAATGCCACAATTACAGCCGCAACGTGGAAGTCTTCCAGGCAACATGCAACCAAACACTATCTCATTATCTATGTACTCCCACGGTAATTATGATGAAAAAAAATCTGTGTCTATTATTTGGTTCGTTTCTTTTTTGAGTTCTATTTCGACTAATTTTCCATGCATGTTTTTGTTATTTTGCATGTATCACATTTTATTGCGAACATTTTTCTTTTGATCGAAAAATGAAAGAAAAAATTAAATAAAAGAAGTAAATGTGCTTTTATCGCATTGTTTCGCAAACCGTTTCAACGGCGAACATTATACTTTCTTGACGTATCATATATCTACGTTTCAATCGGCATACAATCCGAAAATAAAACGAAGAGAATTGAAGATACTACGCAGTAGTACACAACATTTTAGGCAAAAGCAAATAAACGACGTCAAGAATATCCGTAAGGATATGTCAATGAACTCGGTTCTGTCTTGATGACAACCAGCCTTGGTAAATATCTTAATAGCGTTCAACATCTCAATAATTTCAGCCATTCTCCGTCATCAAAGCACACAAACATATCATCCACTCCTTTATATACGCAGAAAAGTAATTCCATTACTGAAATAGAAAACCAGTTTTGCACCGAATCACACAAACGTGTGTGTGTCTACATTTTGACATTTTGCGGTTAAAAGAGACATATAATAACATTAAATGCTAGACGAACATGCAATATTTTAACTGAACAATTCCCTTTCCACATTCTACTGGAAATAACATCCCTTTTTATTCATTCAACAATATTTTACATGATCAAATTCGATTAGGCCAAATTAATTGTAATCGATGACACGCGCAACTTCTGAACATATCAACTAATGAATAAAAATGAATTTAATTTGCTCAAAAAATGTCATACAATTTTTAAGTATTTTTCAAGTACAATTTTGAATAAAATTGTGAGTGCCGATATTTCTTTTGATACAATTACTAATGCTTTCATAAATTTCGAAGGTTTTTCATTTTTGTTCCACTTCATTTTATATTGATAGTCGCATATTTTGTCAAATACAGTGTACGTGTGGGTATATAAACACACCTCTTCATTTTTTGAAGTAACATTCGTAATAAAAGTAATAGTCCATTCATATAATTGCATAATGACAGTTGGTTGCAGGCGTTAGACATATTTGTCCTTTTCTGTCGCCCCCACATACACTCACATTCATCATAATCTCATTCTGAATATATATATAAATTTGTTTTGATGTTATCTCATTTCGATATACGGAACATATAAAAAAATTCACGTGATTATACAAAAATAGAATAATTCAATTTCTTTATAATTCAATACAGTGATGTCAACAATTACATAATTACCGGTAAATCAGTCACCATTTTATTTCCGATTGTGATAATTAGCATTCGAAAACCTTTGCATTTCGATTTCACGATATCATTTTCGTATAAAATACTCCAAATTCATTGGAAACTTTACAAACATGTAACACGTAATGCACACAGTTTAAATCATTTTTTTTTTTCATTTTTATAACTTAATGTATTACTTTATTGTAATAGTTACCAATGCAAAATTAGGTGACATGGGTAAATTTCAGTCATTTCTTTATATTCTTCGACATTTGATATGGTTTAAAATGGGGCCCTCAAATATTTAGTTTACAACGGAATTATTGTAACTTTGACATTACAATAAAATTAAAAATCAGCGGAACAAAAGCCGAAACTGTATTTCAAATTGAAATTTATCTTGTAATAACACTTTTATTACGTACTAGATCTTTTCTCAAATGTTTGACCAAAAAAAATTTAAAAGAATATTGATCGTCTCGCCCTCAGTTCATACAGGATTTATAAGAAAAGCTGAAATTTTTTTTCTGCCAAATTTTTTGTTTATACTCCGTAATCTAATGATGATTAAATACAGCATGGACAAAAAAGGAATTGCAAATGAGGGGAACACTTATTGCATATACGTCAGGACTTCTGATATTATCTAATAGATTTTTTTATAAGCAATGTGACACACATTGCAACCTTTATAGGTTTGAATTTATTTTGTGAAAAACAATAAAAACTTATTAACCCGTATGGGCTCTTGAAAATTGAATGTATGTCCATCCAAAACGTCGAGCAATGAAAATTTAAGAAAATAAACATTGGCCATTTAGCCTGTTCTGAATAAATAAATCCTCATTATTTATATTTAACAATTTCATATATACTTCTGGCCAGCCACGTCAACAAAACATAGATTGGCAACACGAGCCATTTGCTCTGTACATGCTCATTTCGAAAATAGATTGGGGTTAACTGGAAGGACTAACATTTCATTCAAATGCTGTTCATTATTAACTAAAACCCACTCACATATTCACCAAAAACTGGTTTCTGACTTCAAAATAACGAGACGAACCATTCCAAATATATTCAAATACTCGTGCGTACACAGATATTTATATTGTTAAATAAATTCAATGTGATGAGACTCCGATTTTATTGATATCTGTAGAATTAGTTTAGATGTGATTGAATACCTGTTCTATTTACATTTGAATGAAACCAACACAATTTTCATATTAAATGTCCTGTGTCAAACGAACTTGAATGATGTCTATTTTTAAGGATTTACAAATAGATTTGCGAATGGAACCCAACAATGAGTATAATAAACATTTCTTATTTGATTCTGAATATGTTAACAGACATGACGAAATGTAAAGAAAATAATGATTAAAAATCCCAACGACTTTAAATTTTGTGCTAAAATTCTTGCAAAACTCAATATTTCCTCTTTTAGTTGATTGATTAGTCTTGGTTGTAAGACAGTGTTTACAAATTATTCATGCTCAATTATGTGCATAACAGCCATACATAAACAAATTTAATACGTATTCATGTTTCGATGGTCATTGTCGTTATCATTTTTATGTTGTTTCTTTTTTACTATACGTTTGGCTTATTTTAGACATCAATTTCGTTTATTGATTAAATGTGTTTTGCATGTGAACAGTGTAAATATATATCGCTTTAAAATCTACTCACATGTTTCATATTCATGAAAGAAAAAAATCATACGGATGATAGAAATCAGGACAGGACACAGAAATGAAAAAAAAAATGAATAAACTGTCAAACACAAACCGTGAATGATATGAATTGGGAAAAGTAAATTTTTACGTGCGATATGTAGTGGTTTTTTGTCCATTGTTATTGTGATTTCCATGCTTTTTATGAATATACAAAAATATCAACGTGAGTATATATGTACATAAAAGTGTATGTTTTGGACACTTATACAATGTCATGTTATCCATAGTCGTATTTTAAAGGCATATGTATTTGTTTGTTACAACAGAATTGTTTTTTTTTCTTCTTCTGTGAATTAAGTGAGTCATAGTACTCCAATTTTTATAATATGACAGGTGTATGTGACACACCCTGTACTATGAAATGGGCTATTGTTTTTACATACTTTGGTCGTTGTTGAACGATGAACGATGAGCTACGACAAAGGATGATAGTCAATAATTCAGTCGAAGAACAACCTTAATCGATGTATAACACACAATTTGAGAATTTTCTGTCGATGATAACGAAACACTAAACTTTGCTGGATCCTTCCATCATCTGAAAGATAGTTTAAAGATTGAAAAATGTTTCAATACTTCAATACAATAATAATTCGTACAGTTGGTGATAAATAAATTTCAGAATAAAAGATATACCGATAAATCCATTTTCTTTGTTACCTCGTAATAAAAACAAGTTTGCTTTTCAATTGCTTTTCAATCAATCGTTTTCGAGAAAATCGTTTCTGACCTGTAATGAGATACTATTAGGAACTAATTGAACTAGAAAGAGAATTGAAAAGAAAGAATATGGTATAAAGTGCACTTATATTCTTCTCTCGTAATTAACTGAACAAATAATAGATACATATAAAAAATATGCCTGACGATCAAAGTAATATTATGACAGAATGTAAGCTCCATGAATGTGCAATATACTATTATAATTAGTATATGCAAATACACATATAAATCAAAACTAAAATCACATTGTATCGGAAATAATACATATAAAATATTATATTTACTGTACGTCTCTGTATTAAATGTTTCTTTTTTAATTTTCGAAAAAAGATCGATTGTATTAAAATTGAAATATACCTTTCATATTGCCTATATGAAAACATTGTTTAATTTGACATTTAATTTAATCGTTTGCACTTTTTTCACAGCTGAAGATGAACAGGAAGCAGAATCAGCGTCTTGTGGAAAAGCATTGATAGTTCTATCTTGGGTGCTCGTCGTTATAACGATGCCATTTAGTTTATTTGTTTGCTTTAAGGTAAGTCGTTATGTTTGGCTTCAAATTAACGCTAGAGATAAAGAAAGGTACTGAAATGAGTCAAAAGTTTGTATTCATTCTTTTCTACGATAAACTTTCAAATTATGGCTGTAGAAAACAGAAAAAGCAATACTTTTCAAATAATACAAGGTGTAAGGGTGAAATTGAAAGGTGGAAAAAGAACATATCAATTTAAGTTTATTTACGGCACATATTCATGAGAAATTCTTGATCGGCATGACTGGTAAACAAATTTAAGTTGTCACCTGCTACGATTTTAATTAATGTTTAATAAAAATCGATTAACAATGATCACATTTATTTCGATTGAACGTTTTTTTTCCGCAGGTCGTACAGGAATACGAAAGAGCTGTTATATTTCGTCTGGGTCGTTTAATGCAAGGTACGTTTTTGGATGAATACAATTGGCATTTTTATTATATAAAAAATATGCTATTTTTCAATACTCGTTGTCATCGATTCCAAATGATGCCAAACAATACGTAGATTTAATTAACATGATAATTTTGATTTTTTTTAGGAGGTGCCAAAGGCCCAGGTAAATGATTCAAGTCAGAAATATGTTAAAATAATGGTTTAATATTGAACAAATCAGACAATATATTGAATTAACTGGTCAGTTGAGCTGACAGTACGTTAGTCAGCTAAATGGACTAAAATAATAGACTAAAATTCTTGTTTTAATAGAATTGATTGTTCATTATAACAATAACTTTTATTGTTTTAGTCCATTTAGCTGGCTAACGTACTGTCAACTCAACTGATCAGTTAGTTTAATATATTGTCTGGAACAAATACATTGCATATAGTAACTGAATTTTAAATGGATTTTTGCATAATAAGTGAACAAAATAAATGATCAAACATATGAAAAAGTTTGTTAATCAACTGATGAGTTTAAAATTGTGCCATGTTATTTGTATGCAATATTCCGAAATTCTATATTGATGTTCAAGATAATGCAGAGTTACGTGTTTATATGCACGAAAAATTCAATTCAGTAGTTCATCCAACTCAAACCACAATCGTTCCAGTTTTCTCATTAATATAAGTGTGATATATTTGCAGGTATATTTTTCATATTGCCATGCGTCGATGCATACGCTCGAGTTGATTTACGTACCAGAACGTATGATGTTCCACCACAAGAGGTAAAATTTTGTTTTTGTTATATGTATCAACACGCAAATTTCTAATTAACATTTTGAAAAATGCATTTTTCCTATTTGACTTATAAATTAGTAATTTAAAATTACTACTCCATCAAATATAGCATAAGCGTATACAAATAAAATGAGAGATATAACAATTTTGCATATTAGCTATCCAATTGAGATTTTAATGATTGCAACAAATTTGTTTATCTTTTTGGTATCAGGTATTGACCAAGGACAGTGTGACAGTCAGCGTTGACGCCGTTGTTTACTATCGCGTGTCAAATGCAACTGTTTCGATTGCAAATGTCGAAAATGCTCATCATTCAACTCGATTATTGGCACAGACAACGCTACGAAATACAATGGGAACGCGTCATCTCCATGAAATATTGAGTGAACGTCAAACCATCTCTGGAACTATGCAGGTAAGAAATGATCGTGCTTCCAAATTTAATTGAATCTATTTAATTTCTTTTGCATTTTTGAAAAAACTCTTTCAACTGGTTCCAGTGCGTTGCCAAGTATTAAATTAAGTAAAAAATTGATTTTTGCTACAGGTGCAATTAGATGAAGTAACCGAGGCTTGGGGAATCAAGGTTGAACGAGTCGAAATGTTAGTGAATTTATAAAAAAAAAAAAAACAAATTCGAATCTATATTCTTTCAAGTCAAAATACTAATACATTATCACAAAACAGAAAAGACGTTCGTTTGCCCATCCAGTTGCAACGTGCCATGGCTGCAGAAGCCGAGGCTTCCCGAGAGGCTCGCGCCAAAGTTATTGCCGCTGAAGGTGAACAGAAGGCATCCCGTGCATTGCGCGAAGCGAGCGAGGTTATCGGCGATTCACCAGCCGCTCTTCAACTGAGATATCTTCAGGTGCGTCACAAGTTTACATACTTATTTCATATAAATTCGACAAATAATGTGACATCAACTAATAAACGTTTTTCATTTGATTTACAGACATTGAATACAATTTCGGCTGAGAAGAATTCGACCATTGTGTTCCCGTTGCCGATCGATTTGATAACATACTTCTTGAAATCACATCAAGATAGCTAAGTCATCGTTTGTTGTTTTATCAAACAAATTTTTCGAATTTCTATTTTCGAGTTTGATCTGTGTACTTTTTTGTAAAGATATGCACCAAATCACATGACTTTCTGAGATTACTTATTTATTAACGTATACTCATTAGAGAACAAAAAATAATGTTCTGGTTTGTTTTCAAAACACTTACAAAATGATAAAATGAATGAATTTTTTTTGTAGAATGCCTGCTGGACATTGCTTTCGACCAAATACCTAGCATGTATTGCCTAAACTAATGTCACAAATGTAGCCAGTGATCATTTTAATAACAATCGCCTTCACTCAAAGAATCATCATACAATGACATTTTTGATTGAATAGGTTTCATGACACTTCATTTCATTTCTATCCAGTAGAAAACAAGACACATTTGTGAGATATATGGTTGGCTTAGAATTGGATGGTTTGATTTCATTGCATAGCTGATAATACTGGAGAATTAGAAATGATGGTGCTTTATTGGTATTTTCAGTCAAATCGAAGTAGCCATGATGTTACATAATTCATTGAAATAAATAAAAAGGGGCGTTTTGTCTTGTGCATGGTTGAACAGACTTTGCTTGAAAACTAATTCATGGAATATGCATATTCGAATCATGGAATGGACACCAATACCAATTTCACAACTATTGTCTTTTCGTTAAAAACATTTTATCCAATTGTCGTTGTTTGTTTCTTATTTCTATTATTTTCCGACACTATTTATACAAACTTATTAGCGAAAATTTTACAACAATTTTGTACAACATATTGGCAATGTTGCCAAAAATGAAAATATGATTATACATATATTTTCCATTGACTTAACATATAAAAATGAAATATTTAGTCACAATATTTTTTGAAGATTTTTAAATAACGATGATAAAGCGATTGATGCCTAAAATAGATTAAAATAACGATCTTTTTTTTCTATTTTCGCTAATAAACGCATGAGATAAAAGCTAACGGTGTCCTTCTCCAAGGGAGAATCACTTGCAGATCGTTTTGACACTGCAACCCATTTTTGGCAAGCGCTATAGGAAAAGTAAACATTTAAATGTTCACATCTGGACACGAAATTTCTCGTTAGCTAATAATTGATGAACTACATTGTTTGTTTGTTTGTTTTTTTATCCTACAAAATCGAACCGAACTATAATTGCGTTTGGGTCCAATTTTCTTTACCGGATAAATTCTTAAATTTGACAAAAATATGACCAAAGAAAATGTCTTTTTAAAGATAATAAATATTCGTAGATATATAGAAAATAATGTCTGACACTTCAGATGTCTCACATGGAAGTGGATTCAGCTTAAAGTGGGTTAACATAATTTACAACACATAATGTAAAATTAGACTATCCGCCAAAGTTTACGTATTGTTCAAACTATACTAGTTATTGTAATAAGCAGGGTCGCAAATAGCATATGATAATCAGCGATTAAACAAAGAGATCAGCAACGAAACAATACTATACTATAAATCCACCAAATACAGTGCAGATATTTTATATTAATCGATTATTGTTTTTTGTCGTCAATTTCTCTGGCGGCACACACGGTGCACTAATTCAAATATACAATTGTTTTGTATAATCGGTACATGATTTGAATATTTTACTTTAAATTGACAAGGACTTGAACAATCAACTAGTATTTTTTGGTTTCAATGTTACCGAATTGTTATTATACTTGATTAATTTTACGAATAGTATAATTGAAATGTCAAAATATATTATATAATTTATGAGATTTTAAAATCTTAAAAAATTGGTTAAATTATCTAAATGTTGTAAAGCCATTATGTTTACCGTTACGCATGTAAAGCGGCATCAAATCGCAGCACACATTGAACAATATATTTCATGGAATTAAAGCAACGCAATATTTACGCCAGAAGTTACTTGTAGGCAAGTTGTAGCAACTAGAATAAAAAATAGATAGAACAATCACTCATTAACGCATTCTAATTAGAAAAATGTCTAGTTGGCGTTAGTTCTTTCTATCTCATACTAGCCGATGCTGGTTCGTTCTGGCTTGGATATTCCTTTGATTTAGAGTGTTGTCGGAGTTGCGTGCGGTCATACTTAATATTTCGTTTGCTGTTTTTTTTATTTTTATTTTTTTTTTCAATCGAAATCTATATATGGTGTCACCTCTTATGCATATAAAATGCACATTATACAATATTGTAATATACATTACAATTTTTAAAGGTATTTATTAAAATTAAGAGCGAATGAAAACTCACTAAATGCACATTTTTCAAATTATTCTTTTTTGCAAAAATTTACTCAATAAATAATGAGCCAAAATAAAAAAAATGGAAATAAAAATAGTTCTTTCGATGATTTAAATGTTACATTTTTATTTCTGCTTCAAGTATTCAGTTTATTTGTTTTTAGTTCACATCGAAAACTTGCAGGTATAAGTTGAAATTGAAATGATTTTCTCGAACCAATTTAAATTTTTTCATGTTTACATTACAGAATACTATGTATTTTTACTTCCAAAAGAAACGCCGAGTAGGTTATAAAATAGATTTGGAGAATAAACATTTTCTATCTATGAAAATTGATGAAGCTGGATTTTTCTTTGAGACACAATCATTTCAAAAGCAAAGAACCGTATATTGAATTGATTTTAATCAATTTCAATATCGTTCACGATATGCAAACGCCTATTCAATTGTAAAACCAATTCTTTAGAAAGAATCTGGTATTTCGAATTTAAGTGAAAATTATCTCAAAATACAACAAGATTCATATATACACGGTGTCTCATATAAGTGTGGGCGAGCAAGCAAGCAATTAAACTCCAACGTTGTCGTGATGTGAATGCCGGTCGAAATATGTGGATACATGGTAAGTCTCTCCCTCTCTCTCTCTCTTCGATGAACCGGTACTATACCGCGCACACATTTAAAATTTTATTTGTATAACCACAAGTACGTTGCCTGTTGTATTTAAAACAAGCTCTTTTGAACTCATGTAAAAAAAATTCAAATTCTCTTTACCAAAAACAATTCTAATTTAAATATCTAGTTCAGGTCAAAAATGTGCAATACATTCATATAGTAGATTGAAATTTCGTTAAATAGAAAAATATTTTTTGTCTATAGCATGTCCTCAGAGAAGTTCACACTTTTGAGTAAATATCAAATTAATCAAACTAATCGTTATCATATTTGGCTTCATTAGAGTGTCAACATACGTCCTCAGCAGGGGTCCGAGGGGTCCGATTACCCCCCCCTGACGAAGTGTTACCCCTTCAAAATTTTCAAAGAATTCTTTCAATTTGCTAGGGAATTTCGCCAAAAAAGTGAGGACCTTTTTTTTTTTTTTTTTTTTTTGCTCCTCACTTTTGTTTTCAACGTAGGAAAAATTCTTTCAATTTGCTAGGGATTTTTGCCCAAAAAGTGAGGAGCAAAAAAAAAAAAAAAAAAACGAAAAAGGTACACTTTTCGCAAAATACACTTCACTTTTTTGCTTACCCCTCTCGATTTTTTTCAATTACCCTCCCTTAAATTTTTTCCTTGAGGACGTATGAGTGTCAACCACTTTAATATCACACATCAGACGTTTCATTTTGTTTAAAAGTGCTTCATATGATGTCTTATCCAGTAGAGAAATTCATCGACTCTCTAAATGAAATGAATAGAAAAAATTTGAGAAAATAGTAGACAAAAATGCAAAAATTTACGAATAAAATTATATTTACTGTATAAATTGCTGGGTAACCGACTGTTCCACCTAAAAAATAAAAAAATCCATCAATAATTAACACATACAAGTATGGAAATTAAACAGGTTAAGAATTACAATGTCGATGGCCACGGGATACTATTCCGGCTGTAATTATTTATTATTATTATTTGTGGTAAAACTGAATAGATTGATATAGAGTGATTTATAATAATATTACCTAGGTATGTAATTGGTAGTCCTCTGGTAAGTTTACCATCTATCATCAATGGACCGCCTAATCAAGATTTAAACAAATGAGTAATTCAAAATACAAATATGCATTACTAACCCGAATCCCCTCTGCAACTGTCCTTCCCCTCTTCGCCACCGGCACAGATTTGTGATGTAGTTAAACCTCGTCCGTATAGGTTATTACATTCAATCCAATTGGTACCATTTACTTCGACTTTCATCTTAACATCACTTGAAGTTACTATCAACGAATGTATTATCTTTATTTACAAAAACTGTTTTATTGGTATAAGTATTTAAAATCATACAATTTTCCGTCAATCCAAATCCGCTAACCACCATAATAACATTGTCCAATCTTACACCTCGCACAGATGAATCAAATGGTAAACATATTGGTTTGACGAAACTTGTAAATGCGACCGATTGAGACAAACGTAACAAGGCAATATCATTATATTGTGTGGATGAGTTTGGTACATATTTTTCATGAACGATTATCTCAGCAATAATTACATTAACCACTGGCGGGCTACATTCACCCTGTAACAATTAAGAATAATCAAAAAGTGTCAAAAAATTAGCATATTAAACGAAGTTCGTTCAATGAATAATCTCAAACGTACATCATCCTCACAGTCTGGATCAGTGGATACTTTATGTTCGCCCAACCGTACAGATTTTGGACTCCAACCAGCTTGCAAAAGTTTAGTAGAGCCCACACAATGCGCCGCTGTTATGACATAATCTTTATTTATAAGAGTTCCACCACAAAGAAATCGTGGACGCGCTCCAGCTGCAGAAAAAAAACGATAAATACGTCATTTTGTAGTTAAAACGAAATATGAATATGAATTACTCTTTGAATATTCAATCAGTGTTAACCATGGATACTCGCCCGGCGCCGTCTCTTCACCACCAACAATTTTGTCTTTGAACTGCGTCCCGCACTGTCCCAGAATTGGAAAATCGCTCTCTTTGAATGTTGGCTCAACACAACATACCTACAATCAAATTCATTTCATTTTAAATGTGCCAATTGGTTTCTTTCCATTTTTCATTACCCATGGAGTTTTTTTCACTATTGCACACTGTGAAGCTTTAAGGTCATTAATTTCTTTGCTCGTTAATGTGCTATAATTTTTTAAAATTTTCAATGCAGGCGGACACTGTTGTATTGAAATACATGTGCCATCCCTCCCATCTGGTGTCTTACATGGGTTTTCTGCGAAAAAGAAAAAAAAACGATGACAAATCCATTATACATACATATTATTTTAACTATGGTAGAAATGCCCATGTAATTCAAAATACACAAATTGAATATGATTATATGTTTCCTATCAACAAGCGACGATTAAACTTACGTGCATTTACAAATCCGGTAAATGAGATGAACATACTACAAATTATGATTAGCATCTGCATTGTTGGTGGAAATGATTTTCACACTATATTAGACTATAAATTTCGTTGTCAACGCAGTGGAGTTTTAACAGATACTGCCAATTTCAAATGGACGCACTCTATAAACCCCATTTCATTTCCAAATATGCACAGAACAGCGCTGCTGATTAAATATCTGTTTCGTTCGTTATCAATGACCCACAGACGATGTTATCAAATGAAATGTGCAGAGTTCAAATGAAATGTGTTATGTGAATCGCAAGAGTAATCAATAAGAGTTTGTATGTGACTTGCGAGTCCTCTTATGATTTTCGAGTCAGTATGAAGTCTCAAGGACAAGAAAAATTCTTATTCAGAACATTACATCGAAATAGTAAATAAATATTTTATTTTTTTATTATTATTTTTTAATAAACATGTGATTTGTCTCATTTCAAAGGCCTTTGAAAGGCACAAGAAAATAAAAGTGTTGAAATACCAAAAATTGTTCAAACAATTTTGCGAGGATGGGATTTGGCTGCATCAGAACTCATTGCATTTAATCTGTAACAGAGAGCATCATAATTACGATGTCATTGGTGCAATTGTCATGCATGAATAAATACAATTTTTTATGAATAACCTAAAAAACTGTTTTTTAAATTCAAAATTTCTTTTATGCTATTTATATCAATTTGTTCTTCATTTTCGATCAAAATAAAAAGAAAATTGAATTTGATTTGACATTGAAACGAATTTAGACACAATCAAGTTTGTCATGTGAGATTAACACATTATCAATCGTTCTCAAAAGTGATCAAGAAACAGTAGCAACAAGAGCATTTCTTTACAGAAAAGAAAAAAGTTTTAAGTAAACGAAATTGTGAAGCATCTTTTATAGTAGTTATTCATGCATCAAGCGAAGATATAATAATAATTAAATAGCAATGAATGTGAAAAAATTGAACGAATTAGTTTGTGTGGTAGTTGGTTCAATATTGTTTGCATATTGGCTTCTACAGGAATATCTTTTATTTCTCTCTATTAAAATGGGAAATGTTCATAGTGATGAATACTTGTATTTTTGGTTTTCTGGATTTTACAGTAAGTTTATCATATGATAAAAAAAACTTCCCTACCCAATGGGAAAATCACCGGTTTTCGAATTTCGTTTATTTAATGAGTACTAATATTGATCGTTCATTTTTCTATGCAGTCATGAATTGTGTGATGTCAATCATTTGTGGTATTTTAAAAGTAAGTGGATTTTCGCAAACAAAACTTGATGAAATCAACTAATTCTTCAATTTCATTCATAAACAGGGGAATCGCAAGAATATAGGATGGTCGGTGATATGAATTTTTTTGAGTCTTTCAAACTGCATCACAACTCAAATTTTATTCAACTTATTATATTTTAACTTAAAAATGGCGATTTTCTTAATAGGTAATTTTAGTTTTGTTTACATTTCCATTTATTTTGTATTTAAATATCTCAAAATCGATGCTCCCTTTTTTTCAGTCACTTTGGTCGTAGTAGGCATTGTAACATACATCAAATGTAAAGGTTCAAATCAAACGGAAACACGTCAGCGAAGTAGACGTCATGTTGTTTCTTTTGGAAATTATAGAACCACAAGAACCGAACCAATTCGACCAAATCATTATGAGTCATCATCAATCTAGAATCAATGAATCGACAGAACCGAATTATTACAATAGCCATGACGGACACAGATCTGAAGAACAAAATGCGTTTTTAGATTGCAAAGGATCTTCTCATATACCATCACATCACACAAAAATCTCGGAAGATAATGACACGACGTCTTATCATTGTACAAATAATAGAGACGATCATGGTTCACATCACAAAATCGATTCACATTCGCATCATGTTTCTGATTATTCACATCACTCCAATGATCATGCATATTCGGCACCATCACATTCAACTTATGATACACACACATCTTCACACTGTGACACAACTTCGACGTATACATGCCACGATACGGGAACCACCGACTCAGGCACCTGTGATACAGGCGGCTATGATGATTAAATTCATTTAGACAGAAGTCTTCAAGCGAATCTCATAAATTTATGATTTTCGCGTGAATTTCGGGTATTCTCAGGGTATTTAAAGTAAACCAATTTTTATCGAACCACAAAATCTTTCAGTATTAATTAGATTGAAGAGCCATATGTACTATATTTTACATATTTTTTTTGTCTTTTTGACGCCTTTTCTTTTTGGTTATGTAGTATAAAATGTTTTAGTACAAATTCAAGCAAGGTTCAAGTTAGTTCCTTTAAATGATGTTTTTTTAAATAATAATAAAATCTCCACATTATATGCAATCAAACAAATGAAAACATAAAACCTTTCAATGTCCAAAATAACAATGTCAATTGAAATTGAGGTGTACATATCAACACAACTGTTGCATCTATTGACACAGCATCTCATTGAAATATGCACGTGTGTCGTATAATAAATTCCAAATTGCCGGCACTCATTCGCGATTTGACCGTCAACGAGGTAAGTTAGTGAAACGATAAACAAAATTTTTCACAGCTAATGTTTGGTTGCATAAATTTTCTTAATTAGTTAATTCATTGTTAATATATTCACAGCAAAACTACCAAAATATATCGAAAAAATAAAATGAGGCAAGTCAAAATAATGAGGTGTTCGAGCTGTATAAAATTTATATACTATAAATGCTTGGATTGCAAGGAGACGAACATTGAAAATTTGAAAACTCATGCCACAAAAAAACACGACGATGCATGGACTCGATTTGTAATTGATCGAAATCTTGTACGCTGTGAATATTGCACTTTTCTTTAGTCTAACTTTTCCCGCTGTTTCCAAATTAATTCTAAATCCTGAGAGCAATAGGTTTTTTGGCCGGATGCAATGACTACATGATATCACAATGACCATGTTTTACAAAAAAACGACCATTCTGAGAGTTTGAAGAACTTTCAATTAAAAATAAAGGTACTGCCCATATAAAATTTTCAATTTACGGCTGAAAAACGAAACATTTGTATAGGAAGTACCTCTAATTTTGATTGAAATTTCTTAAAACTTTCAAAATGTTATTTTTTTGTGTAAAAAATAGCCTGTGCAAAGTTTCACGTCATTACAATATAATACAGGCATGGCTTCCATACAAAAATTCAATTTATTTTGGATTTTTTCAAACAAACTGTGTCAAATATTGATTGTATCTCAAAATTAATTCCGTTTTCTCGTACCAAAAAACCCCCCATTACACATTTCAAACTTTGATTTACGTCTCTGGGAAATGATTTATCGAGTTAACAAGTTTTTGCATACCAGGGGTATGGTATATGGGTACACCATGGATTTGCTTTTCTCTAAGAAGAGTTATCGTGGTAACAAATTACCTATTGATTTTTTGCATAGAAAAATGATTTTTACCGATTTTAAAATTTTGGGCTGATTGCAATATGAATGAGCGAATACCACACGGGAAAGCAAGAGGCGATTAGAACGAAAGCAGGTTCAAAAGCGAAAGGACACAAAAACATTTGTAAAAAATAAGAAAGTTATTAATTAAATTAAGATAAAGTAAGTTATCAACTTAAATAAAACAAATCTTTTTCTATACAGTGAATTATAAAGACAATTCATTTCATGGTTCGTTTAGGATTGGCCAACATGATAAAGAATGTGATAAGATTGACGATGGTCATTCCTTTGATTTTGATAATACATGAATTTTAAAAATTGAGCGCAATAAATTCAAATTACAGGTGCATGAAGTCAATCAAATCACTAAGTATGAAGATAAAGTGTGCAATTATAAGACTGATAAGAAAGATTATTCAAACTCGTATTAGAATCTAATTATGTATGCAAATAAGAATGTTTAGATGTCTTTGTTTGTAGTTCAATGATGTAATTTGTAGTTCAGTGGATTTTGTCTCTCTCTTTGACATTTAACTTTGTTTCTCGGTACTAGTCACACATTTGAAGAAAAAGAGCTATGGTTTGTGTCATTTCTCTTTTTTAACTATTTTTATAATATTATTTTTAAAGAAAAATTGTTGTTTTGTTTGTTTTATAGTTCCTGATGATGGTCGAAGTATATTTATTTACACATTTGTGTTGATACATCGAATACAACCATAAACAACGTTGTTTTCTTATTGAGTTAAAATTGGAGGCAATACAACGCTACATCATAAATTTAGAATAGTTTTTCATTCGATTACAGCTGCTGAAGTGTCAACTAATCATTTTCACATTGATTATGGAATTTCATGAAAAAAAGCAGCAAATACGAAATTTAGAAAAAATATAAATAGATAGAAAATATCATTGAAATTCCGCATTTGATACTGTGTTTCCTACCGACAACAATCAAATAAAACACCATGAATAAAGTGTGTTCATTGAAAAATCTACAAAAATTGGTATACCCAGGTCATCGTTCGTTGGGCACAACAAATGCCAAGCTCCAGTCAGTGGATGAACCAAAGGTCGACGAGGTGAGTAAAAAAATCATTCAAAAATTTCCATAAATCCACGAAGATGTGCACATTTTTTAGTTCGATAATTTTTTTATTAAAGCCAAAAGAAGTGGAGATTGAAGCGCCGTGGGGTCACATCGCTGCAAAATGGTACGGGCCATCAAATACCCGCCCCATCGTACTGCTTCATGGTTGGATGGACAATTGCAATTCTTTTGATCCACTGATCCCATTGTTGCCGAAGCATCTCGCATATTTGTCGATTGATTTGCCGGGTCACGGGTTATCAAGCCGTTTACCGCATGGAATAATGTATACAGCAACCAATTTTCTGAATGTAGTGAGCATCATTCAACGTCATTACAAATGGGATCAAATTTCATTTTGTGGTCATTCGATGGGCGCTGAAATCTCGTCACTTTATGCGGCACTGTACCCAGAACGATGTGATTTATTGATTTGTTTGGACGTATTGGTAAAACCATATTTTGGTAATGCGGATCATTTAATCGAGCTTACTCGCAAGAGTTTCGACGAATTTTTGGATCTGGATCAATTGAATCGATCTGATAAAGAGCCACCAAGTTATACGTATAATGAAGCGCTTGAACGGTGGGCAAAACAAACGAACTTAACACCAGAAGCCACAGAATATCTTATGAAACGGGGTGTTGCCACGTCAAAATCGAACAAAAATCTCTTCCATTTTACCAGAGATATTCGACTTAAATTGATGGAATTTACGTCGGCCAATATTAATGATGACGTCCATTATAAGTTGATGGAACGCATAAAGGCACCGCATCTTTTCATCAAATGCAGTAAATCGAAGGAGTTTGAAGGAAAAGAACGATATCAAGAAGCGCTGGACACTTTGACCAAGGCGAATCCAAAGTTTGAGTTGCGCACCGTTGTTGGTGGCCATCATTGTCATTTGACCGAACCAAAGCATGTCAGCGAGCATATTTCGAAGTTTATCAATAAATATCGTCCGCAGATCGAGAATTGATGGGATTATGCACAGTAGTGTGCGAGGAAAATTTTTCAGGGGGAGGGGGTGATTTTTCGAAACCAAAAAATTCTCTAGCAAATCAGAAGAATTTTCGTTTTTTTTTTGGAAGTCACTTTTTGAGGCGGAAATCCCTAGCAAATCAAAAGAATTTTCTCCGCGAAAAACCCTAGCAAATTGAAAGAATTCTCCTCAATTTTTTACATTGATGAGCTAAAAAAAAAAGTCTTTGAATGTTGAACAGGTTTAATTCAATTAAAGTGCTTTATGGATTTAAAGAAAAAGCATCGACATTTTTCATTGATTTTTCTGTTTTTTTAAAACTTTTTTCAATTTTTTTGGACCTAACGTATGGACAAATAACCGGCTGATGGTGGGGCTCAAAAAAGAAGCGCCCAATATTAATGTGTCATGGTTGGCAAGATTGTGAAGGTTCAAATTTTTATTTTAAATAAATAATTGTTTTGGAGCGATAAACGACTATAACTAATGAATAAAAACCAAAATAATCTTTAAAGTCATTTAATTTTTAATATATAATATACTTGAACGCGAGATAAACATTTGTTTCGATGCCACCAGGCATAATAATCATTCGCAATCTGGTGGCATCGAAACAAATGTTTGTCTCGCGCTCAAGTATATTATATATTAAAAATAATTTTCAGAAAAAAAACTGTACTTCAAATCGATACGTTGTTATTATTTAACGTAGGTCATGGTTTTTCATCGCATCTCCCGCCCGGTTGTTATTATCACACCGTGGATTTCATCGTAATTTAGGAAGAAATTCGTATAAAAATGAAATGGGAACGTATCAGTCTGATAGGTCACTCGATGGGTGCGATTGTTTCATTTTATTTCGGTGCAATTTTACCCGAAAATTTCGACTTAATCGTTGCATTAGACACAATCAAGCCGCAAAATTATCCGCCACACACCACGGAGAAATTATACACATTCCAAGCAACTCAACTCATCAATTTGATGGGCAATTTAAAAGAACATGCACCCGAATACACTTATGATGAGTTAGGGCAGCGGGTCCTTGACGGATCCTAACAATCAGTGGACATCGATAAAGCAAAATATATGCTATCAGCCATGGTACAAAACCATCTAAAAATAATCCAAATAAATTCTATTTCACCAGAGACGTTCGGGTCAAGTACATGCAACCATTTTACATTACACAATCAGTCACAGCGGAATATTATATTATTTATTCATCAACAACTTATTTATTCATCAAATCGGATGATCTGATCTTTCGTGAACCAGAAAAAAAATACTCGAAGCAATCGAACTGTTTAAACGATTCGTTTAACGATACAATAAAAATTTTGACATGTTAAAAATACCCGGAACACATCACGTTCATTTAAATCAACCCGAATTAATGGCAGAGAAAATTTGAAAATTTCTTCATAAACACTATATTTTTGAGGAACAAAAGTGCATTGAATTGAAATGCAAATAATGAATTGAAACTAGAATTGATCATTATCGTTTGAGGTTATCGTAAATTAATGGAGAACAATACGATTTATGGATAAGTAAAAATATTTATAATTGGGTATAGTGGGCTACGGGATCCCATTTTTATTTGGATGATCTATTTTTTTCATTCACATCAAATTTTATTTGGGCACAATTTGTAAGCAATTGCTTTGATTACCAATTAATTTGAAGTATTTTTTTATATTTATTTTAGTGCCAAAACTGGAATCATCTCTATCTTTGTACAAAATATCTACCGTAAAATTTTACTTTTTGAATCTGCTTTTAAACGAGAATTTAATTTAAACACCATCAAAATGGGAATGGGAGATCGTTTACTTATTTTAACATTTAAAACGATAATAAATGGACATTTTTAACAATAAAGTGTGTTTTTATTTGGAATAATCTAATACTACATTCAGTTTCAGGCTCTATGAAATTTTACCTCCTATCGCATACACGA